>NW_020799142.1:5545799-5586166 GCF_003259725.1 Athene cunicularia | reverse complement strand
CCCCCCCCTCCCCTTGGCTTTGCAGGGGCAGAGAGCCTCCAGCTCCCGGTGGTGGGGGCTGCGGCTGCCACCGCCAGTGCTACACTCCTGGCCGGCAGCCAGACAATCTCCGCTTCCCAATGAAGCCCTGATTCCATCTGCTCCAGCAGTGCAATATATTCCACTTCAGGTCAAGAGCAGGGAGCCAGTAGTATTAACATTACACTAATCTGTAAAGACATTTTCACTAGGCTAGATAGGCTAATGTTACACAGAGCTTTTAAAGGCTGCACGGATAAGGAACTGCAGTAATTGTCAGGGCAAGAGACAGTATGCAGAATATAGTCCAAGATGACAATAGATAGAGCACTGTCAGAACTGAATAAAACAATTACTGGTTGAGGAGATTAGAACTTGAATATGGATACTAGCTCACAACCAGTTTAATCTTTCTGGCACTTAAAAATAATTACGAAAATATTTTCCCCTAATTGAAAGGACAACCCTTCAATGTAGCATTTGGAAAAAAAATGGAATATGGAAGTAGGTCAATCTCAGCGCTACCTTCCATCAGAGATAAACCTTGAGTATTTCAAAGCAACTAAGGCTGTTCTTTGAAACAGAAGGAGACGTGTCTTTTGTTTCTGGAAATCAGTATCACTACACATTTTGCAGATATGGTGGAAATGTGATCAAGCACTTCTGAAATATACATTGTTATATTCTCACGATTAGAAATGCCCAAGAAAACACTACAGCAATTCATAAAGGTAGGTTGACATACACAACTGAAATTCACTATTTGCAACTGTGGAAAAAAAAAAAGGATACCAGAAAAACCAACTCACAACACATTTTTCAGTTTCTCTCTAACACATTTTTAAGAAAGTAGTTCAGGATTCATGCCTTTAGGCACATCAGAAACCATTACGAAGTACATTTCTGGAAATCATAATGTATAAAAAATCAATTTAGGCTGCTAGAGATTTTCTTTTGAGCTCCAAGGAAAAAATATTTGGCTGGAAATGAACCATCTGCAAATCCACACAATTAAGTATATGACTATGTTTTAATATACTTCAAGCCATGTGGCACTGACATGAAAGATAACTTAAATAATAGAACAATAGAGATTCAGTAGATGGAAATACATTGTTCTTTAATTAAAAAAAAAAAAAAAACCCACACAAAAAAACCCTAAAAATCCATCACAGTAGCGTAACATTTCTCATATGAAAGTACAGGCTTCATTTGTGTTTTGCTAGTTATTAATTTCCACCCATCTTATTCCTTCATCTGCATCTTAATGAGCAGATGTTAAATGGTTACTGCTTTAGCAGACCTGATTATCATCTCAGAAGTTCACCAATTGTTACTGTTCTGCAAGCATGATTTTGTCCTCGTTTGTGAAATAGAGCTCTGCACTTCCTGTAATCTTATTTTTATTTACATATAGCAAACATGACATCGATGCATGTGCACACGAGATGCCTGGGCACACCTATGCATCCTTACACAAATTTTCATTCCGACCAAAGGAATGGTGGTCTAGAAGACTTTTATCTGGTGGGAGAGGTCTGCATCAAGTTCAGATGAAGCGCGCTGACTTCCACCCCCTCACCTCAGCCCTTCCAAGCACTTTGCATGCTAATCACTACACCCAGCATCTGTCCCTGACAAGCAGCCTGCTCAATCCGGCAGATAACAAATGTGGTCTGATGGAGGCTGGGTCCAGCCGTGGCACATGCTTCAGCAGCTACCGCACTCTGTTCCTCTGATTAAACAGGCAGCCGGAAAGAGCTTACAGAGCTGTAATTGCCTCCGTTATGAAACATCTTCACCTGTTATCCAAAGCTAAGCTGAATCACAGCAGAAATTATTAACAGTGGCTGTTTTCATGCCAGCTTAATTTGAGCTGATGCTGCTGTTCACTTAGCACAGATGAATAGGTGTGTAGGATGAGACTTTAAACAGAGATGACACCCCAATGAATATTTGCTAGCAAGTGTACTGCAGGGAGCTGGTTGAAGAACAACAGACAATTGTTAAAAGCGAGCGGATGGGGGTGAGAGGAGGAGAAAGGAGACACTGCCATCAGTGTCTGTGCTGACAATAATTTTCCAGCCTGATGTCAGCTTTTAACAGCTAAATCATTTTTTTCAATTAGTTTCCACAAACGTTGGCAAACACAAGCTGACTTTTTGTGCATACACAATGGTGTGAGAAAACGATGCTGCATCAAACGTGGCCAGAAATGTGCTACTCTGCCAAACAGGCATTAAATTTTAATAGTCTGCTTTCATTTTCACTGCAGTGTGCTTCAAGATGATTATAAATTACAACATTCTCCTTACTTTTGACTAAATAAGGCATGCTTTAGCATTTGATGTAGAAGTAATATGTGCTTGACATATGAAACAAATCTTGCAGACGTAATTTATCACATGGTGCTCTATGTTTCGATAGAAATTGCTGCACTACCTAGTCACCATTCTGATGAGTGGTTATGACTTAGATGTGGCATTTAGATAAATGAGTTATTGGAGTCAGAATAAGGCCAGGATTTACCTGTGACCTTCAAAGCTGAGGGGGCACTCCTTGTGTTTGACTTCCAGAACCATTAATCAAATACCTCATCAAGGCTTAGAGGGATAGGGGCCCTGAGTACAGAGCCTTTGTAAATTAACTTTACTGAGGAACCCCCACAGGTTGTAGGTGAACAGTCCTTGACCTTCCTGCTTTGTGCTCCCACCGATGCACATGTGCTTCACATACCCACAATTAGCCCAAGTGCAGTGAGAAAGATCTGTGGGAACTGCTGAACACTCTGGCTGCAAACCCCAAAGCAGATCCAAACACAAAAAAGAGTTCCTGCCAGCATGGGCAGCACAGACTGTACAGGGCCCAAGCACAGTTACTGATTTTGGCACTAGAAATGTGCTTGATTTTGTACAAGGTTGAACTGGTGCCTGAATTGTTTGCACATAAATGTGCCATTTTGGCTCCTAACCATTACTAGTGACCCCTTGTCTCCTGCCTGCAGGAAGATGAAATTGCAGTGTAATTGCAGAAACACTACTGAGTGTTTTAGACTTGTCTTTCTTATCAAGTGAGACATTAGCAATAGCAAGCCCAGGCTTGGTAGCCAATGCCAAAGCATTTGGGTGATTTTCTGCTATCCCTAAGGTCCACTTGCCTAATGAAACACACCAAGGTGCCTCTTATGGTCAGTCCTTATGCAAACAGGAACAGGAGGAATAAAACAGCCTGTTTATGCATGTGGGGATGAACAGCAGATCCAGAGATTTGCAAAGTCCATTGAAAGGCTGAAATTTTGGTAGCTGTAGCTTTAGTATTCCTGTGAGGACTAATTCCTCATTCCGACCACTTTCCTTCCCAAATATGTACCTTAACTCTCGGAGCACTTAACTCTATTGGTGTTGTAGTTTATAGACTTATTTGGAATGTGGAATAATAGATTTATTTAATATCCTAAAATGTGATGCTGTGTTTACAGTTAAACTGCTGAATGGTTGCACTGACATGATCTAACTTACAGAGCTATGAGGCTTAGTTTGTAAACCTTTTGAAATCTTTGGATGAAAATACTTTGGAAATGCTAAGTGAGTCATGTTCACTTGTACTAGCCAAGAAAGCAAACTTAGATACTCCTACTATATCTTCTGTTAAGCCACACCAGCTGCAAACAGGTTTCATTTTTAATGGTCTTAATAAAAGAGATGTACTGTATTAGAAAATTGGATCCATCCATCTGTTGCACACAAATGAAATCTGAGCAAAACTGTGAGACCTGCCTTTTCCAAATTGTTTCAGAAAGAAAGGAATCACAACTCTTCAGCTCAGATCATAAAGTACTGATTTGGGTCAGGGTGAAAGCATTAAAAAATGCAGCATAGCTTTTACAGAAGACAAATGGAAAAATACAGTGTTTTAGGTCAAAAGCTGTCCCTCCGAGGTAAAGGCAAATGGATCATCTTCAGGGGGAAAGAGGAAAGGTTCACATGGAACACCATGTGTTTTTTTCTTTCTTTCTCCTTCAAGTTCTCCAATTTTTAGGAACAGTGCAGTCCAATGCATTGTATCCTTTGTAGATTAACAACTAGGAGCAAGAACAGTATGAAAGAAGGATTAGAAAAGGGATGCTGCAAACCTTTCATGCTCTGCCCTTTCTGAGAGCTCCTATAGGTTGCCCCTTATTACCTACTATTCAAGGCCTTGTGTTTTGACCCTGGAGTGGCAGAGGGAAGCAGACAGAATTCACTTCCCTTTCAGGGCAGACAGAAATAATATCTGTACATTTCCTCCCGTGTGTCTTCATTCCATCAGTTTTCCCTGTTTATTCTGCTCTCTAAATAGACCTTGCAGCAACGTGTCCATTTAGAAAGTCTCACCCAGGAAGTTCTGTACTTTTTAGTGTGCTCCAGTGTTGGACCAAAAGCCACAAAATGAAGAAATCTGACCTTGAAAGTAGCCAGTAGCACAGGAGAATGTAGGAGCTCCTTCTCTGTTTGGTACCTTTGGAATACAGAAAGACAAAAGCCAATGCTGCAAGGTCATGTATAAGCATTAAAGGATGCCTAGTAGGGTGAGATCCTTTTGGATATGGGCCTTATCTTACAATTTCTTCATACTGTCAGAGGATTGTTCTTCTAGCAGATAGCTGTAGCTGTGACCAGTGAATGTTGCAAGTGTATTAATTTTTCTTAAGCTTTCTACTTTCCTCTGGTGAGAACAACAAGCAGAAGAGACTAAAACAGCTATTGGAAATGTATGTTTGCCAATAGCAGAAGGCTTCAAGGAGTGGGACTGAGGAGTAACAAGTTTGAAACTGTAGATCCAAGTGTTAGAAGGACTCTTGAATAGGCACTTCAAAAAAAGCCCTGAGTTACATACTTCTTTTTAATTCAGATCAGGAAAACCAATAGGAAGCAATTAAAAGTAATTGAAATTATAGGACAGATAGCTGAGCAAGATATGTTGCAGGAAATCACTTTCTAGAGAGGAAAATCCATCCCTCTCATCTAAAAGATTTCTTTGAGAACAGCAATAATGTTGCTATAGATATAATTTACTAGGGTTTGAAAAAGACTTTAACAAAGCACCTTACAAGAGACTTGAGAAATTCAAATGGCAAAGACCAAAGGGTTAAAATACTGCCAAAGATCAGAAATCAATTAACAGACAAAAAAAGAGGAAAAAAAAAAGAGAGGCTAATGGTCAGTTTTCACCATGACAGGTTTGCAATGGGTTTCTTCATGATGTTTCTGCACTGGGTTAAGACTCTGTTGTCTTTATTAATGCTCTGGGAAAAACAGTGGGAAAAAATTTGCAGACGGCACAATTATTTAGATTAGTCATCACTAAAGAAGGTTAAGAAGGTCCAAAGGGACCTTACAAAACTAAATGAATAGGTATCAGGGCTACTTACATATGAAGTTGACAAATGCAAGATAATGTAGATAGGAAGGAGTAATTAGAAGTATTCAGACTAAATTAATTATAAACATCTGGGTACCTCAGACAACACCACAATGCTGAACTCCACACAATAGAGTTACTGAGAAAGCCAGCAACATTTTAACACCTCAAAGGGCTTTTCTTGGAGGTCATAGATGGGTAGGGGCAAATTAACGAACTGCCAGCTCATACCTGCCCATGAGGTCCAGTCAAGTTGCATAGCTTAAGGATGGAAGAATGTCCTTCTATCCCCTCCTCTCCAACTACCTCCCAAGTCTTAGGGGAAGCTATTTCCAGAATCTAAACAAATATAATTTGTAATTTAACACCTTAAAAAAGGTCTTCAGAGCTACGCAGGATTCTAACAAGTGTAATTAATGTCAAGTTGAGTACAAAGTGGTGTTGCCCTCCCGCTGCCCTCTCCACCTGCCGCCCATCTGGTGTTTTCCCCCTGCTGCTCCATCCACCTGCCGCTGTCTGGGAAGGCTCCCCAGCTGCTGTGCCCACCTGCTCCCCTGTGCCCCCGGGATCGCTCCAGGCCAGCCAGCCTCCCTCTGTGCCCTGACTGAGCAGGCGCTGTGTCACAGACCAGAGGAGCACCAGAGAACGGCCATGGGCTGAAGGGATTCAGAGGCATTTCAGGCAGTGGAGGGAGGCTACGTCCACCCAGCAGCACTGGCAAGGTCGCAACAGCAATGGGAGGTTTTAGGCAGCTGAGCAGGTGCTGCCCCATCCTCAGTGCTAAAGGTTGGTTCAGCCCTACTGTTCATTCAGATTTCTTCCCAATCCTTGCACTTGGCTGGAAGGGAAAGGAAGGGCCCCTCTCCTAGGTAGATATGCTGATGAGAACTTCAGACCTCTAGGCATCAGCACAGTATCTGGTTTCCAGTAAAGAAGTCAGAAAACCCAAAGCACACTTAACCAATGTTAGCACTTCAGTAGATTACTTTATAATGGTCTGCTTCCACTATGGATCAAAGCAATCTGCTGCACTACATGCACGGGTCATTTCTCTGCCATCAGGAGAAGGGAAGGATGACATCTGTTTTTCTTTCATATTTCAAGTTCTGTATTGTATCAGTGAAGGAGAGCACGGTATCAAGTCACAGAATGATCTGACCACACATAAAGAAGTCACATCGACAGTAATGGTTAGGGATTTCAGTAAACTCTTTCTATATTTATGTACCTATACACACATGCTGTATTTTACTATGATGACACTTACTATTTTTATTTAAAAATAGATTTCCTTTCAAATTTACAGCCAAATGCTAATAATTATTTGATTTAACTTCCTTGAGCAGAATATCAGCATACTGGAGTCCCTTGGAATAACCATGGATAACCATGATTCATACCCTAATATGAGCACAGCATCAAAGAGTCAGTGTGCATAAAAATAAAATACAAATCTTTTGCTTTCAATGAACATCTGTCCTGGGGGGTGGTGGTGTGTGTGTGAGGGGGGGAGTGTCAAGGTCTCCTGATTGTTGTCATTATTACTGGAAATAAATAGAACCACACCATCCCATTCTACATGCTATATGCTTTCACATATGTTTTCTGTCATCCCATAACCTGAATATGCAATATTTTCAGCATGCCAATAGCATTCCCATTCATATGACCTGAATCTCATTCGGGAATAAACGCTTCAGTTAAAAAAAATAAAAATCCAGGATGGAAACAAAAAGTATTTTCTGGATAAACCATGTTCTGTCAGTCAGTATGAACAGGGTTTAGAAGAGTGTTTTGCTGCATGCCTGGATATTTTAAACCACTGGGATCACATCAGCTAAAAGCAAACGGTAAAAAAATCTCAGATAGTGTCTTCTGGATATAGAGACCCTTTGTAATCTTCTGCATATCTGTCTATCCCAGGCCTAAAGTTACTCAAAACCTGGAATATATCATGAAATGTCACATTACTCAGCTGTGCTTCTCCAGCTGTACTTCGTAATCTGTGGTAATTTCTCATTTATTTCCAGATGACACCTACAAGAACCTGCCTGATTATGTCTGATTTAGACACAGAAAACAGGGACAAATGAACTTGTTAGTTTGCCATCCAGGTTGGTTCTTTTTAAGCACATTTGCCTGTTGCATATTTTGTCTTTGTCACCATCTATAACAGCTGGAAACATTATGTGGGAAAAGCACTTGGGACTCTTGTTTGAAAATAACACCTGAAACACAAAAGAATTTTAAAAAGCCGAACAGAAGTAGAGGGTGGTTTAGGGTAAAAGGTGGATGAATATCCATTCTGTTCACTGTAGGGAAACTAGACGCTCAGTCACAGATGGACTGTTAACTGCCAACCACATTTCTAATATTGTGTCCAGTAAGTCTTCTTTAAAAAAAGGTCCAGATAATGTTCTCAAAGAGGTAATCAGTGTTTATTTAATTTTATAAGTTTCTTAGGGTAGGCAGATGGTAAAAAGCTGCGGAAAGCCTTGTGTTCTGTCCTGACATTTAGCATTATGTGGGCTATTCAAACTAGTAGCCCTCATATTTACATATAGGAGGATTACAGGTGCTCCTTATTCTCTTTGCAGAAAGCCCAAATTTATTAGCCCTGAGCACACAGTGCAAAATTTAAACGTTAATGTAAGCATTTGCTGATGGAAGAAACAGTTTTCCCTTGTACAGGAAGAGTAGGAAACAGTTTGATTGACTTGACTGAGATTAATTAATTTACTTAACTTTTTTCCCCCAATATTTTGACATCAGAGAGTATAAATATCTTATAAATCAAATATAACTTGCTTTTTAGACACTCTTGCAAGACAGAGCTTTTCCTAGAGCATTATCAAACCTTTTGTTCCCATGTTTTAGTATTAAACATGGCCACATTTCCCTGTTTATCTCTTTTCTGAATGCATGTTACAGATAGAAACACTTACACCTCTTGAAAAATTTGTCTCAAGCTCTATTGGAAAACAAGACCAGTAGATACTTTCAGGAAAGTATTACAGTCAACGTATTACAGTTTGAGGCACTTTTTCTAATGCTAAGGGATGAACTACTCTTTCTACTATATTAACTAACTTTTAAAGAAAGGCTAGAAAGAGGCATATTCATTTTAAGAAAAGCAGGTATCCTTCTAGCTAACAGTTCTTTTTGTCCTTTAGGGCTTGTGAGGGAAGAACCTCTTGGAGCTGAACACTGCTAGTTAGCCTTCCCCCTAGTACCCAGCATCAGTGGGAGAAAGGCAAAGTCCCTGGGCAGGAAAACATCCTCCCATACACTCTTCTCTAAGCACTCTGCCATCTTCCAGACGTGATCCTATTCAATGTCAAAGATGCACAAGGTATACCCAGCCACACCAGAGAATGTATTTGCCATACATATCAGACATCCTGCTCCACAGCAGCTTCATGAACTGTGCTTGGCACTCCTACTCACGTGCACAGCAGATTTTCCGGTTAGCACTAAGGCAGGGGAAGGTCACACACCCTGGTGCTGTCAGGTTAGTGGTTCTAAAATGTCAGTGCTTTTATAAAATATAGCAAACTATAGCCTTTTATCCAAATCAGGAAGATACAGAACTGATATTTTTTGACATAAATGCTTGGGATCCAAAGCCTGCAGCAAAACACATGGTTTCTACAGCTTTCTACTGTCCTACTTTGCTAAATGATGTACTGAACTGAAGGGAGCTTTTTCCTAAACCACCAACTGAGCTGGCTTCCTTCCCCCACCCTAACTGTTCAGTCATTTTACCGGCTTGAAGTTATGGGAGGAAAATAAAATGTCAATAAATGAAGGTCTTGGCATTCATTCTGTGTGTTATTTGCTAGCAGCACTAAAAGGGCAAAAAAATGGAACTAGGCTAGGCAGTCTAGAGGGAAACTATGGAAATGACTTGTAACTAAGAGGATGTGACCCTCTGCATAATTCATAATCATTAGTCTAAGTGACACTTCTGCAGTATGTGCAGTAGTGCTCTCATATATGACAGGTCTGAGGCCAAATGGCCCACTCAGCAGCAGTCCGTTTGTGATCAGATTTCCCTGAAAGACAACTCTCAAAGCCACATTTGCTCTGTGTACATGTATACGCATGTTTTTGTTGTGTTTTTTTGTTTTGTTTTGTTTTGTTGTTTTTGTTTTTTTAAGTAAAGATGCTGGCTCAGCTTCATCATGTGTGCAGTTTAAGGGTTGCTCAAGTGATTCTTTAAAACTGCATAAAGGCAATTCTGCTGTGCCTTGGAGACAGCATTACTGTAATGTTCTGTGCATACATCTGCATGATTTCTCAAAGCTAATTCAAATTTAATGCATTGGTAATTCCTTTTCTGCAGAAGGCACCCTGTAGTAATCTGAAGGTTACAGAATGATCTTCCAGATCAAATAACACTTCTAAAATAGTATAAACTGGGAGGCAAGATTATAATGGGTAGAATTAGACTTTCAATGAGCCACTCCACCCTCTTTACAATCCTAAACTTAACAGCCTGGTGTCAAAAGTATTTTTAGAAAGTGTAGCTCAAAGAAAGGTAGAGTGTTTAAATCAACTACAAGATAGTTTACAGCACTGTATAGTCAGAAGCACATTATAACAGAGGTTTGAATCAGTGGGAACTTTTCAAGAAGCAGGTGCATTTATGTGTTTGGATGTGCACAGAATTAAGGCATTTGGTTATTCATGTAATTTAAATAAAATACGAAGACTATCAAAACTGTTTATGGAAAATGTAAATTATTCACAGTTAAATTTTGATGTAAATTGAGCCTAATCAAATGAACAAAAAAAATTACACTCCTCTTGGGGTTTAGACATCACAGTACTAATGGGCCATTAGTTTCCATTTCATCCAGGCAGGCACTTACTGTAAAATATTACCATGTTGTACTACATTGAAGCAGCAAGTTAAATGGGTTTACCTGACAATGACCAGTTCTAAAGAGAACAAATCTTGTTCCGTTTTGGACAGCTGTATTGCAATGTAGTCCTACTTAGCCTCATATTTGACCACAACAAGCAACTATAAGGATATATTAGATTCCATGAACCCTATGACTTTTCCTTGTGTTCTAGCTGGATTGGTACAAACCTGTTGCACCCAGCCCCTGTGGTTTAGTTATGAGATACAGCTGGCAAACGAAATAAAACCGAAAACTGCATAGTCATGTGAAGTACATACCTAAAGACATGAAAACTAGTTGTTTTTCATTTGGGCTGTGCTCCCTCACTAATTTATTTTAAAGCAATATTTATTTGCAATTTACTCTAGAAGATATTCCACATTGCCCTCCTCAACCCTTGCTACATATCATGAAGATCAGTGTAGCCCAGTTTCTTCAGTGTCCCCCATGTATTTCCATAAAAGAGAAGTTCTATCTTTCCACTGCCTTTGCCATTTGCTTATCACCACTTATGCAAACCTGTTTGTGTTGTATGCAGATAAGAGGCTTTGGTCATTTTGGACTACTGTGAAGAACATTTAAGAGGTCAGTATCTCTCACTGAAAAAATTATTCTGTAGTCTTTACCAAAGGGACCTGACTTTTAAATGGGGCTAATTCCAGCTGATTCCTTCTAGATTAACATTGTTTGTGGAAACAGAAAGGGCATTTTCAGCTGAAAGAATTAAAGAAAAAATGGCTCAAACAAAGATCCAGCACTGTCATGGGGTATTCTGTAAGTTTCTGAAAAGCATATTTCACTGTAGACTACCTCCGCACCTCAGAATAAACACACCTACAGATGTGTTGAAATGCATTCACACTGAGAACAGCAAAACTGAAAATTCCTCCTATTCAGTCACTGAAAGAGCTAGTGTTTCCAGAGTGACCTTTTTTTTTTTTTTTTCTTCTTTTTTTTCCAGCATTGATAATGGTTGCCAGAAAAAACACATCTATTGTCACATTAAAATAATGATATAAAAATATTATTAATAAAAACTTTTCCAGTAACTTGTGCTTAATCTTGCTTAGAAAAGAAAAAAACCTTCTCCTTGATTTTTAGGTAGTCTTTAAAGATAAAGAGGAATATAAAAGTAAGAAACTAACATTCCTTCCTCCCCTTTGTAAGTCACTTTAAACATGGACATAATTTGCACGATAAACATTTGATATTAATTATTTGACAAGCTCCATATTTTGTGAGCTTTTTTTAAGAAGATTTTTTTATTATATGAATTGTGAATGTCAACAATGATTTATTACCTTGAACAAGTTTAAAAGGAAGGCTAATATGATTTCTTATAGCAAAACTCCTATGACAGCTGCTCCATAGAACCAATTACACTAAGGTGTACGCTCAAGCAGACTTATTTTTCATAGTCAGAATGAATGAGGAACAAGGCGAACAAACATCTCCATAGTGATTGAGGACTGACTTTGGTTTGCAGCACTTGGAGCAAAGGAATCTTGCCTAATGAACAGAAATCATTTATCACTGAGAAATGCAGGGCAAGCATTACTGCCCGGTCACCCCTAGAAGAGTTAACACAGAAAAAAACATGGACTGCATTGTCCATCAGGAGTTTTTGGACTCCACCAAAATAACAAAACGATAACAAAAAAGTCATTCTTCATGTGAAAAAAAAAATCTATTTTAAAATACAAACTGTTCCACTTGTGCTGGATCCTGATCTGTACTCTTTTGACACACACATGTGCAAAAGAAATGTTCCAAATTAAAAGCACTGCAATCTGCTTTCTATGCAGAGCTCAGTATTGTCTAAGCTCAGTAGATACAGAACAAGAAGTTCTGTATCACAAGAAGTGAGGTCTTTCCATAAAGAAAAAAAAACAAAAAACACCAAACATCCACCCCCTTAAGATCTAAAACAATAATTGACAATCCCCAATAGGCAAGTGCTAAAAAAACAAGCAAGCTAAGTTTTAACACTGTGAACTACAGTTTAGATATTGGTGACTGTTTATTGTAGATCAGGTAAAATTCAGTGTTTGACAAAATATTTTCAGATGGTCTGTGGAGACAACAAGGCTGCATACAAAAAGGACCCATCGATATTAAAGAAGCATTCCCTTCCCTGATGTTTTGTTTTACTCTTTAAAATTTTTATATTAAATGTGACGGTTTGCATTAGTAATACTCAGTAATTAGGCCTACAAGATTTCCAATGCCAGAGTTTTCTAGTCTGATCTATGCTGTGCTGGTCAGATATACTATTATATGATGAGTATCCTAGTGATTCACTTCATTCATTAAAAATATTAATATTTTTAAGACCAAATCCAGCCTACTAAGAGCTATCTGTGTTCTTAGAATTCTACAACCTGTTAATAAGACTATATTTTGACTCATCAGTTCTTTGGATTAGCAATGTCTCTTTAGATTTGCTCTTAAGAAAGAACAAAATTTGGTCATTTCATCTAGGCAGAAACAGAAGGAAGAAAAGAAATGAAACAAGTTTTCTCTTGATGCACATGGAACATCATTCCAAAATAAGAAGTTAGGCGCATGCAAGCTTAAATACATACTTTGTTTTATTCTGTTTAGAGAGGATAGAGATGATAGCATGATGTAATGTTTTATAGACTTGAGAGAGTTACACAGTAAGAAAAGCCAGGCATATTTTCTACAAATCATCACAGACAAAGTACCTATTATATCTTCTATCACTCCATGCCATTGCATCTATTCAGCGCAGTTAGAGAAGCATAGTTTGGGAAATATATCATGACATTAATAAAATTATCTCTGGTATAATTTTTCAGTTCTCATCTTTAGAGCCAGTGTCCTGTAGTATCAGGATGTTTCCCTGTGAAACAAATACAGAATGGAAATAAATGTAAGCAATGCCTTTCTACATTCACCAATATCAAGTTGAAAGCATTTTTCACATTTTTAAACAGTGTATTAAAAAATGGCCCCTAATGATGCAATAACCAGAAAGATGGCAACCTGGATTTTTAATGGCAAGAAACATCTACTTTTATCTTTAAAAGATCATGTGATATTAGACTAATTCTTCACTGGTCCTGGACCAGATCTTACACCATCTGTTTATACCAAGTCATTGTAGTTTCTTTGGGAAATTCTATACAGGAGAGACATGCTTTCTGTGAAAGGTAAGTAATCATGCACATTAGATAGTGCAACCAGGGGTTCAGGGCTGAGCTGGTGTACATATGTGAGGGAGCAACTTCTCAGACAACACATGAAGAGTGCTGATGAATCCTCCACCACTGAGCAAAAGCAAGTCTTGCTTTCTTTCCCTGGGCTGACTTGACTCAGCATTTACTGCTGCTGTCTAGTTACAGTGGCTTGCTGAAATGTGGTCTGTCAGGTGTACCTAATCTGTTTTTCTGCATCTGGCACTGTATTCCCAATTTAAGGGAATTTAAGGTTGAAATTTTTTTCTCTCATTTGGGTACTCTGTAAGTATTAGAAACTAAGGAGTTTGGAACTGGCTTTGGGTACATTACTCATTTTAATTACACTCTGGCTAGTGATTTTTGACTCAGAATGCATCTGAAAAAAAAACCAAACCAGACTGTAATCTCATCATGGACACACTGCCTCCATTTCTGCATTACTCAGGCTACGTTACTGTAAAATTACATAATTGCTCTGAAAATCCAAACTGTTTCCCAAATGTATCACAATCTATTTGGAGTACAAGTCGCATCTCACAAATCTTTAAAATTAATTTAGGAAGAATGACCTCTGATGCTAAGTAATTGGACATTCAAAGCTTACTGAGCTCATCAGATGAAAAGAGATTAATAAATGCATGTATTTATAAACACTTTTCTCACTTATAGAGAGAAAAAGTGTCCACTGTAAGTAAAAACATTTAAACTGTGGATTAGGTTAACATTCTGATTTATGACCCTGAAGAAACACATATTAAGAAAAACGTAATAGAAGTCTTCAGTAATATCTTCCAATGTTTTTACACTTGGTTACAAATCGTGACATTGCAGAGCTCATGTACAGCACTGTAAATAAATAGATCCCTCTAAGTGTCTAATTATTAAGCACTTTGTACAAAAATTTAAACTAAAATAAGATGATAAATACAATAAAAGTTCCTCCGATTAAGCAGCATAGCAATATTTATATCTTTGCTACCAAGAGAGAAAAGATTAATTTCCCTTCACTGCACTGGTTTACAAGCAGTTTAGTGACCTCTGAGGAAACAGACTACTGTTGTAGTAGAAATGACTACTGTTGTAGTAGAAATCCAGAATGACTACTCTGGATTTTGTGCACATCTAAAAGCGACTAAGAAAACTAATACCAGCAACAGTGTGTGCATGTGCATGTGCACACACATGCAGCTTGATGGTCTTTGCACTAGCCAGCAATGGCTCAGGAATTGAGTGCACAAAACAGACAGTATTACTGAAAAACAGTGACAAGAGTGGAGCTGAGGGAGAAGTAATCTGGCATATTGCAATATTATCCAAAAGTATATTGGTTTACTTGCCCAGTAATCACAAATCCTATCCCTTGATAATCATCTTCACACTCAGCTGCATTTCATAGCTTGTTTACTGTGTTGCACTGGTGTTTACTCCCTAAGTTTATTTGATGTTGGCCATTTGAAAATATTATCATTTAAATTAGTACCTGTAACTAATGAACATATGTCTCATGTGTGTTCCAGAGGAATAAGGAAAAAAAAAAAAAGTTTGGGGTTAACATCCTCTTTTTTGATCAAGTTTAAAGCATCTTGGAAAACAGAGAACAAACTACAAAGTTTTATTCTGACATAAGACAATATAGCAAGAATTCAGAGGAATGAACATATTACATTATATGAATTTTAAAGCCTATTCAGGCATAATAAGCTCATGACTTTTCCAGCAGACTAAACCTGATAGACACGAGGACTCTAAGACAAACTAAGTGCTTAATAGATAATGAGGCAGAGGAAATTCTGACGGGCAGCTCACTTATGAGCTCATAGTCCATGCTATCATGTCTGGACTATAAATGTTGAAACACTGAAACACTAAAAAAAAAAAAAAAGCTGTGCTATGAAACAAGGAAAAGGGATAAAAAAACAATACTACATTTGAGAGGCAGTTTGTAGTGATTCTCCAAAACTTTACCTGTTCTACCTCTGAAGGCAAAGGGAAGAGGGTCTTTAGTTTTTCAAAAGATATGCCAGTCCAGTCTGCATTGTTAGTTTTCCTGAGTAATTTGAAGCTTAGTGTAAGGGTAGAGAAGAATAATGGGTGTGAAAAGTTCTGAAGAAGAAAAAAAACCCCAAACCCCTGCACCAAGTGGCAAAGAGGTTGTCATACTGGGAAGCAAAGAACTGTAAGTGAGGAAGAAAATGCTAGAGACTTAAATGTGGTATTTGACCCTCTTTACCTTCCCAACATGTTTATAACATTGGAGTAATTTTGGAAACACCTGCACTGTCTCCAGAGTTTTGGCGATGATACATTTGCTTACTGAAACAGTTGACATTAAAAAAAAAAAAAAAAATCAGCATTTTCCAGTTTGTGATACATTGATATTTTAGATACCAGTGTTTGTCTCAATAAATGCTTTTTAGGCATTGTGGGCATGCACATGGCAGGCTGGGGAATGCTCTATGCAAATCTCACTTGGAACAGACTGGGAGGAAGCCCTCAGGCCCTACAGTTACCTTGTGACCTCACCTTGTCAAAAGATGAGGAATAAACTACAATTTGGTAGAATAATACTATTCATACAGTTTTGAGAAATCTAATGAGAAATACTAGCATTTGTGAGCTTCCTAAATTTTATAAAAGTTAATGGATGCATTTTCTGGTTGGTGACTGCTGTCAAAACCCTGGCATGGGAGTTCTCTATGCATGTCCTACTTGAGTTACTGAGTTCTGCATGCAGAAGAGTTGAGAATGTACCATTAGGGTCTTTAAATCCACTCTTGTTTTAGGAAGATCTGTGTGATCTTGTTAGTCATCAGTCAGTTAGTTTTCACCATTTCTTAGTGGCAAAATCTCATGGCCATTCTCTCTAGTTTTATATATAGACAGTAAACTTGACAACTCTCTTTTTAATCAAGCAAATATTCAAAATGTAGAAAGTAAAATTCTCCTAATTCTTTGCTTGACTGAGAAACTCACAATAGTTCTTAGTCACACAAAAGCCCCTGATTACCATTTCAGAGCCTGCTGTCTGCTTTTTTCTTTAATTCTGGTTATCTTTTCAATTTTTCTTTTTTAATATCCCGGTTAGAGATATTTTAATCTTGTCCACTTGTATTTCTTCATACTTTTGAAGTACATTTATGATATGTGATCATTCTACAGTGTTTCACAAAATTCATTCCATCTTACTGAATAAAAACTTCAAGTGATTCTTAATACAGTTTCTGGTGTCAAAAGTAAAACCTTTGCTGTGATAAGTCAAGTAAACATGATGGTAAACTTTATTTTTAATAATTGAGTCTAATAATTTGGTTCCCATAATTTGGGACCAGTAACCAAACTAATAACCAGTGTGGAACAATTTTCTTCTCTGATCTGAAGTTTGTCTGCAGTCATATGTCTGCAAACAACTAACAACCCATCATCTGGGTGCTTGGAAAATCATTTCGGCTTAGGACAGAAAAATTGCGTGGAAGAAGAAGCAGTGATAAATTCTTCTGTGAGAGTGAGCATTAACATCATTACGAGTTACTGGGGAGAAAAGCAACATAGCACTTCATAGTTATGATGGGAGGGTTATCTGTATTTTGAGTTTTTTTCCACTGTGGCAGAGGTATGTCTCTAAATGAAATCTCACCTTCAATACTTCCTCAAGCTTCCAAAAATATTTTGCCATCCTCTTTCTGTGGGGTAATTTTTGTCAATGCCAATAATAAATTCAGAGCTAAAAAGAAATCCATCAAATAATTTATTTTGTGGGTTGCCTATAGTTTCATGGATATTACTGGGTTTTCATGAGAGAGAAAATTATGGCTGCTGTTTCAGTTTAGAAGAATTTTTTGCCTCCTTGCTAGGACTGAACCTGTGGCTTCCTATAAAACTGTAAAATCATAAAGCTAGGGAGAGCCCCTGAAAAAGGAGAACTTTGCACAAGAAGAACCAGAAATTCAGCGGGAGGTAAAGTGAGCAGAGCTGTCTCAGAAGGTCCCAAGAAAGACCATTTATTCTACTTTTTTATGAAGCATCTCAGCTCCTGTTCAAACCAGCTCCACATCAGGATTCAGCAGTAACGAAAAACTGAAAAACTCCTCTTTCCACAGTGAATTTAAGACTCCACACCGTGTTAGACAACCAAAGCAGGGCAGAGCATCCTGACGGAGGTCCTGCTGACAGCACCCTATGGACATTCTGACGGCTCATGGTGTGCTTGCTGACCCTCTGCTGTGGACAGCTGGGAATCCCTGCCCAGTTTCCACCACTGATGCACTTCCATGTTGCTACATACTAAGCAGTTGCCAGATGGAAAGATTAACAGAGGACCATGAATCGCTGTGAGCTAATGAGATCCAGAAACTGCTGCCCTCTGACATTCACTAGTGCAAGCAAAAAAGGCACATGAAAAAACTAGCAGTATTACTCTCCACATATAAAACTTGTTATACAAAATGTTTAATCTGGCTGAGTGAATGTTAATTCATTTCTAATACCACAGACAACATTCTCATAGTTGATTATGGGGACAAACAGTCCTTTAATCAATTTAATAAACATATCTTATTAAAGCAACTCTTGAGTCAACCATAGACCATGTCCTCAATTAACCTGAGTTATAAAATACTTGGCTAAATGAACAGACATCAAAGAAGCTGCTAAATTCAAAGATAAGCTCTACTATTTGGATGGAGAGCAAAAGAAGAGAAAATGCATTTTCTGTTAAGCTGTTTTAGGTTTGCTTTGAGTACAAATAAGCAACAATATTAGCCACAGCTACCTGCAGGAACGAAAAGAATACTGGAAAAAAATCTCACCAGAACACATGAATTTGAATTACTGCAAGCCACCCATACCTCTATGTTCTCTTGCCCCTGCCCTGCAGCAAGTAGTTTAGTTTATTGTAGCCACAGATGTCTCCAGATACAGATGTTGTCGAAGACTCTCACTGATCCTTTTGCAGGGAACTTTAGATTTTTGAACCACAGACCTACTGCTCCTGTTTATTCTCCATTAAAGCCCTGCCCAAGGGGACAGATTTATAGACAGGACTGAGGATAGGAAAGAATGTCTTGCTATGTTAAACAATTACTCAATCTATACTGACTTGTTTTGAAGCCTTCCAAAGAAATTAAATGTTTATTTGGTTGCTTTGCAACATCAGAAGTTTCTGCTGGGCTGTAGACAGCTCCCTATGGATAGACAATGCAAAATTTGTGGATGTTTGCACATGTCCTCCCTGCTGCCCACCTGGCTGATAGCAGAAAAGACTGCCTCCACTAGGATTCGTATGGAGTCACTCTCAGCATTGCAATTCCTTCTTTTCTTCCTGAAATTGCTTAAAATGAAAGGAGATAAGAACACGAGTGGAGAAAAAGAATGCAGATTGCCATACTCATTCTAGCTGTCCCACAGTATCTGAGCTAAGAACAACTGGTAACTTTTATAAAGCATTTAATCAACAAAAGCAACTAAAAACTTCCTAGCAAGCTATTTCCCTGCCCCACCTCCTTCTTTCAAGCGCTAACCTGAGCCTTAAATTGATGTATTTTTAGAATAGCTGTTAGTATTTATCAACTCACCTTCCTTAGGTATTATAAATGCATTTATTGTAAACAAAAAAATGCTTAGACTTTAGTCACTAAAACAGCATAAGGGTCTGTCCACATACAAATTAGTTTGCAGTTGTTTGCAAAACAAGTCCAGGGCTGGGGTGGTAAGACAGTTGCAGCTTCCTGGTTGTGCAAGTTTTAATCCTTGCCGGGACCGGAGAGCACGTTGCCATTGCTCCTCCCCCACCCGCACCAGTCGGGCTGGAAGTTAAGACACAGACCCCGGCTAAAATAACAAGAAATTTAATACAACAGAGTGATAGAACAATCTGAATAACAACAGTATCAATGGTAACAACAATAAACAGCAATAACAGTGAACAAGACAAACGATATACAGAGAAATACCGCTAGCTGGTCTACAGAAAGCAAAATTCCCTCCCGAACCCGCCAAAGAGCAAGGAAAAGGTTCCGCCCCTGGACGTGACGTCAGCATGGTATGAATAACCCGGCTGGAGATCCCTTCCCCTTCTCTCTCTGCTGGGGAAAACTTTATCCTGGCTGAACCAGGACACTGGTCAACACATGCCTTTTTAGGCTCATATAACCGTATAAATATTTCATCATATAACAGCAGCTTCTATATAGTGCTGCTCAGTTGTACATCTCAAAAAGCAAAAGAAAAGAGATCTTTAGCATTAAATCCATTTACATATGGAAAAAAAAAAAAAAAAGAGCTGAAAAATTATTTCCCTGTTTTTTTTCTTCAGGTCAGTGGTAAAATTTAGAAGTAAACAGGCTCCCACAATACTAGGCCACCATCTACTTAAGAGGAAAACATTGATTTAGGAATTGAGAGGTAAATGAGTTCACAAATGGGACATGAGCATAATTAATATCATGAGCATATTACTTTCACAAGATTTTTACATAATATATTTTTCCTACTCCTCATTAACTTTTTATATTGTTTTCCATAACAATTAATTTCTAATTTTACCTAAGGTTGTTTTTTTTAGTTTCATCTTAAGATGAGCAATTTTTTTTTTCAAATTAATAATGGAAAAAATGTTAGAATTTTTTCTATTATAGCAGGAGACCATAATTTTGTTCTTATTAGGTCCACAAAGAGAGTTAGATTTGGAGACTAAAAATCGAACATAAAGCCCAAGATTTCTTTGTTCCTAAAAACTGGTTTTATTAAAAGCTTAAAAAAAAAGGGGGAGAATATTATAATTATGCTATCATGAAGGGACACAATAAACACATTAAACTACAAATGTAGGATTATTACAAAGGCTTAAAGAGGAGATCAGGGTCTAAATCAGGCATCTCTAACAAGAACATGAACAAGGTTCATTAACTACCCATAAAACTGTCTGAATATGGTAATTTTCATAAAAATGGATTTTTTAATGACACCAGTTGCTCATTACTGTTGGTTTGTGTTTAGATTCATAAAGTACAACTGTAAATAAATACAATATCAATACATTTTCAAATAAATATTTTAAGGGATGAGAAGATTCACAGTGCTGTTAAGTATTATGCAGTTATATCTATGCATAGACACTGCTAAAACAGTGCCCCAAGACAGGTACTCTGCATTCATTTCACATGGATTGTGCTGTATCTTAGATGGTGTCATCTTATTTGTGTCAGAATTTGTAGTCTCTGTTACTCTTTCCTTTAGACTTACTAAATTTTGTAATATACCGTCTCCTTATTACTTCTTCCTCGGAGTTGCTCTCTACAGTGTGTGTACAGGTTTAATTTAATAATATTTTAACTCAGTATAACATTTTAACTTAATAACATTAGAATTTTAGACCAATGTCAAGTAAACCATTCAAGCTGTGTAGGGATTCTAACTCAACGTTTGAAGTAGGCATAGGCAAGTTGAATTTAAGTACGTTCAATCTGTTTAGACAAGTCACTAACAGAAGGTAAAGTATTCCCAAAGAATACACAGTGTGGCTTGGATTGGCAAAGCAACTCTCTTGGCCTACTCTGTTTCTTCAGAAGATAAAATTAGTCAAAATGAATGACTGCACTAATAGACCTCTTGGGCTTCTGGATCCTAAGATGGATCAAGTAAATGCATGCAGGCTAAATGTTTAGCAGTCAAAATAATGTTTTAATAAAATAACTGATGGGAAGGGGAAAAGTTTTTGGACAAGGCCTTTAGATCTGAAATGGAAGCAGTTTATCCTTCAGTGTAAGAAGAGACTGAAAGCAGTTATTATTTTTAACTTAAATGCAGAACAATTAGTATGACTGAAAGAGTACATGTGCTGCTGAGGGATGTATGAATTAGAGCATCTTCATTCATTTGGCTTTTCCAAAAAATACACTGCAGACATAGTTCCAGATAAAAACTTGTCTATGTGTTTTAATTTTTCACTTATATTGTTAAAATAATTTCTGTCATGGTCAGAAAAATGCAATAATAGGCTTGCCAACTTCAATCCCAATTTTCTTCCTATTTACTTGCAAAATTTTGAGAGACATGGCACATGACAGCATGTCATCTATTTCATTCTAGATTGAGGTCAATTCTGATAGCAAAGCCAGAAGGTGAGGCTAAAAAATATTTTTTTGGGGCTGAATATTGTTTGTAAAGTTGGAATTCCCATAACCCTATATTATGAAGTTATTCTTGGTAACAGCAGTGGGTGCAGAATTTGACCAGTACTCCTAAGAAACCTCACTCTTTTGAGATATTTCCTATATAGCTTTTTGAAAAAGTATTAGAGATTAACAAATATGATTAATATGGATTGAAAATGTCTAATATATTAATATATTCATTTATGCACATAAAATGTACCCATAATTTGACTTACAATTAAATCTACCATTCTACAGATGGTGTAGAAAAGAATTGCAGGAAAACAAAGTAGTTTCTACTGGGACATACAAGTCTTTCCAGAATCCAGTTTCAGAAGATGTAGCTGTCAATACATTCTACACTACCAAGCAGAAAACTTCCAACAAGCCAGAATGAAAATGTGCATCTCATATTGCAGGTAAGCAGCATCCTCAGCGAGCTCTGCCTAAACCTAGCTGCTCAAAACTTGGGATATGAAACCACAAATTAGTTTAGTCATTTGTAACCAACAGGAAAATTACACTAAGATACCATGATTCTAATACACAGTACTGTTAAAAAAAAAATAAATAAATAAAAAAAAAATTGCACATGCCATTTAGCAGCCAGAACACAAATAACTGTAACATTTTTTTCCCCATTCCACATGGTTAAGCAGTACTAGTAAAAAGTATTTCATTTGCAAATATTACTGTAAACACACATGGTCAATTTCATATTCCTTCCAAACTGTTTACTTAAAATATGTTAATGGCAGTGTAACACAAATCCTTTAGTAGATACTTTATGGTTAAATAATGAGACAGTATTTATTATATTGTTTGCTTATGAAAGCATTACATGCTTTCATGCCAAAGCTTTCATAATCATTTGGGACCTGCTAAATATTCTCTATTTCTGAAAAGTAGTTCACCAACTTAGGATCCTAATCAAAGGTACTCTAAAATGACACTTAAATCCAGAGTAAACCCCACTATATCTGGCATGCTAATACCTAATCCTTTTTGCTACATTTTCCAAAAAGCTGCTGATGTATTTTTGGTCAAAATGTGTTGAGAAAGGAGCATTTATGAATGTTTTTTTCTCTGTTTGGATTTAGGCTACTGCTCTCAGTTTATGTCATCCAGTGAACTCTTTGTACATCAGAAACTCTTTGTAGATCAGAACCTAAATTTACCATAAGGACTCTCTTAACAAGAAATCTTTTGACTATGCCTATGATAGCATGCCAAAAATGGAGTACAAATCTACATATTCTTTCTTCCTCTCAAGACAACTGGAATTCAATCATTGACTTCACCAGTTCAAACACAGGCCCCCAGACATAAAAGTCACTCAGTCATGAGATGCTCTGCTTTTCAAACAAGACATAAATGGAAGTACAAGTTAAACAACTCAGGTCATGCATGAATTAGGTGAGAAAATTCACTGTGAAAAATGGGTCCCCAGATTATGGCTCTTAATGTCTAATCTCTTAAAGATGAATTCTGAAGAATAAGAATTTAGCATCTTGACAAGAATATCATGTCATGTCTGAGAAGCTATCGATAGAAATTTATTACAATGACAGGCTTAGTTGTTATTTAGTACTTATTGATGGTGCATCTGAAGTTTTATTAGAAAAAAGATTTATATATATTAGATTTTCTCTCTATCTACATGTGAAAGAGATCTTTTGACACTTTTTAGCACTATAAACTTTCAGTCCCAAGATACTTTTTTTTTAGTCTTACATTTTGTACAAAGACTGAACATGTTCATTTTTGATAAGCACAGCTATTAGACTGCTACTGTTCCCCTGATAAGAATTACTGTAAGAAAATAGTCAAGGGAAAGGAGATGCCTCCACCGTCTGCTCTGAGCAACTCAGGAAGAGAGGTGAAACAGCCATTACCTGCATCAATTCAGAATACAGTCCCTCTTAATTCAATGGCACTGCATCTAAGCATTTTCATTGTAGATATCAAATGGTGCTACCCTTCAAACAAGCTTCTAGGATATAGCTAGTTTTGAGAGCTGGAAGCTGGACCTTAGATACTTAGCTATTTTAAAGGTGGAAAACTTTTTCTTTGATTGAAAGTACACTAAGAAACGATCTTGTTGCAAGTGATTGAAAGTAAACTTAAGAGCAAACCTCACATCTCACAGCTCTGTTCAACTTCCACTTATCAGCTTAATGATATTTACTTTGTGAAAGCTCACTGTCATGGAAATAACAGCATACCTGTACTGTAGATTAACAACATAAGGATCACCTTCAATGGTGGCTACAGCTAAAGAGTTAATTGTGTGTGGATGTCGATCATCATCAGCCAGTCAATCATGCAACTAATTCCTTCAGGGGTCACAGTTGCAACAAGGACAGCAGTCAACAGGAGAGCTGACAGACTGAGAATCCTGCCACCTAGGTAACAGTTTATGCATACTAAGTCAGTACTTACACAAACAGATGGCATAGTCCATTCTGAACAGGGTAAGCCCCTGGGAATTTTTGACATTTTAACCAAAAAAATCCTTTGAAGAACTGGAAGAAAAAAAGTGTCTCCATTTTTGTACTGCCATTGCATAAAATTTACCACAGCAAACGTATTTTGTCTTCCTCTCTCTCTTCCTTCCCTCCACCACAGGCCACCACAAGCCAATAATAAAATGGGAAGAAAATGAATGCAATTGATTTTCAAAAATTTTTTTCTTTGAATTGACATATCAATTTATGTAGGCATCCATACAAGTGGCCTGCATCCTGTCACTTCTTTAGAAGAGATAATTATTTTTGACCAGCTACAAAGTATTTGTTATTGCTTTTAAGACAATTCTCACATAGACAGACTCCCACCTGGTTTCATAAGAATGAAAATTTTTACTTAATCATAAAATGAGTCTATATTTACTTAATCATAAAATGAGCCTTATCATAAAATGAGTCTAAAAGATGCTAGCATGATTTCTTAGTAGAACCGGATAGGTTAAAAATATTTTCCTTCACTTTCTAAGAAAAAAGCCCCAGTGATCTGCTGCTAAGTCAGTATGATTTGGAAAGGGGTACTAATTACAGACACTGAAAAACAAATAGTAATCAATCCTTTGAAGACCCTGGCACAAAAGCAGTAAGTGCATATAATGGAAGGAAATAAATGGTCTTAGATAGGAACTCATCAACAAAAGACTGATAGACATTACCCAGATCACTGAATTCAGTTGTTTTGTTCCCTCCTAACTCTAAGCTGGCTGTATGAAAGCTAGGTGGAATAAACTTTTAGTCTACACGTACCATGAAACAGTTTCCAACAATCCAGTAACTCTCTTCAATAGCTAGGATAATGTCCAAACCTGCAAACTAAAGCAGTACAGGAAAGGAGAAGGGTTTAAAGGGTGTCACCACTGTCCTAAACCCTGTAGTATCCAAGCTGCTCTCCCAGGAAAGGGAGCTCATGCCTCACAAACCAGCCAGAGGTAGTTCACATATTCCCAGCATTCCCTAGAAATTTCAAGCATGGGAAAATACTTTCCAGACTTGATTCTATCCATTTTTCCAATTCTGAGTTTAGGGAAGATGGTACTTTTTTTTTTTTTTTTTTTTTGTCTAATGGAAGCTGCTGACCAACACTAATAGTGGCTTATATCAGATACTTCAGAGAAAAGTGTAAAAATCTGCAGAAGCCAATATATGTCTTTAGGGAAGGAAAAGTTCTACTTTGCTTCTGCAGTTGACCATTAGAAGTTACAAAACAAAGGAATAACATAAAGATGGTGCCAAAAATGCAGTCAACAAGCAATGGTTATGTTCCCTTTTTCTGTTTTTTAAACCATAAGCTTGATTTCAAGACTATTTCAAAACTGCTTTTGTCGGCTGCAGAGACAGTGATTTCAGAAATAGCTCAAATCATTCATTAACTTCATATTGTGCAACTACTGCAGAAAAATGCTTTAAACTGACTTGGATTGCTCCTTGTATTTTTCAGCCCAGCCATCAGATTAATTATAGCTATGTTAGTTTTTTCCTATTATTTTTTTCCTGCTAGTTACCAGCTAGAGATAAAAGGACATATTGCATTAAAGGACTTGCTGCCTTCATAGGGCTATAGACAGATTTTACACCAGTTCCAGCCACAGGACTGCAATGTAATGTGAGATAAAGGCAACCATATAATCCATTATTGACTTAGTTCTCTGATATTGTAATCCTGTCATCTCAAAATGAGGCTTTTATAATTGTCTGCAAATCAAGTTGTGACTTTCAAATTGTTATAGTTTCTATTAAAGTTATGTGTATGAGTCAGATGAAGAGTTAACAAACACTGAATTAAGTGTATAAGCAAGTATTAGATATAAACATGAAACACGTAAGATGCAGTTAAAAGTGATCTGTTGCATAAGTGGGCTAATAGTCTGTATGGGATGAACAATGATTCATGCATGGAATAGTAATATTGAAAGATTTAAAGGCTTTATGTCTAATAATTTGCACTTAAAGGAGCCAAACAGTGAAAACAAACTAAAGAAAATGGAAGAAAACCATTAAAATTCCAAAGTGAAACAACACATCACAGATCAAGTGCAAATGATGAGCCATAGTTGCTACCAAAAGTGAAAGAGTCAACACATCGAACTATAGAATCAATTTTCATCAGACAGCTTTTACGTACAGTAAATAATATGCAGAACATGGGAATTTTCTTCTGGAAATTCATCAAAGAAGATTCCACACAAAAAGATTTTTGATTGATGGATTTTTTAAAAATTATTGTATAATTTTGGTCTGATTTGGATCCAAACCAGACATTTAAAAAAATTACCCATGAACCAGAAACTCTCTGAACTCTGCAGCTGTTAAGTCAAATTTATGACCTCATCAGTTTCATTGCTTGTACCCTCAACAAATTGGCAAAAAGGTCGAATTTAGTGAGCAGCTGCAGGAGGTTCCCATGGACAGTTTCCCCAGCAGATTGTCTCAGACCAGGAACACAGTATTTCTCAGTTTTGTTGACACAGGGTGGACCCTCCAGGTCACTGCCCCAGATCCACTGATATGACAAATAAAATGAGCAGCTTTCACAAATGTTCATTCAATAAATGAATAGCAGAGCCCTTTCAGCTGCTTAAAAAAAAAAAAAAATTAAAAAAGAAAAATCTTCCAAGATTTCAGCACTCAAAGTAGAGAAATAGAATTGAGAAAATTACTATCTATTTCAAGAGAAAGATCAATTCTTGAAATAAAGATGCTCTTCATTAGTTCCAGTCCTGCCTCCTTGGAGGATAATCGGCCAATCTCGTCACCAAAACAGCACAAAGAACTGCTGATGGATGTATATGGAATATTGTTCTGCCTTTCCAAAAATATTTCAAAGAGAATTCCCTCCCTAAAGAAATTTTCTGAGATTTAAGCACATCACTAGTTTAAGGCACATCTTTAGTAATTTTTCCAAGAATAGTGTGCTTTTCTTAGCTCACATCTGCATTGATGTTGCATTCAGGTGACATCTACCTTTAAGAAGAAAGATGTTTTTCCAGAGACATATTTCACTTACAAAACATATCTTATATAAACTGTAAACAAAACATTATTTTCTAAGCAGAGTTTTACATTCCTTTCTTCACCTCTTTCTACCACCTTTCCCCTCTTCCACTTCTAATGCAGCTTTTGTGATGGGGTACCTGGGGTGTGAGGGAGTGTGTGTGTGTGTGTGTGTGTGTGTGTGTGTGTATTTTTCCTTACTCCATGCTTAATTTTTCCAAGGCTCATTAGTGTGATGATAAATGTGGTTTTAGCTGCTCCTCGATATGCCTGCTGTATATTCTCTTGCCCTAAGATTATAGAAAATGAATGCTCAAATTACATCAACAAGAACTGTAACAATTGTCACACAGGTAAAGCAAGAGTCTTGGCAGAAAACATAAACTAGTAGTAAACCAAAAGAGCTGTGTAATCACAGATTTTTCTTCTTGATTTGTTTTAAAAAAGGAATCACTTCCTCAAGTCTCTAACTCAAGCTTATGGTCTGACCCTTAATGGGCCTGGGCAGAACTCCAGTATAGTTCTCAAGACATACACCAGTTTACATCAAGGATGAAAACATTTCACATCCATCTGATTGTTAGTCAGTTACTAATCTGCTATCCACATTTCCAAACAGAAGAAAAAAGTCAAAGTGCAAAAGGAAGAAAGGAGTAACAGTGCAAGAATCTTACCAATGTCTGGCTACATTCACCAAATGCAGCACATGCTTAAGAGGTAAGAGTTAGTGGTACTGAAGTTCTCTGATAAAAGACTTGAGAAAAGACTTCTCCCCTTACATAGCTTGCAGCGAATCTTGCATAGTCTTTGGAAGCTGACTTGTTCAGAACAGGCTAAACTGAAATATATCCTAAGGTGCTGCCTGGAAGGAATTGCTTTTGTTCAAAATTGCAGGTATAGAAAAAGTGACAACCTTGTACCTAACAACCACAACAAAATGTTTGCTTTGAACATTTCAATGCATAATATTTCTTCATATGAAATTTTTAACTAAATAACAGCTTGCTTTCAGATCTTTGAAGTCTGCAAAATGACTGTACATTTACAAATATTAGGGGAGGGAGAAGGGAGCAGAGGAAGGAGAGAAAAAGCTATACAGTGATGTCTGTAGTAGATTCACACATAACACTAAAAAGTGAAGGCAGTTAAACTACTACCAAAAACAAGTGCAGGTGAAACCTAAAAGAAGCTTTAATAACTACAGGATTATAATTGCTTTCCAGAATAGGATGAGAAATCGAGCTAAAGAAAAAAAAAGAGAATAGAAAAAAAACCTTCTTCTGGATTCATTTTGATATACTAACCTTGCCAATAAAAATGTTTAAACCTCAGTTACAACTCCCTGGGGAACAGCAGCTATTATCCCCTATTGAGTTGGTGCTTACCATACAGAGCCTGAACAATTCATACAGAAAAATAAACCATAACATTCCTGTTTATTATTACTTTAGCTGAGAGGTGCTGACATTAAACAGTTCTGCACTGCTGCTATAAATCAGCATGCTGTGGATGTTCTCAGCATGGGACTAGGGCTCCCTGGTAACAGCTCTCATCAAGGCAACCAGCTGTCAGAATTCTTGAAATTAAACTGTTATTGCTGTAGTATTCATTAGTCAGTTACTGACTATTAAGATATTTTTATATCTGAGCCATTGACATTGGATATTGCTTTTTAATATGCAAGTTATATATAAACATGATTAAGCGGTTCATGTGGGGTTGACGGCTTCCATTATAGCTTGATCCCTTTGTAGGGACTACAGTGTTGGAGATAACATCCTGGTCTGTAGTAAAATTAATTTTCCATTTAAAAGTCTTGTATTTCTGCTGTGATTGATAGACTGTTTTCTTAAGTACCAGCATTCATGCAGAGGTATAACACAATGCAAAAGGGATGTGTAATAGATTGTTTTGACCATGATCTAGAGTGATAAAGAATGATAATTTTAATTGCATTTCTGCCCATGCTAGACTTAGGGTAATTTTGTTTAGGTAAGAAACATGTAACTGTGGTTGCAAGAAATAGGAGATTCAAAAGATTTTAATACATGCTTTAGTTGTTTCACTATTTCGTGTATCAATAGAACTAATTTAAATAGGAGCATTCTCAATATTTCAGCAACTTTTATTTTTTTCTAAAATATAGATTAAAAAATACTGATTTTTTCAACATACACAAGTCTTTTCATCAAGGATATTTCTCTTGCTTCCAAATAAAGATGTGCAATTTTAAGGTTTTCCTGCCTTTCTCTGAATTCACATGTTTGGGGACTACTTCCTATGGTGGTATTCCTGCTTACATCTCAGACTTCCCCTTTGTTTTCTGCATTCTTTGGATAAGTCTCCTTTAGCTAAATATTGTTTTGATCCTGTTTCAAACTGTGTTCCCCATTTCATGCTATGTGTACAGTTGTGAGGCATCGAAGAATTTACCCCATCACTAATGTAGGGTTTTGTTGCCTTGACAGAGTCTCATTAAGCTAGAAAAAGTCAGTTTTCCTATCATTACTCTATGATGGCAAGCACAGAAAAGCTTTGTATGGGGCTACGATTAAAAATCTGTACATGTCTGAAGAGAAAGCTTTCCTAATTAATGTACAGAAACTGTAGCTAAGGGTTGTAAGTGCAGCAGTAACTAAGGCAGCATGGCATATGGATTTCCCTGTGTCATGAAAAACACAGCAATGCCTTTCCTAACCAGAAGCAAATCATAAACTCACATATCAATACTCTGATAAAAACTTTGAGTTTCCTATTGATGAAGCTAGAGGTCATAGAAAAAGTGTCTTACTATAAGTTACACAGCAATGAAAATAACAGCATGAATCTCAGCTAGCATCTTATCTGCTGTGTGTACATAATCCTTTGCTCCATTATCTGCTTCAAGTGCCCCTGGAAATAGATGCACTCAGTGGCTAGTTCAGGGTGTCCAGAAGAGCCACCTTCCTTCTCTCCCCCATTAGATGCAAACATAGAGCAAAGATTCAGAACAACAAAATAATCTAGGAGATGTTGTGATCACATTTTCTCTGGTTGAAATCTAGAGCAGTTTTACTGAAATTAAGAGAATTTCTAAGATCAGAAAACAAGAAATAGTCCTGAAAATTCTCACAGTGAAAGCAATTCAGAGAAAATATCTTTTCAGAATGCCAAAAAGAGGAAGGTTGCACACCATTCCTGTATTACTTGAAAGATCTCCATATACCTCTGTGGTTGTGAAAGCCCTTCAGTACATAAGACAATAAAGATTTTTGTGCCTTAATCATGCTTTTATAGGAGGTTAACCATAGAGAAAATCAATATTATTAGCTCCTCCTTCCCCCCATTTTGATGGTTAAACACTAGAAGTAGTTAGAAAAGAGAAGATCGGGAAAATCATCCCAAAGAAAGACAAAGTCAAAATACTTTATGTATATCAAAACATTTTCAAAAAATAAAGTTATGACAATTAACAGTTTTATAAATGAGTTGCCTATTCTGTGTGGAGTGTAGCTTTCTGAACATCTGTGAAAATGGGTTAAGAGAAGTGGTGTGTAATCACTATTGGTGCAGTCATGAAGGTTTTCCCCTGCAGCTGTGCTGGTGTATGCCAGATTGACATGAGGCCATCCCTTCTTACCTTACTCAGGCTCTTTATAGCTATCTACTCAGTTACCTATTTCAGATTTCCATTTGTAGTAGCTTCCCATTAAACTAGGGCCATATAATTATATCTAACTCTATTGTGCACAGGCATTGGTAATGTTTTGTTTGTTTTTTGGTTTTTGGGTTTTTTTTTTTAATATTTCTCCTTTAAATTTCACACAGACCTTACAAATATGTCAATTTTCAGTTGTCTCTAAACACTGTTACAATGCCCTTGAAATCCTTTCAAAGGCTATGTGTAGTGAAAACTTCTATTACTACAGTTAGGTTTCAGCAGCACATCAAGTAGGTTATAAAAATGCTTTTTTAGGCCATTTACAAGAGATGGAAATCTGAAGCCTCAGACTGGAAAAAAAAAATCTAACATGCAAGGTAAAAAGATGTATCCAGTTAGTTTGGACTCAGAATAGAAGTTTACCCCACTGGGAGTAAATGTACTGCCAGTAAGCCACACATGCATGATGAATGGGATGGTAAAAATGTGCTCATGGAAGTGTGATGACAGGTCTGTGTCCATAAGACAACCCTCCCCAAGGTACACTTGTGCATCTGTTATATATTTTGGTATTGTTTCTTCTTCAAGTTATTTAAGAAGGTGAGAATCTATACCCAAAAGGCCATAAAGAGAGAAAAGTCAGCAGAGGCCATAAGGCGACAACATGAGTGGCTAGAAAGATTTATCATCGGAAAGAGCAGAGAATATTGTAAATATCCCAGAAGACTCCATAGTGAATGAAGGCATCTCTGCTGTTCGTTCTCCCATTATTGTCAAGACTGAATTATGTTTTCCTCCTTGTTGTGCATCCCCTCCAACTCAGTCTTCAGTCTGCTCTTCTCACAGAATAGAGCCTGATGATTTTCTGAAGTGCAGCAGCCTCCCTTCCAATACTCAGTTTTCTTTTCATTTCTCAGTATTTCCAAGACTGACAAGAAGTAAACAGATATTAAGATATTAAGTTCTGCAAGAACTGAAGTCTGTATTTCCTCAGCTAGAGCAGGCAGGTGCAAATGAGAGCAGAACGTCAAGAGAAAAATGCAACCCTCCCCCCCCAAAGGGCAAAAGAAAGTGTTTCAATACCCTACATGTTATTATGCAGCACTTCATGCTGGTTATACAAACTCCTAAATTTTACTAACAAAGCTTCAGCCTAAAGGGTTACAACATTCAATGCTCTGCTACTCTTCGGTCAGCATGACCTGTTCTTTGCATACAAATGAGTGAGTCTATATCCCTGTGCCTGGGTTAGATGTTTTCTGTTTTCTGCTTTGAAGATAGTGAATACACAAAACACAACATCCTGGACCATGCTGTAAAGTTTAGCTGAAACAACTGGAAATAAGTCCTGGTCTTTGGAGTTTAAACAGAAAGTGCTACAAGAAAGGAAAATTTAGATCAAATGATACAGATGAAAGGAGTTCCAAAAGAGAGAGAACATGGCAACAACATGAACGTCCCAACAAAATGATGCTCTGCATACATGGAATGTTTTGCAAACACAGAACAGGAAGTTCAGTGTACATTGTTAACCGAGAGGCATGCTCTGAAGCTGTAAACAATGCTAAAGAGACATATTCCACCATAAATCCCGTTTGCACGTAGGGCAGTCCAGGAGCACCTATTTACAGGAACTCAAACAGCTAAACGTATCACCACCTCAAACCAGATGCTAGTTCAAGGTAAAATTGAATTTGTGTACATGACAGGTAGCTGCCCACAGACAAAGAACCGATGAGCCACAGGTTGCCCAGAAATTACAGCTTTTTTCCATGTTAATTGTTTTTCCTTGCCTCAGCAGTAAGTGTAGCAAAGTTACCATGGCTCCACCAAATCATGCTTATGCTGAAAAAGTTTCACCAGCTTGATCAGGACCAAGCTAAATGCTGTCACTGCTATACAAGATAGATATACTGTTCGAAAGAGTCAGATTCATTAAGTCAGTATATAAACAAGTCAGCTGTTGTTCAGCGTTCCCGCTAAATAAAAGCAGCAGGGGCAAAATAACCTCCCTTTCTCCAGCAGAGAAGCACCAATACCCCTACATTTATTTTTATGGGAGATGAAAACAGAAAAGTAGATACATTTTGGCACGTGAGCTTCAAGGTGTCTGCAACAAGCTGATACTGCTTTATATAGACAGCTTATATACTGCAGCTGCCAAAAGGAAAACCCCCAAATTTTCCACACATTTATTTGCAGATAACGGGAAATGAAGATTAAATATAGGTTAAGAACATCCACCATTCTCAGCAGAGCTGCTTCAGTGTCTTAATGCATACCACATTGACAGTTAATAGGAAAAGAAATTTGCAACTCTTTTACACTGCATTCACTCTCCCCTTACATTTGGCAGGGCATTTTCTCTCCTGGAGAGCAAGCCATAATACCCATTGTTGTGCAAAAGCTGAATATATAAATATCAGCTTTTTCCTTCATCAGGGGAGACAAGGCAGCAGAAAACCGTACTGCTAACTGGGAGATGTAGGGCAAATAATGATTCAACCAGCAACATGATTGCACTGATGTGATGTTAGAAGCAACCAGAGGAAGAACTCTCTTTTTTAATGTTAAAAAAAGCTTAATTTAGCATGTGCTTTCTAATGATTTGTTCACTGACTTAAAATAGTCTTCAGAACTGGACAGACTGTGGCCCATTGTAGAAATACAATGTAGAATTTTTCAGGTAAACTATATACTCAGTCAACATGAATGTGAAATTATTGCATGTATTTAAGCGAACATTATTCCTGATGTGTCTGATATTCACCAGTGTGACAGGAAGATATGCTTTTAAGGCAGTAGGATTTTATGTACAGGTGTTACATATTTGTTTCACAGCAAGTAAAAATTCACAAAAGCTATCTGTGTCAAAATACTAGCAGATAATACAGTGACCGAATTCAGTGCGTATTCAGTGCATACTCACAATTTACATCTAAAATACTCCAAGTACAGATATTAATCCTGCAAAAATATGGCTTAACCAATATACCAAGGCCCACAATAAGACTATCTTTCCATTTCTGTAAGCTATGAAACACACAGATGGCAATATCCTTCAGGAAACTAAATAACAGTTTTGCAGTAATGAAGTGTTATAGCAGATTGTGTTGAGAAAAAACATGCTTTAGACAAGTCAACACCAGTTCCCCTGGTCACTGCTGGAACCTGGCAGCCAGATGTCTGAAGTTACAGAGCCTCAGAGGGCTACCTGTCTTGGGAAGAAAGAATGGGATTACTGCAAGAAGTGAGCAACTGGTCTTTACAAAACAAAAAATATTTTTGTCTTTACTGATTAAAAAAAAAAAAAAAAAGCGCTTATCACATCACAGGCTTTGTCTGACATGTGAAATACAGAGAAAGGAAAATTCTTGACTTCCTTTAAGCCTATAAGATATATTATGGAGATACAAGGGCAATGTAGGATGTGGTTGATTGCCTGGATGGAAGGGCATAGTATGAAGCATGGTCCATTTTTTTCTTTCAATCACCAAGATCCAACCTGGATCTTATGGAGACGACAGACAGTATGAACTGAACTAACTATAAGAACATTGCTAAGCTAGCTACAGAATGTGACCTTAATGTCTGAGCGCAACATTCTGCATGTGTTCTTCCTGCAGAAGTCAGAAAAAAACCCAAGAGATTAGATTCTTCCCAAACAAGTGAAGGAATAGTCTCAGTCTTGGATATTATTAAGATCAAGCAAAATGTGTTTATGATGTAGCTTAGGTTTCAGTATTTAAAGAGTTTTAGCATAGCACACATCTACATCATCTCATGTATATGTCCAAGAAAACATCACACTATTTTACCTCAGCCAAACAAGAGAGGGTTTTGTACTTTGTCAGAAAGTTCTCACTCTCAAGAACTACAGAAGTTTTTCTCCTCACTCTTAGACTGGATTAAGAGGTAAGGTTTTCACCTACTTTTCTTACAGTTCCTCCCAGAGCCACTCAGCAAGTCAGCCAGTCATGGTAGCAACAGAAACCAATACATACAGAGCACTTTCTTACTGACAGATGCTCAGTCATGTTAAGAAAAGTGATTGTGAAGGAAACTCTGTTTTGCTATTTTTCTATACCTATGTGTAAGAGATGTGATGCATCCCAGTGACACATTCATGATTATGTTGAATCACAAGTCATTCTGTGATGAAACAGTTTACTGGGAAAGGATGGCTTGTGCTGGATAACTTATTGACTAAGAGTTCTCAGAACATGAGAACATGATGAAGCTGCTGTTGTAACTGCAACTCACTCCTGGTGCCACCACTTTTTCATGGTATGGTCAGTAAAACAGCAGATTTTCTAAATTTAAGCTTTCTCATAGTGGTCAATATTCTGGGAGAATCAGGTTTTTGAAGGTCAAAACCATTAACATTTCATATGAAAAAAGTGAAACATTTGACAAGAAAGTATAAAGCAAAATCAGTATTTTGTTGCAAGGAGTTGGGTTCTTCATCCCCTCACAGCTAAGATTTCCTTAATTTTAAGTACTCATCTTTCTGGCACTGATAAACAAAACACAGAAAACAAGGCTGTGGCATATTTTTTAACATGACACTATTTGTCACTGAGGAAAGTTCTACTTTAATTTGAAAATGTCATTGAGAAATAAATTGATGACAATGGTTTGTTTAGTTAACTACGTGGAAAAGGTAAAACATTCAAACAGTGTTACTTTTTAAAAAAATATTTTAAACAGCATGGCAACATGCTGATCTCACTGAAAACAAACCATGTTCCCTAGACAATGTCCCAAAATTAGGATTTCATCTAGACTTCTAACACTCCTCAAGGTTAAGGACCTGTCCTTTACAGTTCATCACTTAGGATGTGTGACTACTCATTTTCAAAGAAGCAGTTGACCTGCTTAAGGACATCTATATATGCTTGTTTTCTGCTTGTTTAAATGTGGGCATTCTCAGGTGACTGCTTAGGACTATCTACTGAGCTTCCAGTAAGTGAAATCTAGTTGAAGCCAAATGATTCCCAGTTGAATCATTTTACCCCAAAGCTATTTGTTCAGTTCTGGTTGACAGGGTAACAGTCTTTCTTCCTCATGTAATGTTTGAGCAAGGGTGGGGGTGGGGGACAGACGACAAGAGGAAGAGAAGAAAATCACAACCTTGAGAGCATTCTCAAAGTGTGAATGTACAATACCATTTTCATCAAAGAGCTTATATCTAAAATATAAGGCAGCAACCACAGGAAAAGAAAAAAACCCTGTAAATCTCCATGCTCTTTGCATGAAGATTGACTGTGACTTAAAATAGCTGGAGATTATTAATACTCTAAGTCTTTCTGAAAGAGATTTCAGTTGCATTCAGAAAAATCAGCATATTGTGGATCTGACATAAATTACAGACTTTCAGGCTGTGTTAGAATAATTAAATACTTTATTATACCCAAAGTTATAAGTCTGAACTTAGAAGATATCCCTCCCTGCCTTCCCCTGCCCCCCAAGAAAATCTCTAACCAGTTGATTGAGTCCATCTAGTCCTCCAGTCTAGCAAAATATTTTTTCTCCTGGAATATTCTTAAATCAGTGGAACATTTTTAATCAATGCATGAGAGTAATTTCTGTCTGGAGACATGTATGGATGTATCAAAATTAATCTACACTGTTTGTAATAATTGGGAAAACATTGTGAATTAGACCCAAATATTTTTAGTGAAAGCCACACTTCATCATGTTGAATATACCAATAGTGTACAACTGAAGGAAGGTTAGAAGCTCTGATATAAACTATTTCTCTTGCATTAAATTCACAATAAGCACTGATATCTTAATGCAAAAATAATGCCTGTGAAATTAGAAGGATGTAAAGATTCCTTCAGACATGAGATCCTAAGACTCTCCCAGTTACATTTTACATTTCTTCTGTATGATGCTTGGGGTATCACCCATGGCATTTTTGCACTTCACCCCTTGGGGTTAGGAAAAAAACCCAACAAGAATCCAAAGACATTGTTATGTGCATAAGAGATATGGATAGAAAAATAAAGGGCTAATTCACTCCAGGCTTTTTCTCCCCTACAATTGCTTTAGACTAAACTAGACTAACTCAAACACATAATATTTAATTATATATATATATTAAAAAAAAAAAAAAATCCAACTAATTTCCAAACACTTTATGGTACCATAAAAGTTAGGTAATTCATATGAAAAAGAATTTGAGATTTATAACTCAAAGTCTTACAAAATATATAAAATATCATTGTAGCGGTACTGAAAAATCAGCTGGACTAATAAAATGCTTTAAAATTCCATTTTATTTACTAATAAATATTAAATGGAACATCTGTCTGGGGATGCGCTTATCGCACTTTCCAAAGGAGAAGAAACTTTCATTGTAAAGCTGAGTTAGTAGAAACTTGAAATGTAATTTGATGATTGACTGAAATAATACTCAAATTGCCTCAAATATTTCACAGTAATATATTTAAAAAATCTAAAAAATATTGGTTAAAGTCATACTGAAGTTAGATATTTTACTGCACTCTTCAGCACTTACAGAAATATCTCATTTTTTTATACACCCAGTATCCTTATTTCCCATTTTAAAGTTTCTGCAAAGGAGAAGACAACTTGAAATGAAATCAGTATAGGGAAATGCATGTAAAGAGAGATCATGCTGGGTGAACTTGTACACAGAAAAATGTTGACACAGAGAGGTTGCTAAAATTGGAAGTAGAAACAGCAAATAGTAAAATATCACCTCTTAATCTCATGTAACTCTTCTCCACACTGCTGGGGAGGTAAAAAGAATGCAAGAAGGTTACAGATAAGAGTGAATTTTACAGAATTCCACACACTATAATTATGGTATTTTGAAAGGTGTGACTTGATTTTACAATCTGAGTACTGAGTCATCATCAGCTGTGTAAACACCAGCCTTAACCTTTTGCTTGGACTCCCACAACTGTTGTTTCTTGTCTTTTAATTACTTGCTTATTTCGGTTCATTGATTTTCTAAATACAAAGCAGATATATAAGGTCTAAACGCAAGTCTTGCATTGTTAATACTAAAATTTTGGACCTCTGCAAAACTTCTCAGTTCTCTTAACTGCTTGTGAATTCATTTTATTTTCCACTATGCTACGGTTAACTGTGAAATCTATCACACAGCAAAAATCTGGAAAATGTAGATGAAAAACAGTGAGGGACTTGATGTGGAACAGAAGTAATCACTGTGAATTATCTGAGTCAATAACGCTTCAAAAATCAATAAGACAAAAATGTCACTCTTAAGTGTCATATTACAACAACGTTTTGCTGAAAACTGTTGTCTGCATCCAATTTAGGAAGGCATCTGCTCATGTTTGCTTAAAACAAAAGGGTGGTTGACTTAATGAATTATTTACAGGAGTGCAATATGGCAACAGTATCATTATGAACTCTCTTCTAAGATCTCCTCTGGCTACTCCTGGCAGGGTGTCAATTTGATTGTTTTTATGGTAGGTGCATGAAATTATGGAGCTACTCTCTGAAGTGAGATTTATTCACTAAAAGTTAAGCAAAGTCAATGAACAAACTGCATCATCACCACACCTCTGGGAAAAGGTTTCTTTCATAGTAAGAGAACAGTGTTCAGAAATGTAGTTTTAACCCAAAATTTCTGAAGTAGATATGCAGAGATTTACCAAAAATAGGTAGTTTCCTAAACTACAAAGTTTTAGAAAGTATTCTTGATAGTCACAGGAGCTTGTCAGTAGCTTTTAAGAACAGTTTTAAACACAAGGACATTTTTTTTCATTAATTTACCTTATTCTGCAGCAGCATATTAAGGGCCTAACTGGCAATCACACCAGCATTACTGAATTACAGAAGCCTAAGGAACAGAACTATTTGCCACCAAGGATCCAGAAGTACGAAGTGAAGCCTTTTTCTAAGCAGCAATGGATGCAACTTTCAAATCACTTGGGCTACTTAAGTATTAAGACCTCAAGTGTGCAAAGTTTAGAGAGGCTACCCCACCACTTCATTCCAACGAATAAGGTAGAGAATAAAGTGCTTAATGAAAATATACCACACTTGCATGAACTCACCAAGCAGTTACTAGTAGTTCACTATAAGAATAAAAAAAAATAATCAAGTGGAGATTCCCTAAAGCTCTGTTCCCAATCTCAAACTATTTCAGTCACTAATGACCTAGATAATGGAGTAGGGCATAATTAGTACATTTGAAGATGATGACAGGCTAAAAGCAGTTGCAAGTGCTGGAGGGCAACTTTAGAATGCAAAATGATCTTGACAAACTGGATGAATAGCCAGGGGAATACAACAAACAATCAAAAAACCCCACCAAAAAAAAACAAAAAGGAAGAGAAGGATTACAGAACATTTTTCTTGTCCTTTGGTAGGAACAATCAGTCACTCAAATGTGGGACAGGGAACAACGGCTTAGTGGAAGCACTGCACAAAAAGATCTGCAGGTTATGCTTAATCATAAGTAGAACATTAGTCTGCAGCATTCTGTCAGTGCAAGGAATGCAGTTAAATTATCAAAATTCACGAACTATAGTATGACTATGGACAAGTGAAGCAACACCTCTGCTCAGTGCTGCTTTTGTCTTAGATCTGTTTACTTCACTCCAGGAAAGACATTTTTCTAACCTGTCTCGGCCTGTAAGAGAAACCTAAAAAACGACTGACAAAGTGTTGTGGTTTGAACTCAGCCGGTAGCAAATTGCCATGTGCCCAGGTGCTCACACACACACACACGAGGGACAAAAAAGAAGAAATTTGTAGGTTAAACATATATTTTAAAAATTACTAGCAAAACCAACAGTAATGCTAGTATTCCAAAACGGGTAAAATGCAGTAGTGGGTCACTGAACAGCGAACGGTACAGAGCCCGCCCCCAGCAGCGATCCGACCACACCAGAGAAACTCCGCCCAGCCGATCCGGAAACCCAAACCAAAACAACCTGTGCGAGAGAGCACCGCCCGCCTATAGGCTGAGCTTTGACGGCACATGACATGGAACGCTCCAGTGATTGACTGGACCCGGCCCTCCAGCTGTGCTCCCTCTCAGCCCAAGGGAAGTTAACTCTGTCCTGGCTGAAACCAGGGCACAAAGACTGAGCTAGCAGTACTACTTCATCGAAGAACACAAACTTTCAAATCTTTGTATACTGAAGGAGTTTTCATGCACATGAATAACGTATTTTAAAATAAATATTCCATCTGTCACTTAATTTCAACAATTTCTGTGATAATTCTTGATAGATTTGTTACCAAATAAGAAATAAGCGTGCATTATAACAGATGTATAATTGATCTTAGGTACTCATCTGAGGAGACAACAGGCCAGAGACTGCTAAAAGGTACTCTTTTATATTGTATAGTACATTGAACATAGAAATTTAACACCAACTATCAAGAAGTTACTTTGCTCCTTTGATTCAGTGCTGTTTGCTGAGAATTTCTAATACAATGATATGACACAGGAGACACTGCATCATCTCTCCTTAACAGATGCTTTGCAGCAAGATACCTCAGAGAGAAGGGGGGGG
>NW_020799142.1:5538924-5545749 GCF_003259725.1 Athene cunicularia | reverse complement strand
CAGAGAAAGGGGGAGGAAGGATAAAAAATGTATGTAAAGGAGTCTCTTCTCTTTCGTAAGCCTAGAGACCATGGAAGCCATATTATTTCAGGTGCACCTGTTTGTAATTGGTTTAATAAATACTGTGGTTTTACCAATTACTTTTGTGTGTTCAGCTGGAGTGATAAATTGATGTTCCATTTTAACACAGACCTCATTCATCTCATTTGTGCTCAATGTCACTTGTTTTCTGACCCAAGCTGTATGCTTGTTTCTCTTTGGTTTAAGTCTTCTGGGAACTATAGTATTTCCAAAACAGGTCTAAAGTCACATGGAAAAGATTTCAGGGATGCTATCAATTCCTTGTATAATTGGTTAATCTGGGCAGGTTCTGGGTGACATTGTGTTCTCTCTGCTGAGGTCTTTTGTCTGCAGGGAGACAAGGACAGGAAAGCTAGTACTTGTATGTGTCTGGCATCCAGAATGAACCACTTTCTGTTCACTTACTACATCCCAGTTATGTACTGCGAGAGAAACTGCAACTGCAGTTTTCCTTTGGGGACAAAAACCTGTCAGCCTGACAAGTCTATGGTTAGTTTGAATAACATATGAGTAAATGGGTATTTTTCAGAGCTATGAGAGGGCTTTAACTCCTTTAAGGGAGGCAGAGCTGAGAACCTACAGCACAATATACCAAGACAGAAGAAGAGGCACCTGGTTAGCTCTTATTATAGACTCCAAGGAATGAGCTTTAATGTTTATGTGCAGTGCTAATGCTCCAAAGCTCCTTATTCTGTTATTTTGAAAAAATAATTTCCTCTGAAATCCTCTTAGAGGAGTCTTCCCTTTCCTTATTCAAAGGGGAGACATTCCACCCCTAATATTTGCAGTTTAAAAATTAACTATATACAGGTTTTAACTGTGCTATATAGTATGTTTACTGCTATTGCAGTATTTTCATTATGCTAAAAAACCCTGTTTGAACATAAACAGGCCAGAGGCTTTTTAGCTTCATGGAGTAGGGATGAGGCCAACTCTGTTCATTAGGTGTATCTCAGCACAAAGCAGAAAGGAGTTCAGAACACTTATAAACATAGTATGTAATTTTAGTTAATTTCCCTGGGTCATAAAGATGTGTTCCCATTTAGCATGTCTGATAGTGTCAGTCTGTGACAAGGGTAGTTAGACTGTAGGTTGGACTTAATTTATTAAGTGGGAGTCTAGCTCATGCAGCCTCCAGCAGTTCCAGACTTTCTGATTAGCTACAGACAATATAATCAGTCTTCCCCTTACAACAGCACTAAACTTGGTGTTTGAAAAATGCATTGTAGTTGTGAAGAGAGAGGAAGAAGGAATAAAGAGAACTGTTTAAGAATAATAAATTAAATTATCTTTATAGTTATAGTACAGCCTTGCATTTCCTCTTCTGTTGTAGTCTTAAAGACTTTCCTTCATCTGCCTTCAGTGAGGAATTGAACTCTTCTAACAGTGTTCTTGTCTACACTGCTGGGGTCCCAGGATCACCATCAAGCATAGGCAATATGAACATCTGGGGGTATCTGACAGGGGTATCACAGAGGTACGTGACAGGACATTAACTGCTTATTATGTTGATATCATTGCCTTCCCAGGGCTCAGGAAGGCTTTGCAGTCTAGAGATGCCACTGTCAGCCTATAATGACCATTGTACTCCCTTTGCACTCTTGGCAGCTGTACTTCAGCAGTGTTTCCAGCCAATGTTTCTGCTGCCATTATTTATCTGCTCACATATATGGCAGTATATCAGAGAACAAGCCTTGAACTCTTCCAGACTGTTTGGTCAAGGTTGTGCTGTTTGTTGATGATTATGCTTTCATAATTTGGTCTTAAACAGGCAAAATGAACACATCCAGCTTTTAGATGAGGATATAATGCATCCAGTGGCTTTGAAACATCTCCTGTGTGTTTTCACTTTACAGCATGATTTTTTCTTGCAAAGTCCCTGCCTCAGCCCCATTTTGAAATTTCTACTGAAAAAGAAGACATTTGATGTTTTAAAGAAGCTGAATGGCCTGAAGGTTATGGCAGAAGGAAACATTAAAATAGCAAATCCAGTATTTTATTAAGTAAACTTAAATCTTGCATGCTGCTGTCTCAGGAACTTAGTCCTGTTAAATGTGAGCTGTGGTACCAGTGCAGCAGCTTCAGAGGGCTTGGGAGTTTTGATGTATGAGGTGGAGGCAGTGCCTCTGCATGAGCCTGGCTCGGCAAGGACAGTGCATGCTGCTGCTGCCTGGTTGCTGGTGGGAGCTGCCTGCGCCTTGCAGACCCCTGTGCTACCACTGCCTCTGCACTCAGCCCTGGTTCAAGCAGTTCTATTGTGTCAGGAATTTTCACTTAATCTACAGTCAAACAAACTTCTGGCCACTGATTCAGATGTTGAGGGAAAAACGGATGTAATCATTTACCCACACATGCACTGAGGTGAACACCTGCCTTCCCCTATCCCTACTCTCAGGTTTCATTATTTTCCCAGGTTCCAGGGTATTCCACGGCCATAGTCCCTCAGGGGTGTCCCTGATCTGGTACAGGGGTGTCTCTGGTCTGGTACAGGTTGCCCATGGCCTCAGTCCCTCAGGATTGTCCCTGTTCCCCATTGCCACACTCCCTCGGGGGCATCTGTACCCCTCTGGTACATTATGCCCACCCCAGAGTGTGTCTTCTGTCTCAGCATCCGGGGCCTTTCTTAAACACATTTTATCAGGGTCTGCTTGTGCTTCTCCAACTGACAGAGTCATGGTTCCCGATGGGTTTTCTTTCTGGTGCTGTTTCTGTTGGTGTCAGAGGTGGCTGCAGCCAGCTGCTATGGGCACATGTGGTGCCATGGCCTCCTCCCACACTACACTACTGTAGCCCTCACAACTTAAACCTTGTCACTCCTATCAGTACAAGCACTGAGGGAGCCTGTCCTGCCTCGTACCAGGAGGAAAAAGGAAAAACACAGCTTATTTAATCCCTCACGAGCCCTGTTCTCTGTTTTCCATATACCTTGTGTTTCCTGGGTGACATTAAAATGGCAGCTGAGGGGGTCCCCAGCCAAGATCCCTCTGTATAATACAGCTTCCCAGGCAAATAAATAAATAAATCTCACACAGGTGTTTGAAGATGGGATCTCTGACATAAGCACACGTCAGTATGGGCACTGCTGCCCATCCACACGGAAGGAGGCAGGGATCCTCCACATGACAGTCCCTTGCACAAACCCTAAAACTGGTGTTAACCTAGGGCATGGACTCATTTGCAAACTGAAACCCAGCTCAACAAATGTCGTTGAATTTGTATCTGTCATTAATCATGCTTTTAGTCATTTCTCAGAAGTCTTCAGGAAAGTGCGTTGGAGAGGCTGCTATAGCTCCAGGCTGTCTTCTGTCAGGGTATCCATCTTTACATCTTTATTTTGACATGATGGGGATAAAATTACTAACATCAGATAATGGTTTGACCATTGTTTTATTATGTTTGTAAGCTCAGAGGCCGCAGATACAACCAGATCCCAAAGGTATAGAAACAGATGAGACCACATTTTCATCAACAAGAAAATATGCAGGAAAATAAATATACCATGGATGTGAAGAAAATAAGTTATTAAATAAAGCACAAGAAAATTGCAAAACATACTTTTGTATGTTTTACATATACTTCTGTGCAGAACTATATGATAATTTAAAAAATAGTTAAATTATGCATCTCTAGATGTTAATGCCCCTCAGTTGACCTGATAATTGCTTGTAGATGTCATTTAAGGAGGGGGTAGTATGAAGTCAATTGAAAAGGAAGAGAAGTTTGGAGTATTTGTGTGACAGATGAAGCTGGAGAAAATATGAAACTGGTTGTGGCATGTCTCTGAGAATGAAGTATTGTAATGGAGCGGAGCAATAAAAGAGAGATGGTGGGAAATACGGGAGAATAAGTATCAGAGAAGTTGTAGAAATTAAAGAGAGCAGGTAGGAGAAGTTATAACAATTAGTGTGGAAGAACATCTGGCACTACTTAGGAAATTTCTATGTAAAAAACGTTACATGCCCAATATATTATCAGCTAAATGTCACAAAAATTTGAAGTCATCTACCTCCTGAATTAATCACAAGTCACTTATTATGAGTGTTTGATCTCAGTTTCTATATGTATGCTAATGATTTCATTAAGATTGATATCAGAAATAGTATGATATTTCTATTCTTTGTTAGAAAATATCTTCTGAAATATGTGTATAAAGAAATAATTTCACAAAGCTTTCCAGACTGAAATTTGTTTTTTACAGATATCATAAATATCTACTACACAAGTATATGCACAGTCTATATGCAAAAAAGGTCAGGTCTGTGTCATATTTTTTTGAAATGCAGATACAAGAATACTCAAATAATAGATTAGTTCTTGTAATTTTGAAAATCTGAAATAACCACATTAATAATAAATCATTTTGGTGTAAAAAGCCCATAGATGTTACCAGGATGCCTTCTTTGCTATTGTTTTATGTGAACAATTATTTCTTACACTTTCTATGAATCCAGACCATGATAAAAGGAAAAAGGAAATGAAAGATGAAGCTGATAGATGAAGCCACTATCTTCATGGTTTGGGTTTTTTTTTAAGAAAGAAGAAAGCTTAATTTATGGACAGAATTGCACAATGTCAGAAATGTTTTGGTGCCATAATTATTTTATAATCACTACTGCATTTCTAAAGTTTCTTGTAATACTTTTTGTTATTTTAGATCACTATATGATATAACATATAATATATGAAAACAATGATGCAACAAATATTAATTCAGTGCAAATTGTCCTATTGTGGTATTTGAAGAGAAATATAGTAGAGGAAGAAAGGTCTCAAGAAAAGGATCACAGGTATGACAAAATCTTCCGTATCATTATTCCCAGTGATTACTGAATGTAAATGCATCTGCAACTTAAAATGCAGTGCAAGAGATTTTAAATAAGAACTGTCCAGACAACAGTGCAGCAGTTATGATTTTAATATTTTCCTAATTAACATTATAACAATAATAATTTTGTTAGATTCCAAGATCCTGTTTCACATATTTATTCTCCAAACATGCCTCTTAATAAGGTTACTCTCAGAATCAGGTTGTATTCACATAGTACATCAGATTCTGATTCCTGTGCTGAAATAAATATACCACATGAATATTAACTATCAGTACACAGCATTTATAAAAGTCGATTGCAGAACAATGTACATCATATATTCTGCTCCTACTGTGATGAAGACCATATGAAGAGAGAGCAATAACTGTTCAGACATTCTCGGAAGTTAACAAACTAAAGAAGATCCTCAATGTTGTTAAATTAGATTTAATCTGTGACAATATTAAAAACACAGAAGTTTCTGACACTGAGAAAATATACTGCACATGGTGTCAAGTAATGGAGCTACACTGTCTGGAGTCCTGCTAGAATGTGTCACTTTAATCAGCCCTGTAGCCAAAATACCATGCAGTGCTGTTGTAAGTTAGTACTGGGATAAATAGAAATGTGGTCTGTTAAAATGGCACTGCTTTAAAGAAATGCTCTTGCCATGTTGAACACATTGCTTTTCAGGGAAATAGAGTGGTCAGATGTGACATCAGGGTTATTAGCCCCTCTCAGTAGCAACTAAGCTAACAGTGAGAAAAATTCTTTGCAATGATATAGTACAAACATTATTCCCCATGGTTTTCAGCCAGACTGTTCACATAAAATGTATTTTGAGTATAGGAAAGGGTATAAGGCTTCTTTCTAAAAATGCTAAATTGTTAATATAAATGGAATATTTCATTTAAATGACAAAAATAATTAATACCATGTTGAAATTTTCTACTGAGGTAAACAAACACAAGTGATAGCAATGGACTGAAATACTTGTTTTCTGTCCTGTTACCAAATGCTGATACTCTCAAAGGAGTAATTGTAGCAAATGGTGTAAGAAAAATCAATACATCCAAATCAGAGACAGGGTTGGTTCCCAGAGACTGATGAAATATCTTTAGATCAATAATATCTCACAATAGCTTCCAAAAATACAAGATTATTCTGATTAATTCACCAGGTAATACCTGGGCTTTATCTAGGTTTCAGTAGTCAAGAATAAGATAGACAATAGTATGCCATCATAAAAATTATAGTTTGTTCAGAAAAGGTTTGCATCAGCCCACAGATATTAGTAGAACTATATAGAAGAGCATAACCTTGAAGTTGGGCTCTGGAGGAAGGAGAGAGAGTAATGAAAAGAACACCTGTCTTACTAGAAAGTAAGAATATGGTCTTGCTTTCAGGAGGTAAAGATACAATTTTTTGACATTCTACTCCATCCTTCCTGATAATATGGAACAGCAAAACACCTTTCCATTTCTTCGAGGAAGAAAAAAGTGTCTTCATAAATTTCAGCTCAACAGTTCATAAAAATTCACAGTGGTCCTGACATTGTGACACAGAAAGTAGTCATGTCAGTCTTCAGTCAGATTTTGTTAGAACATGCTCCATTGCAGCTCTCCATTTTGGAGGATCAAAAGAAAGGAATAGTCAAGTTTTGAGGATTTTGCTCAGTGGAAGGATTCTACTGCATTCTATTCACATGGTCCTGTTCATACACCTTAATAGCTGAGGTCAGTTACTCCACTGTTATTTTTTGTTCATGTTTTGAAGATCAGAAAAGTCAATTGGGATAACTCAGTCTGAGCCTGCTAGTAAAAGCTACTAGGACCTATTTCATTGTTCCATAAGCTGGTGAAGGATTTTTGTCCTGACAATTTTGTGGTGAATTAGCAGTAACATACAGATGTACCAAACACCTGTCTCTTATACA
>NW_020799142.1:5498020-5538874 GCF_003259725.1 Athene cunicularia | reverse complement strand
TTAAAGTCATACTGAAGTTAGATATTTTACTGCACTCTTCAGCACTTACAGAAATATCTCATTTTTTTATACACCCAGTATCCTTATTTCCCATTTTAAAGTTTCTGCAAAGGAGAAGACAACTTGAAATGAAATCAGTATAGGGAAATGCATGTAAAGAGAGATCATGCTGGGTGAACTTGTACACAGAAAAATGTTGACACAGAGAGGTTGCTAAAATTGGAAGTAGAAACAGCAAATAGTAAAATATCACCTCTTAATCTCATGTAACTCTTCTCCACACTGCTGGGGAGGTAAAAAGAATGCAAGAAGGTTACAGATAAGAGTGAATTTTACAGAATTCCACACACTATAATTATGGTATTTTGAAAGGTGTGACTTGATTTTACAATCTGAGTACTGAGTCATCATCAGCTGTGTAAACACCAGCCTTAACCTTTTGCTTGGACTCCCACAACTGTTGTTTCTTGTCTTTTAATTACTTGCTTATTTCGGTTCATTGATTTTCTAAATACAAAGCAGATATATAAGGTCTAAACGCAAGTCTTGCATTGTTAATACTAAAATTTTGGACCTCTGCAAAACTTCTCAGTTCTCTTAACTGCTTGTGAATTCATTTTATTTTCCACTATGCTAGAACTACCAGACAGCTTTGCTCCTTCAGTCTGCCAGGTTTGCAGTCAAGATATTCAAATAGGTCAAGTACAGTATGTTTATATTTATTTTAACTTCAACCAGACCCACCTCCACCAAGTGAGTTGTGTTTCTATCTCAAAAGAATCAAAGTAGTTGTTATTATATTTTTGTTTATTTTCTGAACTGCAGAACTATGAATCATCCTTTTGGAAGAGAAGTTGCTTTCATGTTTTCCAATATTTCCCACCCTGACTCCCCAAATCCCACAAACTTTCTGTAAGAAGGAAGAGTAAAACATCTTGTTTTGGTGTTCCTCCTTCCTGCAACTTCTTTGGAGATATTTAAAAACTGTCTAGGCATGGTCCTGGGCTACCTGCTCTAGTTTTCTCTGCTTGAGAAGAAGGGTTGGACTAAATGACCTCAAGAGGACCCTTCCAACTCCAACTCTTGTGTGATTCTGTAACTTCAGAACATGGGTCACTCGATGGAATGTCTATATGTAAAGACCATGCAGCTACTGTATACAAAAAAGCTCATGTAGAGAAGACATGCTAGCGAAATGATGTTACTTCAGAAAGTTGTGACCAAATATGTGATAATACAATAAACTAACCATGGGTGGAACAGGGCTACTCTAGACAAGTTGTGTCATGTCTATCAGTCAGAGTTGTTTTTTTAAAAGATGTTTTGTGTATTTGATCTATTTTTGATACATTATGACAGACATGTTAAGGATGATAAGAGAAATGCATAACCCATAAGAGATGTGGGGGTGTGGGGGCACGATTTTTTGGTGATGATGAGTTCCACATTGTTTATCTGCTCTCTTCAACTTCATAATTTCTCCTAAAAAGGTTAAATATATTAACTTTATGATTTTGTTTACCCATTTGTTTATGTGGAATTTGACAAAACTCTGTGATGCTCATGACAAATAAACCAATCAATAAAAATTGGACTCAATAGATCAGTATTTTTATGAAAAAAAACTAAGACCTTTTTCAGTTCATAATATCATAATACATATCACACCTTGATACAGCAGTTTGTAAACACAAAGAAAAATCATTATCATTTTGTAGTTCTGATTTCACTGCAGTTTTTCACGTCATGTGAAAGTTCATCCTCTCTTTCTCTAGCAAGCAAATCTGGAAAATGCTATAGTATTAATAAATGTATTTGTGCTTCAACTTCTTCTCTTCATGGAACTGAGAATTTTGAACATTAAAAAAATAATTGCGTTGTTCCCTCATATTATGTCTGTGTCTTTGAAATACACTGTGTTAGAATGTTAATTGAGTTTGACATAAGCATGGATATAAAATGCATCATGCCACTCAACTTACCAGCAGTGAAACTGATTACCAATTATAATCATTCTCTGCAGGGTGACAGCATACCAAGATGGAGATGTTGAATATTTCAGTTTGCAATATTATCTGGGTTGTTTAAAGTACTGACTACGTGTCCTGAAACCAATAGAGGTAATTGGTATGCATGTAAGAGCTGGCAGACTGAGCACATCACTTATTTATAGAGTCTTTTGATGTAACTCTGTGGAAAAAGAAATGTTAATAAAACATGGTTCAAAGGAAAATTTACACTCACCATTATAATATGACATAAAGTACAAATTATTGTACCTAAATAACTGTTTTCTAGTGAACAGTGTTCCTTTTTCCTTTTATTGAACTAGGCCACTGAAACCTAACAGAAGGGGGAAGGAGAACGCAAAGAACAAGAAGACTATTAACTCTTTTCATTTTCATTCCAGCTATTTGGAAATTAAGATACATACACGAGACAGAGAGTGGAAAATCACTGGATATGTCATTGCTTTCATAACCTTCTAATTTGCTCCAAAAATTGGTTTATTGTCCTCTTAGGGCACGTTCATCAACAAACTCCATGTCAACAATTGATACGAAGCTTGAAATGGACCAGAAAACAGGATACAGGAAGTAACATGACAATCTTAGCTGAAAGGCAGTGAGCTAGTTAAATTAGCTTTCACATTAGGTCCCTACTGCGAGGACACTACCAATCTTATATTCTTTTCAAACAGGAAGACAAATGTAAAATTTTAAGATAATATTTATGCAAGGCTTTGTTTTTTACAGAACCAGCTGTAAAACTTATGGGATCTATGCAGAATCAAACTTTGTATCAGAGACAAGAAAAACACAGAGCTTCTGTTCACCAGGTAAGAAGTGAAAAGAGACACAATATTAAACTGGTGAAAATCAGTTTAATTAGACTTAGAATTAATTTTGTATGGAGTGAGGAAAATCTTTAAAACTGGAGACAAAAGGGAAAAAGGGAAGTTAGAGGCTATATCACAGAGGTTAAATATTAGGGTACTGTACAATATTTACTGAGAAATCCCACTTAGTCTTGTCAATAATGACTGAATTGTTTTGTCCATATCCTAGTGGTAGCAAATTAAAGGTGACCAAGCACTGACGATTGTTATTTCCATAAAACTGACTATCTGCATTTCCCGCTGTTAAATGCTTCACTGTGTGACCTCAATGCTCTGGGCATATATTTTTAAGGAACTGTTTGCATTTTGTGTAAGCTCAATAGCTAATTAGTGATGCCTATTGGTCTTTAATTTTTGGCCTGTGATGCCTGTCCATTATGGTAATGAAAACTCCACACAAGTCCAGAGATTAGTCAGTAACGTCTCCCAAAACCCCCTTATCACCTCGCTGATCTTGCTTTACAGAGAAGCAGATGCCAGTAAAAATAATTAAAAGCTAAACAATGAATTAATTTCTAATAGTGAGTTCCACACCCATGTAGTCTCATTAATGTATTTTAAAGCTTTCAGTTTTATGTGTCATGGAAGGCTACATCTATCCAGGGAATATCTTGTGGGTTTTTTGCAGAACTGCAATCATGAAGATCCTCCTGATTTCATTTTGGCTTTATGGAATACTTGGGATCACTTTTCAGTTCCATTTAAGAATTAAAGTGGTTGAAATGCTTATTTACAAGCACATCCTCTCAAGACCATAATTTTGCTGAAGCAATATTTAATTACTTATAACACATTTGCATGATTAGAGCATGAAGAGATATATGGCAGTGAAATGTAGGTAAGGTCAAATTTCCTGCAAGTTCACTGCTATCAGGATTGTAAATCTTGAACAAAATACCATGGATTTGAGGTGGGCAGGAAAAAAATAAATTCTGATAAAGAGTATATGTTGCTGTTGGGCTAATCAAATTAATGTTTTAATCATAAAAGGCATAATATAATGCTTGAATGTAGTGCATTATTTTACCCGGTGCCAAAGTCCTCAATAAATGTCAAGACACAGGAGTAAGGAAGAATACGGGATTGCACATACATCTTTCTCCCATAAAGTTTTTTGCAACTGTACTGTGAGATCAAATGACCTCAAGCATACTGCCAGTAGAGAAATTCACACAACATAGGGAATCAGGGCTTCTTAAGAGTACAAGCATATGGAATCCTTCAGACAGGTGAGTAATCAGCCTGTTTGCACCCAGACTACATCTGTATAGCCTGCCTTGTCAGTGAAAGCTTTAGTCAGCTGATTTACAGGTCAACTTTTTCCAAAGAGTCTTTTGAAAGGTGGCCCTACAGAAGATGTGTACTGATCAATCAACAGGACCTAGATGTGTATGACCAGCAGCCACTGCAGGAGTTAGTTGTAGAGGGGACACTTGGTCCAGAGGAGGAGCATTGAAGTTAGGCCATTGCTTACTTCTATGTCTGTAATTGGGGTACTCAAATCTTGTGAGTTATAGCATTGTTTTGTTAATAACTGAGGTGAAATAATCTCTAAATCCAGAGGCAAATCTCCCATTGATCTCTATGACAAGGGAAAGCAGATACGCTGCTAGTACCTGTAATGATACTCATTTGGTACAGCTACTGTAACTTGCTAGTACGCATTAGTAACAGCCAGTACCTGTAAAAAGAACAACCTACAGACCTTTAATGTACTGTGATATAAAATTTACTGTTGTAGTTTCAAGCTGTTTTCTAATCTCTTCAATCAATATGAAGACTTGCTTTTCATGGCATCAGAGGGGGAGAGATCATGTTCCATTTACACTTGACATCTATTTGTCACCCAGACCCTAACTCAAGTCCATTGCAGTGGATTCACCACTATCTGCTCAAAGCATATTCTTATGTTAGCAGAGTTTGCTACCAACAACCTGGTACTCCAACTCTGATGTCAGAGCCTGATATTAGGTCTGGCACAGCACCTGCAGACTTCATGTGGCCCAGAGCTGTAGCCTACTGCAGCTGGCTCTAGGTGCAGAGGCACAGCATTCAACCTCCACCTGAGGTCGGGTCCTGTGTCCTGTGCAGACTTTTCATGGGCACCAAGTTTCAAGGCTGGAACTATTCCTTGAGTATCATTAAAGATGCAGCTGTCAGGAGGAGAAAATCAGGTTGATTTACACTCAGAGAATGCTACACTAATTCAGGAAATGCACACAAAAGACATGAGAAACAAACATCAATTAGAAGAAGAAACAGGAAAAATACCTTTCAGCATCTGCCCTGCCTTTTATTATTATTCCAAGTGCATTCAACCAATCATCCTCTCAGTCTGCTTCATTATTAGCAAATTGTAAAATAAGCACTGAGTATTTTTATCTCCCCATTAGCAATGCTGAATCTCATTTCCTTGGAAGAAAGATTTCCATGACTGGCACAAAGGGAAATATCCTGTGGTGGTCACCTCATTCACAAAAAATGTCTTTCAAATAACATAAAGCACAATTTGGTGCTTTTTAATTTGTGGAAAAAGAAAGATGTTAATGAAATGACAATGGCATGTTTATTAGGGCATCAGGTTTAGTGCTGAATATTGAAAAAACACAACGATTTGGTGAAAAGTCATAGGAAGAAAGAAAATAGGAAAAAATACAGGCAGAAAGAGCTTCTTTTGTTTAAGGTTCAAAGCGTGATGACTACAGTTGTTAACATATTAATACTGAATAACATTATGATTTCAGTGGCTGAATATTATGTGGCAAAGAATCAGGTTTCTTAATATCAATTTTGCTGCCATTTCTAGGTGTACAGAATACATATAAGGTATCAAGAAATCAGAGATTATGTCTACAAAGCTCCTGAAGAGAGGAGTGGTTGTGCTTATGTGCTCATGATATTGCTGTGGGCTCTGCATGCAGCCACTGCACAGTCTGCACAAGGAGGGCCAGTGCTGAAAGGTTGTTGGCAGGGTGGCAATTGAAGGCTTGCTGCCTGTGTGGGCAGGAAATTTACTTTCTTCCATTTCATGTGAACTTCTAATGCCCTGGAAAACACAATGCAGACAAAGTGGGAAAGCTGAAGAAATGTCTCTCTATATAAATGTATCTAATTGGTGGACACTAGCCACCCTTCACCCCATATACATCTTGGTCCTCCATCTATTTCAAGAGTTTTTCTTTATAGGGAATTGAGAAAGGAGAGTCTGCGTGTCAGAAAAAGACGAAAGCAAACACAAAAGGGAATTAATTTTCATAATTTAATTCATCTTTTGAGTGATCATGCTCAGACTAGCAACTAGTTCCTGTTGGATGACAGATCCCTGTATGGACTCCTTATCTCTTGATGTCTTAACTGACAAAAGCTTCATAAGAAAAACCTTCTGGTAGCCATCCTTTTCTGACAGATCAGCTCATTTTTCTATTGTACTATGGATTATATTTAGCTTCAGAACCAGCATAAATAGATTTCTGAGTATGGTTTTAGGTTTAGGTGTTGCTGTTGTAATGTCTTCTCTGCTGGCTCTACAGGCCTGTATTTGCTTGCACAAGTGTTGTTTTGCCACTGAGATGTTGTAACAAAACAGGCAAAACAAAACAGGCAATCTGCACACCTGAGTAAGCAATTTAACCACAGATAAGAAAATGATGGATTCTAGTCTATGTCATTCCATAAACTGAGAATAAAAATAATAATGAAGTGGTCTGTAATAAAAAAGAAACAAATTACAAATATTACACTATTGATTTTGAAGGACTGTAATTTTAGAGAGGTGCTTTCAATTCAGTCAGCATTATAGATTCTAAAAATGAATGGAGCCTGTTCAGGAGCACTTCCTTCCAAAAAAGCACCTCTCATTATTTGCAATGTTTTGAATAAAAATTAAGGTAGCACAAATGTTTAAATATTTAAATGGCTCAATGATATGCCGCTTTTCTTTATTAATCATAGTTATTAAAGCAACCACTTTATTTTTTATTGTGTTTTAAATGGGCATGGAAATTTGAGTCTGATAATGACCTTTGTACCTCATGCTGTAAATTGATTTTGATGACCTTTCACTCTCAGATAATTAGGCTTCATGCACATTCATCTTGTTCTCACTGCACTGAGGCTGCCTACTGCACTGGGTCCTGCAAATTTCCCCCTTTCCAGCATGTTGCCTCTTACTCTCCATCACTGATTTGTTGCTGTTGTTGGAAAATTTAGTGTTTTCTGTGTAAAAATTGCAATTGTAATTTAGCTTCCCCTTAAATGTTAACACTTGTGCAATGTCAGATTTAGAGTGAAAATAGTGACAATAGCTTTTTCTCTTTTCATGATGGAAGGTTCAAAGAAATCAGTTGTCAAATAGTCTTCTACAAATTGCTGTGCCTACCTACCTTTATTTTCCCCTCAGAACTAAATCCAATTTAGATGGTTTGGTGATTCAGCTGATATTATCATTCAGTCCTCCACATATGCCATGTACATAATGTCAAATTTACTGTAGAAAATGCCGTGATATCCTAGGAGAGGCTGACTTCCAGCAGGGAAAAAGCCCCAAATGTAATGACTGCAGGACAAAAACACAGCATAGATAGAAAACACATGAGCATAGCTGTCTCTAATGGGATATTTTTCATTAGGCATCAGCTGCTCTAAAAGTAAATGTCTTCTAGGGAAGTGCACCTGTTACACCAAGACATACACTATATCTTCAACATATTCTGTGAGTGATCAGAAACTTTCTGAATGTGAACTGGTAAAAATCACACATCTTAGAAGGTAAAAATTATTAAGTTTTTCAGTAGAAAATGATAGAGGAATTAAAATCCTCATATCAGTCTATAGACAATTGCTTAACTGTAAACACATTATTCTAAGCAGGATTCTTTCCATCTTTTGACAACAAAAGATGGTCCTATGTTTCATGTCCAACAAGCTAATACAGGTAACAGATGTAATAGGATTAATAAAAATCAGCAAGTCAATCCTGCATCAGTAACGGACTGTATGGAATAAATCACCCAAAGAATCTATATTGCTTCTTTGTATGTTTGCGTTGCAGACCTGAATAGATGACAAAGGTTAACAGTGCAAGAGCTCTGCAACCAAAGATAAAGGCAAAGCCTTTTGATCCAACCTGTCACAAGCAATTTGATATGCATGTGCAAATAAAGACAAAAAAATAAGAGAGACAAAAGTAAGCAAACAATTAAGGAATACTGTTGTTTTGTAAAAGGGTAGTGAGTTTCAGGTTCCTGTAGAGAAAGACAGAATTGTTTATGTTGACCTGCTCTGACATCAACCCAGGCAAGTTCTATTAACTTCAGTCCAACAAGACAAGATCTGTGTATTTCTGTGAGGAAAAGGTAACTGAAACAGGATATGAAAGTCTCTGAGGGTAAGTAGAACCTTAAAAAGAGCCAAGCTTAGCAGAACATTCATGTTGAGATATTTTTATTATTGTTATTATTTGTCAGCAAAGGCGAGCTCCAAGAGAGGAATAAGTCTGGAACACAGCCAGAATATGTTTACTATCTTATGAGCAGAATGGAAAAGAGCTTTCTATGTTTCTTGCTGTGTAAGATCCATAAGGGCAAGGACTTTGTGATCTCCTTTATTCTGTACAGCTCTCAACACAATGTCAGTTCTTAATAAATAATAAATAAAATAATGACTTGCAGAACATATAAAAAGATGAGTTGGGGGAGACATACTAAATTATTCATAAATGTTCCCAACAATGTCACTTTACAATTAAAGTGTCATCCTATCGTCTGTGTGGGTGAGACAACAACCTTCATCTCACACAAATGTGACAGCACTAAGAGCAAAATAATTTTGTCATATATTAATACCTAGGATGTGGTAAAACCTTTGGAACAAGTTTTCAGGAGTGGAGCTTTTCTATAGTTGTCTTGCCTACACCACTGAAATTCTAGTCCTTTTTTTCGTATTAAATAAAAGGACTACAATTTGACAAAGATTTTATTTAATGGTTTGAATAAAAGCTCATAAACTATTTAACAGTTCACTTTTTGAGCAAGTCATGACAATCAGAAATAATGTAAAAAATAGTAATAGCTACCTCACAACAAGTTCCCCTCTATTGCAGATCTACTGACCAAGGTTATAAGGCACCGCTTCTGTTCTGCCTTGGTCAACTGGGATCCTCATGTGAAGTTGTGCAGTCTAGTTTATGTCCATTCTGTTCAAGGCTTGATATATTCATGCTGTGTATTAGATGAAGTAAAGCATGAGTTATCCCACCAACCTTTGTATTAAACAGTGCAGATCTCCCTAAAGCCACTGTTATGACTCTCCTGCCCCAGACATGACCACTAATACCAGCATAATCTTATAGAGAAAGTGGCTGTACTCTGAATCTCTCCCTGTTTAGAGCTTTCCTTGGCTCCTACAAAACAAAGCAAGCAACATAGTGAAAAGGGAGGAAAAGAAGGTGACGCGTATATCTGTTCTTCCAGCCCTGAGGAAACTGTTCAGAGCTGTATGTAATTGCTCTTCTTCAGTGGTTCTACACTGAGTCATGCAGCATTTAGTGTGGTTCTCATAATTACAGCACTGGGAGCCATGAAACAGTATTACAATAAACAGCAAGATTCATTTCAATAAATAGTATGTTTCTAGCTATCAAGGCCACATTTTTTTTTTCCCCTTGGTTCAGAGTTTTGGACTATGGTATAAAAATTCCTAACAGTGATGCTGTGCTCATTTGAATGTACACCTCCCCACTACAAAGATATTTAATCTGTATAGAATTTATTAGTTCATTATACAGACAACTAAATATAGGTCTACATAGCCAGGTGAGGAAAATCACTAGTATCAGCTTGATTTAATTAATAATGGGTATAAACCAAACTTCTGGCAAATTTCAAGGACCTCATTTTTAATTTATTTTACAGCTGAAACTAATGATGGGATTTGAGCATGAATGCTTCAGAATATTTGCAGAATATTTACTTGATCCTCTTTTTTATTTACACCTGAGCTGATGTACAAAGCATTTGAGCTGGCTTCTTAGAGCATACTGCACATTCAGTTAATTCACTTTAGTGTCCATAAGCTTTGGCTTGAAAAATTAAAACAGAAAAATGCTGGGTAAAACTGCAGACTTGAACCATTCATTTTGCAGCAATTTTCTCAAGGCTGCCTCAAGAATCACCTGCTATCTTCCTCGCATTCTTACCATTTTCCCATGTGGAATTGTCTGAGCCATGTGGTACACTGGGGAGTAACTGCTCTGAGACTGCTGCATTCAAAGACCATTAACAATCATAACTCTTAAAATCACCACCCTCCTGCAGACAAGGTTAATAGTAGTCTATAGAATAGATATGGAGGTCAGTAGTTAACTTTTACTAGAATAAATAGCAAATGAATTGTTTGATGTTCTTTGTTACCTCAGACATAAAACACGAATTGTAGTTTTTCAGAGGATGCTACTGACTGAAGCTTACTGGTGAAAACATAGAACTTTAAATCTTTTAGACCTTAATGGACAGTGAAAGACATCCTTTGTGTATATATATCTTTTGAATTACTTTATTAATATTCTTCCCCTAAAACTGAAATACAGCTGTATTTTCAGAGACCCTAGCAAGTTTGATTAATTTAGCAATTATCTCGGTAGTCTAGCCCAAGGGTTTTGAAATCTAAAAATTTGAAGAATTGTTTTTCAGTAGAGGGACAAATCTGAGAAAGATACTAATTGCTAAAACATCAAAAAACCCACATCAACTCTATGTCAGCTAGCACTGTGCCATAAATGAAAAAAAAAAAAATAATCAATGCAACAATTAGAATTAATATAAAATTTCAAAGTCTAAATTTCCTAATTAGTCTTTGCTCCCTAAATGAAATTCAGAAAATTCTGTGAATAGAAAATGCTAGCGTTAGACAAAGTGGGGTAAAAAGCAAACCAGTGCTGTCACTATAGACAAATCCCTACAATGGCAGATTGTCTGGAAAAGTAAGAAATAAACAATAGAATTAACTTCTATAAAAGAAAGATATTAATCAGCCACTAAGAGGGAATTTACAATAATGATCAATAGTGACTAAATAAAACAAGAAAAAAAGTAGTTCATCTTACTGGTAAAAGCATACACTACATATTACTGAATGATAATTGTTATTATTTGCATACACACACATGTACATATCTTCTTCAGACAAATGGCAAATGTCAGTGTTAAAATTAAAGAAGTCCATCTAATAGTCCACACAGTATGTTGAACTAAATATGCAGTTATATTTGAAAGGTTCCTTTTCTGTTCACATGAAAGGTTTAGGATTTCAGTATTTCAGATTGTTCAAAAGGGTGACACTTTTGCTTTGAAAACTCTTTGCCCATGAAATGAAGGAGAATTTTAAAAACTGTATTTTGCTTCAATCCATATCTATTTCTAATATTCATATTTGTCATATCATTCTACTCTTCTGTACCTATAGATCTCACTTATGGAATCTGGAGTAGTGAATTCTGCCAGTGTATGAGAGGATAAATATTAGCATACTCCTCTGAAAATTTTAGACCCCTTTCTGAGACTTTCTCCCCTCCCCTTCTGCTGAAGTCCTGAATGGCTCAGTGAATTGCTAAGGGTTTATGGAGCCTTTCACTCTGGGTCACTGGCTTGATTCAAGTTAAGTCAGCAGTGAACCAAGAGTCATTACCATCTGAGAATGGGTTTGTGCTCATTTAAAATGAGTTTGTGGCTTGAGCCAGTTTCTTTAGAGGCAAGAGTGATAAGCACCTTGACAACTGACAATCTTTTGGTGCAGTCTTAGCTGAGAAGACTGAATCTCTGACCCATCGACCAATCACCCCAGGTCAGAGAAGAGGGGTGCTCAAACTCCATTGAAAATGCCCACAAACTATTTTTCTTGTGTAGATAATGTGAAGAATTTGTTTTTCAGAGCTATTAATCTCCTCTGCATTAATGAAGGGCATGCACAAAAAAGAATAAAGAATTTACATGACTGTATAGTGAAGCTGTCATTAAGGAAACTTTCTGAGAAAGAAAGAATGTTATCTTGTGTTCTTACTCTGAATGCTCTCTTCGAATGAATACATCCTGATTAGGAAAGAAATAAAAAAAATTATTAAATCACAAGAAATTGATGGGACTGTGAAGGAGACATGGGCTTTGCCATTGCCTGTAGGGCTGCCTCTGCTTTAATGAGCTAATATTTACTTTTTAATGGAATGATCCTTTTCAATAGTCTTCTTCATCTACAAGTATAGTTTTCCACTTTCTGCATTCTTTACAAGCAGCTTTACTAAATCAGTGCTCGTGTTGACAATGTCGTCTATGAAATGATGGACAACTTCTGTTTTTTTAAAATTTTTTTTCAGCTAATACTGGAACTCTACCTGTAAACAAAAGGTATTTATTAAATGATGGGTTTGCCTTTCTATTGGTTGTCCTTCTTAAATTATGTATCTTTATATTTATATTTATATTTATATTATGTATCTTTATTTATATATTATAATCCTCATCTACATGGTGTCAGAAGATCTGGCTGATTTCTAGTCCTGATTCCTTTTTCTGCTATCAACACTATTTGACTTTTAGTCATAACAGCAATGTATGTAAAAATGCTGCCTGCTTCAGCCTAATCCCATTTCAGCAGGCTTTAGCTGGCAAAGAACTCTATTTTACTAGGTAAGGAATTCTCATACTTGCCAAATAAGAAAGATACGTTTTTATGAATTAATACTCTTCCCCTGATCTTGGTAGAACTTACTTATTTCCCTAAAACATGCACATTAGTGGCTTCCTAATTTATTTTTCCAGTTTCCCGTTCTACTGGTTTTTTTTTTTCCCAATACCCATGCAAAATATACCATGCATGCAAAATATATAGTTTTTTGCATATAGGATTCTGTATACTGCAAAATTAACTTCTGCTGTTCATCAGTTGCTGGTCTTCACGTGAGTTTAGCTATAGCTTAAGCTGACTGATTAGTGCTCCACTGCTCCAGATCATGAAGTAGCAAAATTATTGACTGCTGTAGTTCAGAATCAATCTGAAGCCTCTTATTCTGCAAAACACCTATACATGTAAGTAGTTTTACACATTTGGGTAATTCTATTGTGTTCAGAATAACCTCCCATCACCAAGTCAGTTTGATATTTAAATGATTGTTTAACTCTGAATTTTTTAGCTCTGGTCGCTTAACTGTGAATTTAAATAACTCATTGGATATGCTGGGAAAAGCACACAGCCCATGCTATAGTTGATATTTGCATACAAATAACTGCATCTAAAACTGGAACCTATAAAGTACAGCCTGTTTAAAAATTTTTAATTTACTTTAAAAATACTTGCTAATTCTCTGTATTATAAGATTTATATATGGTGTGATCTAATTGGATGACTGACAGGAGATGCTGCAATAATATGTTATTTTATCAAGTGTTTTTTAAATTATTCTTCCAGTGAATCAATCTGAGCATGCAGATAAAAGGCAGGGGGAATTGGAGGGAGAGGGGAACTGATGTGTAGAATTAATTTTGGCCTTTGGAGAAATCCCCATGACTGGACACAGTTCAAAACTGATTATAGTGTTTCCCCAATCAAACATTTGATGTACTGATCAGTGTCAAGAATGGAGGTAAGAAAGATCCCAAAATGAGACTGAAAAGTCTTGATGGTGCCAGCTGCTCTCTAACCTTGACTCAGCAGTGTATTAAAAAAAAAAAAAAAAAAGCTAGAGAAAGGAAAGCAAGTAAACAAACAAAAATGAAAGTAAGAAAATAGGACAGACCTGAAAATATTGCTCCCTTCAGATAACAGTTTTCTTCTTTCAGCTGCTGAAGTCTTTTTTATTCTCTATTAATAAAATAAAATATCAGAGCAGTCTTGTAGACACCAACTATGGGCTCCCCAAGGGAAAGTGAAAACCTTTTTAACAACTTGAAGCAATAAAAATATTGCCTTCTAATAATTTATTATTATTATTATTATTATTATTATTATTATTACTACTACTATTACTGTTGTGGTGACGGTTGTTGTTTTGTAAGAAAAATATTTAAAAAGATATCTTCCTACAAGGTTTTTGGAGTGGAGGAGTTCATTTATAGGACACTTCACAGAACCAGAAGTAATCATAAATTGATGACTTTCTATAAAAGAATAGTATCAGCATATTTTGCTCATGAATCACAGAGATTTATTTTTCTTAACACAGATATTTGGGAAGCAGACACAGAAGCCTAGAAAATATTATGCAATGACTAATACTAACATAAAAAAAGAAATTTCACACTAAAACTTCCTGTGGCTAATGATTTAAAATACTACTTACTATTTAAGTGCTGCTGTCTCCTGAACCCATATGTTTTAAAACAAAAGACATTTACTGGTGGATAGTTGTCCTTTTGGAAGCTCTCAGTAAATACTTCATGTTAAACACTAGTGTTAAAGGTTAAGAAAACACACCGTGAACTGAATAAACTATACATTCAAGTAGTCCTCTTTAAATTATTAATTTAAGTTTGTGTTGATAATAGCTAGATCTTTCCAGAACTTTGATGCACATTTTGGTAAAAATCCTACAGACCAATAAAGTTAGGCAGAATCAAATAAGTTTAATGTAGAATTAAAAAAAAAAAAAGAATACCCATAATATGAGAGGCAAATAATACACATTATTAAATACAAAGGATAAAACAACCTCTTGGCTGCATTACAACAACATAAAACTTACAATTTCGACTGGTTGTTATCTATTTTCACTTGCTTTTTGTATAGTGTCATGACTGCACCTTACAAAGTTAGAGAAAAGGAATACTATTATACATTCATTGGGACCAGGAAAAAAAGGTGTGGTGTAATGTGAAACCTAGCTAGAATCTGTTGCAAAATACAACTGAACTATAGTTGTGTGTTGCTTTCACGTTAGTTAAATTCACTTTCTATTTAGTTTCATCTTTCTTTGTCTCTGCATTGTGGGATTTGGCTGGAATGGAAGTACCAAGGAATGGAGCTGTTCTCACCATCTTTCAGTGTGACTCTTTTACCATGGAAATTTAAGTAAACTTTAAACTTCTTGAAATTTTGGAGGCATATTTCAAACCAAATCTCCTTGCAACTTAACTGCTTCCAGTAATGACAGAAAACGAATTCAGCAGTTGATCTGGTATCTCTTAATCAAGGTTACATAAACTGGATGCCAATCTGCAAAAGAGAGTTATCAAACTTACAATAAAATTTGTACTGCATGGGGGTATGGACCCCTGGAGCTTTCCTTTAACCACTGTCAAGCTGTTTCTGGAGCTCTTCACACACTTACAAATGTGACCTATCTTCACCTAGCAGACGAGCTGTGCCACCTGCACGATGCTTTTGTGGGATTGCTTTCATTGGGGGTGGGAGGAATTCAGGGGCTTGGACAGAGTATAATGTTTCCAACTAACCCTGCTTGGCAAACTATTTCTTGAGCAACTGTTTCAGCAGCCATTCAGAATTTAAAACAGCACTCATAATAGATGGGAGAACCTCATCACAAATTCATTGTCCTGAAATTCAACAGAGTATTTGATGTCATCCCTAGCATTTAAGTAGGTCATTTTTCCAGAACAAGAGATTCAGGGCACCTAGGTCCAGCTTCATGGTTCACATTCAATGGATTGCTTTTAACTAAGTTGTAGCCTCTCATCTTGAACTGACATTACATATCACTCATCACTATCTGTCAGAAGTTATATCAGTATATGTGACAGCTGTTGCATCTTCTGGATGAAAAGTCTCAATGTTTACGTTTAAAATGTCAGTCCTTCTGCACTCTCAGCATTCACAGACCTGTTCATCAGTTTGTTCTCAGCTGCCCTGGAGATGTGTTCAGAATAAATGAAGCAAATACAACAATTTAAATACAAGGAAGAAACTGTAGTCAAAGTTATCTGCAGGTTTAACTTTACAGGCCAGTTCTCAAAGGGATCCTTCCTGCAGTAATAGCACCTGACTGTGATTTACTATTTACTTGTGTGGAAAGGACTGGCATAATTTGTATAACAGACCTTATCTCCTGAGATTTAAAGATGACAGAACTTTTCTACTCAGGTGATGACAGAGGCAGAAAGGAGACTGAGACTGTGGCATAGCCATTGCTGTTGATACTCTACCCAGCAATAATGACTGTATTCAGACAGAACTATGCACATCCCATGGTGCAAATTAGGAAATCATTCTAATGGTCAATGAAGGCTGTCAAGATGCCTGACTGCCATTTCTATACAGCAAAGATGCAAGGAAGGAATGGTTAGGCTGTGGTGCTCCACAACCAGCAGGAATTTTCTGGGTGAGCCTGAGACAATCAACTTCCCTACTACTTCAAACACCACTGAAACAGTTTCCTTTTAATAAAGCCAGCATGCTTTTCTGATGTTTTTCCCTCAGACTGTACTGCATGTTTCTGAATTTGAAAACCTAGCAGTTTGGATGTTCTACTGAATAAATTACAGGCTGACCTTGCCTGCTTCTGACCATTGCCACAATGTTTCTGACCTGATCATAAATGAACACAGCAGATAATAATTGTAATCCTTAGCCTCAGTGGATTAACTACTTATTAATGATTTGTACATTATCATCATTCTCTGCTAACAGTTCTTGTATCTGTTTTATGTTATTCCTAGAAAATGCATAAAACATTTGCTTACTCTTGTGACATAGCAAACAGAGCAAATATTGTACTTTATATAATAAGTTACTAGATCTCCTTATTTGTCATCATGAGAACACAAAAATCATATTAACAGTGACTTTCACAGCATATCCACACAGAGATCTATTGCATCCGAGTTTCTAAAACCTTATGGATATTTGAAGGAAACTCATGGATACAGAACCTGCTGTCTCTGCTCTATAGCATGTCTGCTATAGCAGCATATTTCAGGGCTTCCAGGGGGACTGAAATATATAGGTGACCAATAATAAGAAATTTTAAGGGAAATAATGTTGTTTTCGCATATTCGGCCTGGTGGAATGGCAGGAGCGATTCACCAGAGCAATTAACGAGATCAATTCACAACCATTGAAATCCCTGGCCTAGGGTGAGAAGACAGGTAGTTCTTTTGTCAACTGTGATGACGAGTACTTAGAAATGGCTTTAGATGGATGCAGATACCGAGAGACTTGGGGAACCCGAATTTCGAACTTTTTCTGTCTTAGTACGCTTGTGTGATGAGCTCATGCATATTAACTTCTCCGCCTTGGAGAAAGCCAAGGTTCAATTCCATGAACATGCAACATATGAACACATACATGAAGGGGCGTATTGGTAGGCGGTTTGGGAAGTCTGTACACCCTGTAGTACTCAGCCAGTGAGGAATCAGGGGAGGGAACTTGTGGCTGGGAGAAAGGGATATAAACCATTGCACGATGGCGGTTGGGCACGTCCACCTGGTGGGGAGCCCGGTCTTGGAATAATGTAATAAAGAGTGCTTCAACCGCATCCTGTCTGAGCCATTGATAACTGGCAACTGGGCGTTTCTCACAAAATGAATAGTTTTAGTTACAAAACACTTGTGATATTAACTGTGTGTTGTTCATGCCTGGTATAGTGGCTTATAGGAGCTATCTGCAGTAATAACACAAATACACACACAAAATCTATTTATCTATCTGTCTGTCCATCTGTCTGTCTATCTATCTGTGACATGGACAAAGGAAAGAGAAAGATCTTGGAAACTGTACTCTACCTTAACAATTAGTACCCTACCCCACAGGTAGACAAGGCAAGTAAATACCAAATTGTGGAAGCTGCCTGCTGTGGCAACAGTAAACAGTCCTCCCCATCCGGGGCAGAAACCATTGACACAGAAATCTTCTTTTTCCAGTGCTCTTTGTGCCTCTCCTCTCACTGAGTGGGAACACAGCCTCTGAGACTGCCAATCCAGCACCTACTTAAAGCATAGCATTCACTAAAAAATGGGAAAGAGAAAACATTTTCCTTTGATCTACAACCCATGTTCTGCCCTTCGTTTGCACTGTTGATACACATACACCACATAAAAAACCACATCCAGAACAAATTCCTTTCTGTTGTTCTTACGTGTGAGCACAGGCTTGACCATCCTAAAGAATGAGCAGCTGGGGCACAGCCAGGATCTCATTCATTAAAATCACACAATTTTTATTCACTGGCTCCACTGACGCTTTGCTTGCAACATTTTTGCAAAGTGATTTTGCCTTTGTGGTTACGCTGCTGTGAGATTTTAAATCTGCTTAGAAGTGAGATACTCACAGGTTAAAAGCAGATTGTTTTCTGTCTGCCTTTTTTATCACAGCCAGATTGGGAAACAGTGATGAAACGTCCATGCTTGCATGTGCTCTTCCATCAGAGCTGGAATCGTCAGGGAACAGTTGCACATTGTAAATGTTTTCCATCAGTAGGCACCTATGACTATAATCATTCATCCTAAAGTGTGGATTTATGACAAGGCATTATAATGCAAACTGTGACAGAAATTTGATTTTGCTGTTGCAAAAAGAGAGGGGGAAATGCATTATCTAAGGCAGACTGATAATTAAACTCAGGAGCACTGGCAGAACAGCTGAATGCAATGGATAAGTAGTTGCTATCCTGCAATTATATATTGGAGTATTAGTGATCTCAGAAATGGTTTGCTGTTCCATCAATGAATCCATCTGGATCATTAAATTAAAAAAATCCTCTAATTTCATTATGAGTCTTGGGGGCTATTGTATGATGTCTGCTTTTGGCTCTGTGTTAACAGCCTACCTAATTTTCCTCACTCTCTAAAATAAGATGTGATTTCAAAGGAGCAGCTTTCTGACATTTACATAAGCACACATAACATGCTTCAAAGCACGTGAGGTAAATTCACTGCACAGAGAAGCTCATTTGTGCCTAATACACAATATGTGACTATAAAAGTACATTTGAAAAATAATGTACTTGAAAAGAACAGTTGTGCTGCTCCAGAGTCATTATTAAGCCATGTTTATGGGCATTTCACTGACACAAATGTATTTTTGTTCCACTAAGAGGAAGATAACTTATTTAACAGTGGACTCCTCCTGACAAAGCAAAATATTTTGAAAAGAAATTTTCACATTTCACAACCCAAAGCACCTATCTAGAGATAGGAGCTACACAAATTACAAATGTGTCTAGATGGTGAATATTTGGTATGTGTGATATCAGTGTCCTCTCCATGCACAGACATGCATCTAAAATATGATGATTCAGAAACTGAAGAAAACATCCATTTGGCAGTATGAAAAAAAGGGGAAGGGACTTCCTTGGTTTTAAACAATCTAGAGAAAGAGAGGAAAAAAACACAGAAAACAGCCTAATTTTATAAACCCTGATATTTCAGAAAGCTAGGACTGAGACTGTTTTGTAGTAGATTACTAATTTGTTCATTTTACAGTGTCTGAGTAACTAGATCAAAAAGCAGTGTCACATGCCCAAAGCAGTGTTTGTCAGCAGTTCTTTTCTATTTCAAAGCATCTGAATAGAGGAAGGCTAGTACTGTATTTCAAAACAGACATAGGAAGGCTCTTGTTGGCAGCCCCTTGCTGCACAATGAATACAGCCATGAGTATAGACCATTTGTCTGCTGATTACAGCAGACCCCGGGGGAGCTGATGTTAGCTCTCATTTTCACCTCTCTCTGTGTCTCCTTGCTGTGGCTCCTGCTCCTACCTCCCCTCCTCCTCCTCGCCTTCATTCCTCACAGCTTCGAGTCGATCTGAATTGGCAGTGGTATATTTAAGACTGTTTTCCAAATTAATATCAGACTAGTATGTTTGAAATGTGTTGACTTGCCTTGAAGGTTAACACAGACAAGGAAAAAAAGAGAAGTTGTTCTCATTTAGAATTCAGCACTGATCATAATGAATGTACTTGGTATTCATGTGAATCTCACATGTATTTCCGTAAGAGTGCTACTGTAATTTAACACTGGTACTAAAAACACTGGAGGGAGAGAGGTACTTAAAACAAAATGTCATGGAATACAAAAAAAAAAAAAAGATATATATTGTGTCTCTGCAGCAACTGTATTGTTTGTTTGTTGTTTTAATACTTGATTTATAAGCTTTCTTTCCCATCCCCCACTCATTTTCATAGCAGTTTCTCAAAGAAAGGGTGAAAAATATTCTTTTACTGTGCTAAATATGTAGCTTTATGATTCAGTACTCCCAGGGGCAGTGGTGATGTATGTGCTATCAAATTACATGGATTTTACACACCTATTTTCTCTGATATCCAATAAGAAATGTGTACTTACTGCAGTAACCTTGCATTACTCATACTATACTTTGGAGAAACAGAGTACACTGCACCAAGAACATCCAGTAGCCTGCTGTCTCATTTTTTTCCCTTACAGTATTTTAAAGGGGAAAACCATTTTCTCAGATTCCTAATTCATTTTTAAAATAGGTTAAATGGCCATATGTCAGTGACAATTGACTTCAGAGCAGCACAGAACTGCACCAGTTGAGAATCATTTCTTCCAATGTAAATTTGACCATTGTTCCACTTTTCTCTCTTTGTGTGTACCCTGATTGTGCTTGGCAGTTTTCTCCTTTTTCATTTGATTTTTGTTGCTGAAGCAACACAGTGAACAACAGCTTTTAAAAAAGATAAATCTATGCATATTCCCATGTTGCTCTTATAATCATTCTAGAGTCAAAGGGCGTTTCCCTCTACTCTTCAGTGATTTACATATTTACAATTTCTCTCATCTAAATCTTTATCAGAGAACACTATTTTTGTGTCCTAAAATCAGGAGTTGGTTCCTACTTCTCAGGGGAACAAATGAGTCACAGAGAGTGAGCAAAGGTGGGGTAAAGGCGTGGATATGAGGAAGTAAGGTGGGAGGTAAACAAGTTTGTTAAGCAGAATCTCAGCTTTCAGCTTTTTCAAGCTTTCCTGCTTCCAAGGGAAGATCTTAAAAATGTAACCCTGTCTGCCTTCTTCAGTTACCCTAGAAAAACATGCAGAGAGCCTGATATCATGTAAGACATATGGGATCTATTCACCTGCACAGGGAAGCAGTTCACTTAAAAGAAGTCCCTTATTTCCTCTCTACTCAGAGAAAAGATACGGAGATCTTGGAAGATCCTTGATGCAGACTCTGTTCTCTTCAGTTAAGGAGTTTTGGATCTCAAGCTGGTCATGGCAGATCTCTTTCTGGAACCCTCCAGAAACACGGTCTCCACAGATTTTACAAAATTCTTATTAGGAAGACTGCCTCATTAGGGAACTACATTGTGCTTGGACACGACATAGGAGAACTGAATTCTACACTAGTGATCAAAATCTAGAAAAAACTTTAAATTGTTGACTATTTAATTGTTCATCAGTGTAGACATGAGAGGAGACAAAGCATCATGTTATGATATACATTCTACTCAGCATAACTCACAATGGGTTTGGCCAAGTAAGCTATTTACACTGCATAGAAGAAGAGCCAGGGGAATTATCTTTGTTATGAGAATTGAACCACAATGTACCTGCATGTGTTTTACATACACAAGTAAATGACTTGGATAATTTCCTTTTTTATTTCTTTACATGGAAATCTGTTATAAAATACAGCATAATTACAGTCAGTCTGGTTGTGGTGACTTGGGGAATAGGTCTTGACTTAGAACAAATTATTTTTTCAGCATGATTTTACAAGCCCCAACTGCATTTTAACAGACACCGAAGTTAAAGTCAGGTTGATATATTTTTCCTAGTAGACACCTAACAAAAGGAAGTGAAGAAAGGTGAAATAGTTGAAAATGAAACAGACCCCCATGAAAGAGGGATACAGCAATATGTTACTTTCTCAGTAGTTCCTTTTGACTGAGAGCAAACTGAAATTATGCAACTAAGGTAGTAAAAGCATTGCATAAAGCCTAGCTTCACATATTTCTTGTTCAGAGTGGAAGATTTGGTGACTGCTATTGTAATAATACAGGAGCTTAAGTGAACAGAGATCATTATACATGAAAAAATACAGGACTTCTGACATAGGCCTGCTTACTCTATACTGCAGTCTTGCAAATATCTAAATCTGAATATATAATTTTACTATTGCTGCCATTACTTTGTCTATGTAGATCTTGGAATTAAATTACTTTTCTGCTGCAAAAATTGCACTATGAAATAGAATACTCCTTTGCAGACTATATTATAAACGTTATTCTTTAATATATACATAGAGATAAGTCATGAAGAGCATGCCAGATGAAGCTTTAATAATAGAATAGACAGAATGAAAATTAATTGTTCACTTATAGGCTAGGTTTTTTTCATTTTTATCCACAATGAAGCTGTAATCTTATTGACATTCCACCTAAGCTATTACCATTGAAAGTAGTACTCCCCTTTCCTTGTCCTCCACATCCTCTTTTCAGATCATTTTCAACACAGTACTTTCTCAGTTGTGCTTTTTTATAGGGGTATGTGATGAACAAGAGTTTTTTTAGGTAGGAAAAAATGACTAGGCAAGTGCTGAAGCTGGCACTGCCAATGAGAGAAATGTCCCTGGAAACACGGCTGAAGACAGATTGCAATGAGTCAATTTACATTTTTTCAGAGTGCCAATGAATGGCCTTCTCACATTCAAAGTGGTATCAGAACACAGTCTTTCCTTGCCTTTGTGGTGGAAAACGTCCTTGCCCTTGTTAACTTACTATATTTCATGTGATCTATGATAGTTTTCAGTTGAGGACTGGTAACTTGTTAAAACATGCTAGCTTGATCACTTGATATAAAGTTATATGATCAAAAGCATAACTTTATGCCACATTACTATTGCAAGTTAGCCTGAAAACATCCTTTCAGATGCAGGAAGATGTAGAAGGCAGTTTCCGTCTAGTTGCTCAGAATTAAAATATCTTCTAAATATCTTCTAAAAGAAAAGAAGAAAAGACTAAGCTACAGAAGAAGACATCAAAAATGTGCTGAACTGGAAATATTTGATCTTGATAGGATATATTTTTGATTTAATGAAACTGGGAGGAGAAAAGAGAAAGAAAATCTAGAAGTAAACCAAAAGAGAATAATTTGCTGATTAAAGTAATTAAAAAGGAGTTACTTAGCCTTACAAACATATTATTATGGTTAACTTTTTATTTATGATCAGGGATCTGAGTAAGAATGTGCTTGGATTTGGACTGGGAGATGAATTATGTAGAAGCATAACACAGTTACAAGATAACAATAATACAGTTCATAGTATTATTGAAAGACCTCATTTCTTTTATCCACTTCCCCTATATTTCCATATAAATCTGCTCTTCAATGCTATAACTGGGCCTTGATGTCTCGGTCTGGCAAAAATTTAAATACTTGCTCAGCTTTACACTTTCCAACTGTCCTTTGGAAATCATCAGATCTCTCTTATTTCAAAACATGCATGCGTTTAATACATTTGTGAATCAGAACCTTAGTAAGAAGTTGCAGGGTTTGCCAATTACCCTTGTTAAATTTTAAAGATTAAATTAGTAGTTTTAACCAGGTGACCATTCTGTTCTCCACAACAGAGTTGTGGCAATCTGACAAGACACCTTGAAGACACCTTGAGCTCTGGTGTCTTGACATTCGTCACCTTACAAAGCAATATATCACACCTTGGTAAGCAGCACTGTGTTAAAATATATCTTTTTGAGCGGCAACATCAGACTGCCAGATCAGCATCAGTATCCTTAGTTTAGGAAGTTTTAAAACACCTCACTGATAGGGAAAACTTAATGTGCATTGCTTTGTTGGTTTATAGAGAATAATTCTAAATTCCAGATCCTTAGCCAAACATTTCCTGAATATCCTGCCTGCTAAGATAGACAAATCCAGCTGAAAACTCCCCATAAGACATGTCTTGGTGTGGTATGCGCTATTCCTTAGTTTTGGCTGAAGAAAAAAACCTACAAATCTACCTTACCCCAAGAGGGATATAGTTTGTTGTTTGTTTTTTTTTTTTTTTCCTCTCTCTCTCTCTTTCAAGAGAGAAAAAAATAAGGAATGCAACTTTAAGATTGCATAAATTCTCTTGTATCAGCTTGCCAGGTACTGAAAACTGGAAGAATGCTTTCCACAAAATAAATTTACATCTGTAAATCTCTAAAGTCCTTACAGTAGACAACTCCCAGTGTAAGCTGGATGAGTCAGAAAAGATGCCAGCTGTATTAAGGAAGATGGAGCCATAACTACAGTGGAACTGCTAGTAACTTCAACATTGTCCAGAGAAAATTTTTAATTAAAATTATTAAACAAATTTATTTAATAACAAATTCCAACTCCACCAACAATTAGAATTATTAAAAATTCTAAGTGCTTTTGGAATTATCTGTTTTAACAAATCCTTACTTTAGGCCTTACGCTGTTATCAGAAAACACACAAATAACAGTATAAATGTTCTTGGTGAATTAAGTTTCTAGTCCAGATTATTTGAACCTATAGAAGAGATTCAGTTTAGAGCAAATACACTGACATGGCTCTTGAATTTCCAGGTCCTGAAACCCTGTAATATTTACTATCTAATTTAATGATCCAAAAGTCTGTGCTGAATCAGAGGTAGAACTGTTAAAGTAATTACCCTGGAAAGTCAATTTAATGAATGCCCAATATGTGAAAGCATTATTTCTGTAATCTTTTCTATCGCCCAATTTATCATTTTTATTGTTCATTTGCCTATGTTATATAGTTCTGGTATGAATTATATTCTCTAATATTCATTTTTCTTTGGTATGACTTCTTAGATAGATAGTGAGAAGATCCTCTTTAAAGAGACCTTTGTACTCGAGAAAACTTTGAAATATATCTAAACATAAATCCATTCTCATCTCATGTTTTTTGGAAAAATTCCCATGCTCCTTACTATGATTATTAGAATTTTTTTTTTTGAACATGGACTTTAATCACTATTTCTTTTCAACTTTCCATTTGTTTTGAAAGCATGACAATATTACTGAATTTGTGGCTTCCAGTACCCAGTTTCAGGCCTTGATTCTGCAAAAAATATCTGCATCCAGAAATTTATTCATGCCAGTAATTCCTCAACTACTTAGCTGAAACATAACATGAGATTTGTGATAATGCACACAAACAGGATTGTTCAGAACATCTAGTCCTAATGAAACATGTTTGTGTGATATAAATACAGTATTCTTTTCTAAATTCAGACATAAAACAAATTAGCTAATGGAGAAAATAAGCCTCATTAGGACTATAGGAAATTGCAAAGAAAACCCATCTCTTAGTATACTATGACTCGGAAATTGTATTTGGAAGAAGATTGTTTAAAGAGCCTGTAGGAATCTTGAATGTTTGGGAATGACTGTATAACTTCTGAGTTTACATTTTTCTGTGATAATATTCTCCCTAATACTTATAAAAAAGCCCTGCTTTAGCAACCTTGAACTTGAATAATGAATTTTATGGTAGGCACCATTGTGAAGAAGAACATACTTCTGCACTTTTGCATTTTAAGTGTTTATCCATCTACTCAGTCTAAAACGGTCTGATGAGTAGATGCTGAGACGTAAGTAGGCTAGGTGCAACTATTAAGAAGACAGTGTGGGAAAATAAACTTAAGTAAAATGGAATATTAGTGGAACAGCAGGCAGGAGAAAATAAGAAGAAAAAAGATGAAGATGACAAATGTTTTGAATCCACAGGGTTCCTTTGCTTTCATGGAGTAGCTGAAGTATAGCCAGACACTGGCTTTATTGTCAGTATAAAGGCCTTGTAACTGGCATGACCTCTACCTCCCAGAGAAAATCATGGCATATTTATAGCTATTCTTTATCCCACTGGTGCAACCTCTCTCCAGGAAGAACCTCTAAATCCACAAGAAAAGAAAGGATATTAATTGGCACCCAGTCAGAGAATTAGGGACTCTCTGGTACATTCTTAAGAGGGAGAGAGATTAGGTCTTGTTCCTATAAGCTAATACTGGCAATTTTTAGTCCAGGTTAAGGGCAACAATAGTGACTTGCAAGATCTGAGGCTGTCAGGAAAAAGAATTTAATGCAACAAAGAACAAACAAAGCACTTCAAGAGATGGAGAGGAACAATATTTTACTGATGTGCACAATTGTTGATATTGGTATTTCATGTCAATATGAATTCTCTTGAACCCAAACCCAGCCCAATATTAGCTTTACAGAAGGACATCCTTGTGAATGAAATAGCGTTGGTGTAAAAAAACGCCAAGACCAATTTCTCCCTGTTGTTGCAGTTATGGCATGCTTCAGGCTTTGGTTATCTGCTTCATCTGCATGGCACCCTTATGCAACTCACATGCAAAAGGAAGCCAATTTTAAGTCTTCAAAACATTGATCTTGCCAGTAAATATTCTACTGGGAACAAAAACTCATAATCCAGAAATGCGAAGGGTTCATTCACACACACATGGGACAAATAAGGGCTTAACAGGAATTGGTTTACAATCCTTACGGAGCCCTGTAGAGCTAATATGTCAAGAAATACCACTTGAATGGAATCATACGATAATCACGTGATTATATTTTTTGGATACATTGCATAGTACTTAAGTATAAAAATAAAAATGCATTTAGAGCTTAGGCTGTCCTTTATTGTATTAAATTAAATCAGATTTAATGCCTAGTTGTGTGTCATGCAGATCAGATCCATTTGTACAAAATTGTACAGTGTGGAGCTGGCTCAAATGAATGAATAGCTTTCTCATTACTTCACCCTATTCTGCTGTCTCTTTTCCTGTCCTTTGTAATGTAATGGAGGACAGCTGTGGCAGTGAAGTGAATATTAACTAACCTCAGCGCTTCAGCAGATTGTGACTTTAATCCTTGCAAATACCACTAAAATCAAAATTTAATTACAGTCAGCGTAGCTCTGTTAATGCCTGAAAAATATTTAACAATTAGTGGTTGGCTTAATTAAGCAAACTGCCTTTCACAAAGCAACCTGAAAAGTTTTTCCTTGTGTTTTATCCCTCAAACTAATTAGTCTGATGTAAGCTTACAGCACTTCATTTACTGTTACTGAGCCTCCTGCATTACTGATCCAGTTTCTGGGGCTTAACAGTCTTTAATGGAGGAGAAGCTGTTAAAAGAAAAAAAAAAAAAAGATTCATTGAGCACTACTCCCCCTTAAAAATAAAAAAAAAATGCTTTCTAGTAAGCCAGGAAGTTTCATTAGTTATTTACTCTTATGCTGTTACATAGTAAAAGATGTCTTAGCTATGATCACATTATTTACATAGGTTCAGTATATGTTTGAACAACATGTAAATTAGGGTAGAGCCATGTCTACCAGAGGACAATGCCTTGCACATCCAGACCATAAAATGATTATATCTAAGTTTAGTGAAAAGGCTCAGCCCTAACTGGCCTGATTCAGGTATTTGTTTTGCAAATCTCTGATAAAAAGTGAGAATAAAATGTAAAAGGTGGCTCACAGCTGACTTTGACAATTAAAGTCTTGTTATTTCAATTAACATGACATTGCTTTGATCTTGTTTGTTTGTGCTGTTATGGTACAAGATCCATTGCTCTTCTTTCTGTTGTTTTTACTAAAACTGCATTTCTGAATACCTATATTTACAGATGTGCTCTGTTTGCTTTCTGAAAATACAAGCAAGCATTGCAAGAAATTCTTGTAAACTGCGATTTGAATTATAATATTACCATCTGGTGTCCTAGAAAAAATATTGTTCAACAGTTGAAAGACCAAGATACATTACTCCTTACTGTCCATAGATAGTATACTGTCCATTGGCTAGCAGAGATTCATTTAACAGTGGTGGCAGATATTTGCCTGAGGATAGCTAACAATATACATTTTCAGCTTTTCAAGATAAAGTCTTGCAGTTCTTTGTCTCTACAGCTAATGGGTACAAAATTAATCCCTACATTTATGAAGTGTAGAAATATGTTTTGGAGGAGTTGGTATAATCAGTTTAACAAGAAAGGATGAATTCCCTCAATAAGGACCACTGTCCACACAGAAAACAAATTTTTAAATATTTTTGATCCTTAAAAAGTTACAATTCATACAACCCCAGGCAACACCTGGATATAATGTTCTGTTTGAATCTATTGCTGAACCTTTTGAAAAAAGTTTATATCCTGTACATAAGTACATGAAACACACTCAAAATACTGAGAAAATTAGAGAATGCAGGTTTACTGCTGAACTAATTAGATAGTAAGTAAAACATGTTTGAGAAATAAGATTGCCTTAATCCAAGTATAAAAAACTGAAATACAAACCTGATTAAGACTATTTTAAATCAGAATGCTTTATCCATTTCACATGCCTGTCAGGGATTTACAGGAACATGGTCTAGCTGTCTGCTTTCTACAAAGGGTAGATATTATGCAACACAGATGAATTATCTATTTCAGTCAAATACCTGTATTTTGTTTCATAAATATATGTATTTTTTCCATTTTAAAGCAGTTGATTCAGTAAAAGTTCTCTTTTGTGCCAAAACCAAAAGAAATAAGAATTAAATCAATGACAAATGGAATGTCTGAAAGAAAATGATGCATAGTTTTGTACAATTCAACATAACTGGCAACCTTTGCTTCTGGACTCATGGTTGATTGAAGATGGAGATTAAACTACCATTCATATTACTGAAGAGGTGGTCCATTCAAGTAATAGATTAAATACTGAATGTTGACTGAAAAATGCAGAGGAGTACCTGGCAAATATATAAATCCTTTTCTGGGAGTAATTTAACTTGTTCTGAAGAAGATAAAAAAAGCTACATTGCAAATCTGAAAGAGGTGTAAAATTTATTTCGATTATAATTAAAAAATGTGTTTTCAAATGCTTTGTGTAGTGTTTAGATGGACTTAAAATGCTTCTGTCTACATCATCACATAAAGTAGCTGTTATATCACTCCTTGCATTACTGTTAAGAAAATGTTCTTTCACCATCAAATTCCATTCTTCCAATATGTTTACTCATTGAAGAATGCATGACAATTCTCCTTAATGACACAAATAATCCCCTTAAAATGGTTTATTATACTTTTTTTTCCAAAAGCAATAATGCGCTTTTTTTTTTTTCCAAATGCCAAAGAATTTCGTAATGGTATACTATATTTAAATGGTCTTTAAATGGTCTGTACAAGATCAACACATGTTAAAAACAAGCAAAACTTGATCAAATTTTATTCACCTCAGATCCACTGTCACAATTTTTACAAGACCAACCTTCCATGGTTTTTACAAAAATGTCGTGTAGTACAAGTACAAGACCTAGGTTTTACATTCTACTAGAAAAGATGCTTGTAAACCTCAGGATTAGAGAGAGCTTAGAAGGAAATTCATGAACTAGGACTTTTCCCCACTTTTCCCTCTCTTCAGCTGTAATTATTACAATTCTGCAGAAATTTCAAAGATGAGGACAAAAGAACTTGGCTGTATCTGTGTGTACACATACTTACATGTCTAAGTGCTTAAAGGTGAAATCCTGCCTTCTGTAGCACTCATGATGGTCTTGCTGAATTTAAAGGAAAATGAACGCATATGTCTGAGAAAATATGGTCATCTCTTCCTTCTAAATATGCTTCCAGGCATATTTATATAAAATCTATGGCCAGAAGCACAACTTGTGTAGATTAGTATATCCCTATTAACTCATTATGCTAAAATATAAAGCAGAGAATCTCTGTCACATTAATGTGCTACATACAGATGTCTGTAAATGGTTCCTTCCTGACCTCCACAGAAAGGGAGCACCCAGCAAAAGTAGGAAGGTAGTAAGGCTTCACTGGGATTATACAGGGATGCCTTAGGATCTGTTTGGATGGAGCTCTATCAGACTCATGAGGATGCAGCTGTTTTGATATCCAGGATGTGTCATTGATCCCTGGTCAAATTTTCAGTCTTATAGCACTCCAGCTTCTGCTGGAATTGATTTATGTATGTTCACAGATTGTATAACTGCTACTCTATTTATTTTAACCCTCAACCTTGCTTGCAAAACTGTTTCCTAAATGTGGAAAAGAGAGCCATGTAACTTTTTAGATACGAGTTTGAATAAAAACAAGCTAACCAAAACCCCTCTGTAACATCCCCCTTCTCATATCTTGCACTTTTTCCCCAGCTGAAAAAATTGCCTAGCTGCTGATAAATTTAAAGATTGTAGTCTAGTAAAAACCATGCCAGAATATAACCTGTTTTCCACTTTATCTTTTCAATTAATAATCATCTCTAAATCCCATATTCCTTTTCTAACATGTATGACTTCTTCCACAAAATTACAGTAAAGAAAAAAATACCCTAGACCTTAAACATATCTTAAGCACATGTTGAAAAACATTAGTTAATCTATGTCTGAGTATGAGGTGAATTTAGTTACATCAAAACCATAAATCACTTGATTTAGTTCTCCTTTTACATGTTTGTTTTATTCTTATTTCTCTGGCATTTGCCAGTTGACCAAGTGATTCTTTGGCTCACACATATGTATGCTAACACAAGTGCTTTAAAAAAATCCTGGATCTTTGCAAGCTGATAACCATATCTGAATATTACTAATTAATAATATTCTTAAATTTCAATAAAACCAGATGCAAAGATCAATCATAGATGTCACTTTAAATGCATGCTTAGCACAAAGAGACCAAAGGAAGCCAAAAATGTCACAAAACTAAAAATGTTCACAGCCTTCAACTGTCTTGCAGAAAGGTAGGCTGGAATAATATGTATTTACACATTCACTTTGTATCTTACAAATTGAATCTTTCCAATCATGCACTCTACAGATGTAATAGGAGATTTTGATGACTTTTGCAAAACATTAAGTAGTAATTAGGAAAGCTTCCAAACCCACTCAACATATTAATAGGTCTAAGAAAGTCATATTGGATTTGGCTTATATTTGCTTGCTGTGAACACTTTTTGTGAATATACCAGGCTTTTTCAAATGGTACATATCAGTTTAATATATAGCAGAATGAGTTTAATGCTACAACAATAGTGTAATAAATCAGAAGCATTAGAGAGGATCCTACTGAGAGCTACAGCTTTTTCCTCTCTTTTTTTCTCTCTTTGTATTTACAAGCAGAATCAAAATCACGTCTGTTCCTCAAGTCCAGCATGTTTGAAAAAGTCATTGTTCATGAATGTTTTCCTTGTTTCCTAGTGACATTGTTACTAGTCAAAACTAAACTATGTCTCTTGTGCCACATAACTGAATCCCTATGCATTATTTCTTACACATTGTTTTTTCTGTCACTCAGGAGAGGTTGGTACAATAAATGGGATACCAATAAAATTCTTACATTAACTGACATCATACTTCTGGCCTCTATGACAAACATCCCCTTTACACATTAAGTTGGTTATTAAGAAAATTAAATGGTAAACATTTTATTATACATAAAGTGTACTTGTGGCATAGAATGACCTTAAAAGTGTGGACTATGTATTAAGTTATGGAACAAATAATACCATGATCCTTGTGGAAAAATTTGAAAGTTATTTCACTGATAGCATCTGAAAGCACAGTGAAACTATAGGTGGTAAAATATGTTATTACACTGATGTCATGTGTCATGTCTCACATAGAATGTGTCATTTCTCATTATTATCCAAACTTCCAGGAGTTATAATGTGGTGTCTACGATATGATCTTGTGATCCTAATGTAAACTTTTAACACAGCACATTAGTCTCAGCCAAAATTAACTTGAATGATTTGGGAGGGTGGTGCAATCTCCTAGGAGGTGTTAGGCAAGAGGGAAGCTAAGGAACAGAAATTAAAGAAAGTTGTAGCAGAATTAAAGCTTATTGAAGTTAATTCTACTTCACCTGGTATCAGAAAGGGCTCAAAGATATACATGGTGTACATGATGGTATGAAAAAGGATGGAATGAATAGTCATGACTAACAAGGTCTACTGAATGTCTACTTGAATGACAATTGCACACTTCTTTAAAATGATAATTTGATATATTCCATTGATTTCTGAGCTTTTTCAATTCTTCTCTTGTACTGTGGGCAAACTGGAATCTTATTAAGTCTATTTTCACAAATCAACAAATCTCCCAGTGTACATTCCAACGTAATTTCCAGACAATTATTGTGTAAATAAGGTATCTGAACTTATAAATTTTGTGTCTTTGTTTTTTGACAAATTTATTATTTGTGAAAAGCAGTAATTCAAGAGTCAGTATCATTATATTTTTCCCTCTTGCCAGCTGACCATATGAAAATCGAGCTTATGTGTACTGTATTTGGTAATGTTATTTTTACAGTTACAAATCATCCAATGTTAGTGCTTTCAACACTAGAGTGAGAGCATAAACTCTACCAGCAAAACCAAACTGGATCAGTTTTTGATTCAGCTCAGAGACAGTCATATTAATATATTCCATTTTTTTATTAGTGTGGAAGTGCATTCACAATATAACATTCTGGAACATAAACATAGATCTCACATAACCTCTGTACACTCATGATGAAATGTGTAACTACACTTTGCATTACAGATGCTGTGAATTTTTGTTTTGATTCTGAAACTGCATTCACATAATCCAAGTGAAGCATTATGTCAATGAGACATATGCTGCTGTGGTTTAGACTGCTGCATCTTGGATGTGATCAGTCTATTTGTATAACTCCCACTAAATGTGTTAATGTCATGGAACATGTGGGAAATGGCTGCCCTGAATGTGGGAGACAACCCCTTCTGTTCCCAAACCGTAGGGACTTAGGCAGGAACAGATAGGGGCAAGAAGGAACAAGGTGCAAAGACATGTCTTTTGTATTTGTACTTCACAGCTCCTGGATGTGGAAAACTGAGCATTAATAATGTAAAGGGTCAGAAGACACTTTAGTAAATCAAGGTCTCAGAAGTTTCAGTCTCTGGGCAGTACAGTCTGGTATCTTCCACAAATTTCCCAGGCCTAAACCTTTTTGGGCTCAGGTTTTGGATGCATTATATGAATTACATATTTTTAACAAATTTTTCTAGCATATAGACATTGGGCAGGATCCAATGAATGAAAAAATATATGAAACCAAGAGTCTGGCACTGACAGTGAGTAGCAGAGTCTGAGTGATCCTAAGACACAGATGCAAACATTTTCCAAGGAAGTCAGTGAGAAGAAAAGAATACCTTTATGTCAATGCTGAGAGTATCATTGAGAAAGGTGGACATTTGGACTCTGCAAACGTAAAACTGTACTCATCACTAGGATGTATACGTGACTAGGAAGTGATTTGAATTCTGTTCAGTCTTTTCCATATTAAAAAAAAACCCAACCAAAACCAAACAAACAAACAAACAAACAAAAACAAAACCAAACAACAGCAGAACAGCAGAGGTAACAAATATATCAAAGTCACCGTAAATACTACTAAGTAATAGAAGTCATGAGGAATTTGGATATGCATTACAAAGAACACAAATCCTAAATAAATTCATTCCATATTTCATGTGGGAGAACTGTATTTCCTTATATATTATTCTAATTGCCTTTTGTCTAGCTATTTTGTCAGGTTTTGCACTGACTGGACAGTGTTAAGATGCAACCAGCTGCTGAGTGTGGAAATGTAGTGCTGGAAGTGTGTTTTCCGGAATGCTTCAGGCAGCTGGAATAATAGACTAGTACAGACTACCTAAGCATAGAGTCCAGTGGTCTGCAGGCACCGTCCTGAAATGCCCTAGGTATGTGCATCTTGCTTGCTCCCCACATGCAAAAGCTTTTCTTAGCATGATATTTATATCATCAACAACAACGAACAAAATCCTACAAAGGATCAACACCAGGAATGACCAGAATGTTTCTGGAGAAGAAAACGAGGAAAAAATAATAACATTTTCTTAGGTCCCCAGAGTAATCAAGAAACAACTAGATAAATTTCCCATATGAGGGAGAAAGTAGGTGAAGCATTGTGCTTCAAAGAAAGAGGGAGAAACCCCAAAGGGCCCAACCAATTCTATTTGAGAAAAGATTCTTCCTTGTCTTGAAACCTTACTCAAACCCTGAAAGATTTTTAACACTCTTAGGAACACCAATACACTATCTCTGCTCAAGATCAATTTTTGATGTAAAAGAGGAAAAACTTATTCTCTTGGAAAGAAAACTCTATATTAGGAAATGTGGGGTAGGTAGTGAGGGGAGAGAGGAAGAAAAAGAGAAAAAGAAAATGAGGAGAGAATTCCTTTTTTTGCTGACATAGGGAATCAGAAAAATCTATAGAGTCTCAAAGACAATCATCTGTGATTAAGTTTCTTTTCAAAGTGCCTTAGGAATACCAACAAATCTGTCCATCCCATGGAAAATAAGTGCCAAAATGTCCTCGGAGTGATTTAGCTGCCCACTAGAAACCTGTGGGCTTCCAGTTGCCACATGAAAGGATGAGGATCTCTTCTGTTACCTATGTCAGTCTCATGCAGATTCTGTTGATAATGTAGGACATCTAAAATGGTTTTAGGCACTGAGGTTGAAGAATCTGATTTTTATCATGTACCACAAGACAATTCAAAGGTCACTGTTATTATTGTGGCATACACTCATTTCCATTTAAGTTTCAGTCTGTCTTGAAACTCTTATAGTTCTACTTTCCTGTGTGAAAGAAAAGTAAGCATCTGGTGGTTAGAAATATTTTAACTTATATTTTAAAACTTATGGCAAATTCATAACTGTCTATCTTGCACTTGTGCTATCTTTTAATTTAAACTGTTGGACCTCCCCCAAAAATACAGACTGAATGTGTGCTGTTTCCCACCTTCAGTCTCTGGTTTTGTAAGTTAGGCAGGACAACCTGTTTTTAATACCTCTTCCTCAACAGACTCAAAGCTTTACGAACATGGTAGACTTTTGTACTTCTTCTGGTTTAAATCCTTTAAGTATAAGTGACCAAAATGTACAAAACAGTACAATGAGATTTTGCTTTGTAGACAGGTATTGGTACGTAGCTGTCTGTTTAAACCACTTTACCTTCCGCATTATTTTTTTTTTCACAGCTGCATCGACATAGCAACTCTTAGTCATCCCATGACATTATGCTTATACTTCATCATCAGTAATACTGAAAAGTCTTGTTATTAGTGCCTGAGTGCATGACTTTACAATTTGTGCTCTGAAATGTCATTCCCTTTTCTGTTCCTTGTCTATGAGGTCATACTGTACTTCCCTCAGCAACAGTAGCATTTCATTACTACATACCTACACATTTCACCCTGAGATTTCCAGCCAGATTTTCTCTTTTTAAATTGTATATTTATTGGGGATTTCTGCCTGAGAGGCAGAGCAGAGAGCCTGGTACAAGTGCTTCTCCCTGGCTGACTGAGCAAGGGAGATGTGACCCAGTGCTTGGTCTGCCCCACCACTGGGACCAGCAGTACAGGCACCATAACTTCTGTAAATCTGAGAGTGAGAAGCAGATGTAAAGTATTACAGAAGGAGCAAAGTCTGAATGGGTCTAAATTTAGATATTCTTTTATTGTGAATGCAGTTCATAGTAGTGTGAAAAGGCAGACACCCTTTCAATTCAACTCCTGTTTCTGGGTTTAGGAGAGGGACACATATGGGTTGGGAGGTACTGCAGCACTTTGAAGGGACACTCATGAGCAAGGCAATGTGAATGGCAACTGGGCAGACCTGAGGGTCATTAAACATCCTCTGCACAAGATCACAGTGTCTGAAGAGAAAAGCCATTATTCAACCAAGATTTCTTATTCCCTGTCCCTCCCCTTAGTCCTATACCTTTTATAGATGCTACATTCCTTTATTTTGCTTCCAGGAATGTGGCAGTCAGCATGCCTCACCTACATCTGTTTACTGTTTAGTCTGCAATCACCACAGAAAGCTGAACATTCTGAATATTCTAAAGAAGACTCCTAGCCACCAGGCTGATAAGTAGATGCTGTTGCAATTTCTCTTTTAGTTTCTTCCCCCCTCATTGCCATATTAACAACCATCATCTCCATCTTACATGATGATTTACTGTGAGACACTGTAAGAAACACTTTACTTAAAATAGATTAAGTTCACTGCATTAATCTTGTCAAAGAAATCAGTTACCTTATATTTAAAAAATTATAAATAAATTGTCTCACACAATCTACCTTTGATAAAACTACAATGTATTTTATTATTTTAGTTTTCTTCCATGCCCATAATCACGCTTTTCTATAAAAATCTGTTTAACATCTTACACAGTACCAAATAAAACCTTCTGCATTAAAAAGATCACTCTCTGCTCCTCTCCACACACCACATTCACCTCTTGGCTAAAACAGAGGTGCTGTTCTGCCATTGCCCACTTCTAACATTCACCAATATATGAAATTTCTTGTTATGGCAAAATTTTACTTTTTCAATTTTACTAATAATTTCAATTTTTACTAACACTTCTGACATTTTACAGCAATTCCCCCCCACACACACTTCCCCAATGTTTTTTTCATGAAACAGTGTAAATTGAGTCTGCATGTCAGATGTTGCAAAACTCTTATTCCCATTTTCTGTCCTGATTTTCATTATGAAATCCATCATTCACCATTTGGAAGTGTCCATTGTTTAGTGAGAAGCATCCAGAACTATAGGAGGTTCTCTTACCCAGAGTGAATCCCCAGAAATAGGATGGTATCTGGCAAAATGTATCTGCCAGGTTTTCACAATAATAAAACTCAAGCTTTTGCAAGATTAGGTTTTATTCAGTGGGGCACAATGTCTAAAACCAGCAATAACTAATTCTACAGCACTGATTATGCATTTAGCAGGTACAAAATTTCTTTCTAGAACAACCTCTTTCAGACATTAGTGACATGTTACTTTTTTGACCTGCTAGTTACCTCATAAATATAATGTGAAAACATAGGCCAATTTTACTAAAAGGTTATGATACTTAGTGCACAGTTGCAACAAAATGTAATTAGAAGTTATATGTGCCAGACTGGTTCCCAGTGGTGAATCAATAGTCAGTAGTTAATGTGAAAAGAGTACTTACATACATTCTTGACTAGTACTTCATAATGCGTTACTTGTAATCAAGTTAAAAATTCTTCAGCTTTCAGTCTAGCATAAAGGATATATAGAGATAAAATATGATCTTATAGATCTTTCAAATGAAATATCTACTATCAATCAAAGTGTTTTAAATATGTGTTTATATATCTTTATTCTCTACATTATTGCTAATCTACATCTGCTACAAATTACTGAACTTGAATCATAATCAATGTGTAAGATGCAACACTCAGAAATTCAAGATTTGGCTGGTCTTTCCAACCAGAGCCACAAAATAGTGTTTTAGAAACAGAAATATCTGGAAATCCATCTAAAACTAACTTTTATGGGGGATTTCCCCCTCACACACACACTTGTAGCAAACATACAAATTAATTGTTTACAGCTTTTTCGCTCTATGAATCTGAAATTGAGATAATTGTATTTAGAAGCTGCTAAAGTATCATATATATATTGTAGGTCAATCTTAAAACAGTGAGACATATTTCCTAACATTTCCCTGTATATGTGTTATTTTCATTTGTTTACAAACTCTGCAAGAACAAATACTTCCAGGGTAAAAGTTTCAATCCTTTCTTCCTAACTTGCACTAAGCTTTCTTGAATGAGTGAAGAGGACTGAGAAGGGCTCACTCATTGTTGAACTGTGCTAATGAAATGTTATGCATGTTCACTTCCTGCACAGCTGGAGTGAGAGTGCAGACCCCTAACCCGGCTGGTCTCTAACACAAGTCAAAAACGCTTAGATCCTGTACTTCTCCAATGATTGTCAAAATGCTCTCATCTGTGCTTTCTACAGCTGCAGATCAGGAATTCTGGAGAACTGCACATTATATGTCCATAACTGGCTTGCTCATATAAGGGAAAGAATTATTACTGCTCCCTGTCATTCATGAAGTCAGTCCAAAGTGGAGATAGGGGAATGTTGCAAAGAGCAAATGGCAGGTTTTGTTTTTGTTTTGTTTTGGGTTTTTTTAATAATAAATTACATTAAAAAAACGACAAGGAAAGAAGTAGAGAACATGCAGACAGCAGTTGTCTGATAAGAGATCAGAGAACAAGGTAAAATACATTTCAGATTGAAAGATTGTGAGCTGAACAGTTTAGTCACATTAAAGCCCTGCTAGGTTAACAGGCAAAAAAAAAAAAAAAAAAAAAAAAAAAAAATGGCATACACATAAAAAAACAGAAAGAGAATGGGATTGCAGGGCCATGTAAATGGAATTATTCATTTAATATGCACTCACAGTGACTGTGGTTGAGACTGGGGTAAGTGACCTGCATAGACAGCTGGTTCCTGTGTGCACTACTGATGCCGTCATTACCAAAACAGGCACAAAATCAAGTTGGTCCCTATGCTCTTGTTGATAATGAGCACCTGGATGTGCACATTTAGCTGTGTCCTAATAAAACTTGTGCATTTGCTAATTACAAAACCAACAAATCAAATTTACTCGTGGTTCCTGCTGCCTGGAAATTGTGTTTAGACCTGACTGAAGTATCAAGAATCCAGAAGGTTGATAGATGCAGTCAAAGCTCAGGTAGGTTTCCGAATGTTTCTCAGAGGGCTGCTGAGAAGACCGAGTTTCCAATATCCAAGACTCTGAGGCAGGCCCATTCAAGCCAGTATTACCATCTTTTGTGTCTTGGACTAGAGAAGCAAATGTCCCACTTCAGAGCAGGAACTATCAAGTTGTTGGTTTACAGGAACTGAGATTTTGGACACATGGCTCATGGGGTATGTGAGGCCATGCATAACATAGTTGCACAGCTTTCTGACACTGCACTACCTAATCTTGCTCACACCAGGGGGGGGGTCTAGCCTGGACCCGGACAGATTTTGTCAGCAGTCACTGGAGTCTGCCAAAGCTTTGGGCTTTTTGAACACTCAGAAAATAGTGTTGAGAACACGTGCTCTATGTACTTGCTAGTTTTACTTTTAAATTGTCTTGCAGCATTAAAGGAATGCTTGAAAAAAGAATATCATGGAGATGAGCTAATTTAGAAGCCAAGGAAAAAAAGACATAAAGGGGAAATTCAGCTGGGATCATTCTACTGGCCTGAGCAGCATAACAAGCAATGATAAAAAATGTACATCAGTGCTTGCCCTCAGTTCAGGGAGCTGGAATAAACATCAGCTGGTCTGCAGCCAAGAAAACAGCAAACAATTGCCACAGCCTGGAGAAGTATTCAGGTAACATCAATTATTGCAGACTGATCCTCTGCCTATTGCTTATTTTCTTATACTCCTGGGCAAAAGGTGAATTGAGTTGTGTTGCTGTGGGAGTGTCATGGTACTACTGAACTAGTTTATAACCAGCTTAGCATTCTGCAGGGCTTTAAGAAAGGACAAACATTGCTACAATGCTTTACTAACTTTGACGGGCTGGGGCTCCCATCAATGCACTGTGAGAAGCATAAAGCATAACTTACTAGAAAGCATCCAGGGCTAAGGACTATTTCATTCAATTCATTTTAAGGAAGTCAGGTTTTTGATTTATTATATATTTCTTTATACGTTTACAGAATGGAGATAACCATTTCAGTGAAGGGTCTCAATTCTAATATACCACTTGGTTGTCTTAGACATAATTTCTAAAATCTTTCTCAGGAGATAACTATGGTATATACTGATGAAGGCAGAAAAAAAGAGAAGCTTTTCCACAAGGCCTGATGATAGAAAAGCACAGCAACAGCTGTAAAAAGTCTTTGTCATGGCTTTTCTTTCAACAGTGTCACACTTCAGAAAAGTAGAAAGGAACAAAAACAAACCTTGCAAAGGCTAAGAAGTGTTAATCTCACATAGCATTAAAAGTGTCATGAACAGCATGGATCAAGCAGTGTTTGCTTAAAGCAATTAGTAAGATCAGGGCTGGTGAAATCTCAGAAACACATTACTGGTAAAGTTTAAAGGACTAGAAATAATGGCTAGAACTGATGTTGTAAGTCTTGCCACTGTGGAATGAGGGAAAAGGCAGGGAAGGCTGAGTTCTCAGAAAGTTCAGACTATTTAACTAGTTGCCAAAATTACACAGTACTCAGAAATTATATTTATTGGGGATTTAGCCATCACTGCTTTCATTGACTATGGAGACTAGGGGAATACAATTGCTAAATTTTCTAAATTAATAAAAATTTGATAAATTAACATACTTTTACCCTCCAATGAAATACAGAAGTCATGTGATGACCAAATCAAACAAAATAGAAAACATTGGTTAATTATTTATTTCTTCTCTTTGGATGCTTAGGTATTAGCTCTTCTTAGTGATCTGTTCTTCCTTAAATGCTCTTTCTGCGTTGGTAAGAAGTTTGGGAAAGTGCCAAGAACATGGTTCCCTAGATGGGCACCGCTTTGAGATTTGGTCATGAAAATGTGGTTCAGTTCTTCATTTCAGATCAATAAAGCAAACACCACCTGGTGGCTCAAGCAATTTAATTATTTATTTGAGAAGTGTTTTCCCTGAAAAGCAAGGCTTTTTTTGTTGCTATTTTTTGAATCTACTTATTAAAGATCTTTATGATTAACAGTAGAGAAAGAAGACTGACGTATTTAGGAAGCATTGTCCACTGTATATATGTAAATTCTATGAGCGATGAACAGATATATTCATGTGTGTTAACCATTAGAATATATAACAGCTAAAAGACAAATATTTTGATCAGCAATTCTAATCTTACAGTCAAAAGATTGCTAGAATAAATGTATTTTCTTTAGAAAACTACCATGAAGCCTAGTAACAGATTATGCAGTTCTCCCAGTGCTAACCCATCTGTGGTGGAAATCTGAAAAAGGAATCATGTCTTCTGTCTCCACCCATCTCCTCTGTTTATCACTCAGCTTCTTCTAAGATCAGCATTTAGTGTCTTCTTTCCAACATTTCCCAAACACAAGTCCCTAAAACTGCCCATAATTGTCAGAGATGGCCCCCAGAAATAAAATATATAAACAAAGTTAGAAAAGAACTGTGCTAACTTAGAAGCCAC
>NW_020799142.1:5448369-5497970 GCF_003259725.1 Athene cunicularia | reverse complement strand
CCTCACCCCCCACCCCAGAAACCTGAGCCAAGGTTAGTAATAGCATGGGATTTGATTTAAACAAAATGATCCCCTCTCCTATGCCCTCTGTAAAAAATGTCTAGCCATCAGCCTGTCACAGTTTCTTCTCCTGCCAGGCTCTAAGATTTACATTTCTCAAGATAAGCCATTTTAATTTAGCAGAAAAACTTGGGTTTTCTCGTTTCCCAAGGGTAAACAAAATCAAAGCTTTTCTATACCTGTAAACTTGTTATTACTTCATTCCTGTCAATGTCTCTGAAGCAATGAGGTTAATACTGTTAAAATTATTTCAAGCATTCATACACAAATTGTAATGAAAATTTCTCTTGACTGTTTGTGATTTGTTTTGTGCTTTCTGCAGACATTTAGATATTTTAGTAAAACAGAACAAATGTCCTACAGCCGCATGTGCTGAAACAGAGTCGAATATTTATGAAGAGATTTTTCAACTGAGTTGTGGTAAAGTTTACACAAAAATATGCTTCTAAGAGTTTAATGTAGTCAAGGAACATAAAAACATAACCAAACATTCAGGTTTCAATTACTGAAATAATCAATACAATCATTAATATTTTCAGTTAAGAGTTAGTGAGCAACCTATGTTCAAAATCAAGATTTTGCTGAACATCTGATCATTTCAAACACTTAAAAGTTTGTAATCAAATTCAATAAAGTTCAAAGAAATGCAACAAGGCACCATGTGGAAAACTATCTGACAAGAGAGGCTAGAACTGTAAGAACACCAAGATGGTGAGTAAAGGGAAATGTCCACAGGCTGTTTGAAAACAACTTTTGGGTCAGAAGAAGATAACCTGGGTAAAGGATTAGTCTTTGGACTGGTTTTATTTAATAGTTCTGTTAATAATACTGATATAGTATTCCAAACAATATATTCCAAATGAGCACATGCCTCAAAGAGGATCAAATTATCATTGCACATTAGGTTCATTACCAAACTGGCTTATACTGAGGACTGATTATCTGAAGAAAAGGGATACAAAGTCAAGGTCATGCATTTGGAGATATTTCTGCAACAAGCTGTGGGTTCATCAGTTTTAAGCATATGAAGAATCAAAGAGATGTAAGTATTTATCTATAAAGAGAATGACTACAAGTTACTCATATAAACTATCTGTGAAACAAAGCAAATTAAAACCTAGCATATTTTAAAATACATTCCTCTAAAGGGTATACTATGAATCTGCAAAACAATGATGATATCTTATCTGGAAAATAATTCTGAACCTTTATTCCCAGAAGATAAGTTTAGCCAGAATGTATTCAGTCTTCTAGAATGGACTTGAAAATAATATTTTTTTGATGGACAATAAAAATGGACAGTCTAACACAAGAATGCTAAAAGGCAATTGGATTCTTCACCCTAAGAAACAAAGTCTGTATCCTGTAAATATACTAAATACAATACACATGAAACACCAAGGGAAAAGAACTGTTTAAGATAAAATGGAAATAAATAGACCTAAATTGACTATGAGTAGTTTTGAAAATCATATGCTGGCAATCCTGTAGAAATGGGGCTCCAGAGGAACGCTCTCAAACAAGTAGTTGGGATAAAAACAAATAAAAGAGCTAACTTAAAGTGATGCTTGATGGGTTTATGAAAGGCATTATCCAGCATTGTTTCCATCAGTATTGGGATGACAGTCAATAGTCACAGACTCTCAGTGTACTGACACGAATTCCCTAGGTTTTCTTCTTTCATGTGCTTTTGTTAAACAGAGAAGACATATTGAAGTCCACATATATTGTTTTCCAATTCACCTTGCAAACAATGTTTGTAAAGCAAGTATTTGCAGCAGGATAATAAAATCTCCACATATGTTCATGAAGAGGCTACATGTATGGTTGCATAATACTTAAACCGTAAGTTGCATTTGTCCCATTTTATATTTCATTTTTAGTTGTTGTAATCATTTTATAACAAAGTAAGTATAGGAGCCACTGCCTTTCAGAACTACAGCAGTCTCTATTTCTTTAATTAGGGAGTTTCTTTACTTTTGTGCCTGCCCATAACTTATATTACTGTTAAAGGGAATTCTGTTTGTGCACTGATCTGAGAACAGACCCTTCAGATATCATGTAAATAGCTTTACAGTTGACTGGTCATTGCCAATCACCTGAGTAAACAGATATCCTTATCCTTATCACAACTTGTAGCTAGACTAGAAAAAGTATTTTATGAGTTCTGAAGGTCAGGGTAAGGGGGAATAAATAGTTTAAATTATGATAAAGGCACCATGAAGGTATTAGTTCAGTTCATCCTAAACAAATGAACACACTTAGCCCTCCCAAAGCTGTTCAAATTGCACAAGATTTCACCCACCGGAGGTAACAAAGAAAGCGGAATTTACACCCAAACAGAATTTATCTGTCTCTGGCTCCATCCATAACCAAGGAGGAAAAAACACAGGGAATAAACCTCCTCTGGGAAACATCTCCCTCTTTTTCCCGTAACTGGATGGCCAGTACAGGATGTGTTTCTTCTACTGACTAAAATCATGAGCTGAATCACACCCAGAGCATGAGAAACTTTAGGGGAATCCTTAAATTACAAACTAGCTAACTCTTCTGCAGAATATGTTTGAAAAAGTGTCAAAAAGTATCATTATCCTTTTTCTTATTTAAATTATAATAAATGCATATAAAATTGCATTTATGATGAAATAGATAATTTCTGAAATAGCAAATGTTTGTTAGAAGACAGATGATAAATAGAGGAATACCGTTTCTAAACTGACGTAATTTTAAGAAACTGTTACTATTCTAAAGGCAGGTGGTTTACATAGTATTAGCATAATTATTTATAGCAACAGTACTAGAAATCAGTAATTACTATGGACATAATGTAGATTTCCCTGCAGTAACTTCACATGATTTCTCAGTAATAAACTACTATGTTCCTTCTTCCAGGCAGAGTAGAAGGAGTCCCACAGCAGTAAATAATGTTCTTCTCTGTTAATGTTATTATTTGGCTGTTTCGCAGATAGGACATAGCAGCAAACTGAGCAGCAGTTGAGTGAACACTGTTTAAAAAAAAAAAAACAAACAACAAACCTCTAAGCTTGTGATCCAACTGCCCTATAAGCCTGCTCATCATTGTAAGCCTGAATGCACACATAAGGCTCTTAATGAAATGTGAGCCTATAAAATACATGGAGGAAACAAAACTTTGCTGACCTAGAATGTGGGAAATACAATCTGTCCCATGCACAGCTGTTGAAATTATAAAGAGAACCAATGGTAAACCTCTGACGTGGCCAGGATACTGGAGCTGAATTTTTTATTTTGCCCTTTGTCTGTGGTAAAAGTAATAAATAAGCAATTAAAAAAGGAACAATAGGTTAACAGAGAGGTGAAAATGTTGCACAGTAATTCATTTTCTTTCCTGAATAGCATAACTACTTGTATGTATGATATACAAATTAATTCCTTTTTCATTATAACATGATGGTCCCTATTGTTTTGTGGTTCATTTACTTCTCACACCTTTCCTTTTTGAGAAAAGTAAAACCAGACAGCTTTGTTAAATAAGGCCATTACAATAAAAGCTCAAGTACTTTAAGACATGGTAAGGGTCCCAAAATAAATGGAGTGATCATGTGAAGACAGCCCCAATGGGAGTTGAGCTGACATCAGAGGTCTAAATAAAATTGGGATAAAAACGTACTTGTGATACAAATATGTCTAACTTAAAAAAAAAAAAAAAAAGGCTCTGGAGATGCATTTTACAGCACAGAGTGACCTCTAATCATAAGTTCTTTTTTTCCCCTCCCTGAATTTGAATGCCTTAATGTTGAGACTGATGGGAACCTGGGACATATGTCTACTTGCATATATACACAACATATAAATGTTATGATTTTATCTTCTGAGTGCGATTCAGTGGTATTTACTTCCATGTGTATGTGAGTCCCTTTCTCTCTTTTGTTCTCTTTCTTTCAGTCACACAAAGAAATGAAGCCCCAGTGAACTTAGTCACCAGGTGGCTTTTGCTTTACTTAGTAGCAACAGCTACAGACCCTTATTCGGTTTGGGTTTTCTCAAATGCTGGACTTGTTAACACTCGTCAAACACAGGAAAAATAAAACAGCACATTTAATTTCTCTCTCAGTATGAAAGGGACGTGCAAAGTACCAGCATGTTTCTAACTAGGCAGTAACAGGCACAGTGCAAAACATATTTACAGCACTTCAAAAATCTGAAAAAGAAAGCACTCCACTGAAATATAATCTTTTTGCTGGGTCTTTTGGTGCATAATTGTCAATATGCTAGTGGAAAGAAGTACTATTACCCAACTGGGATCCATTTACAACAAGGCAACAAAATAATGCATGTTTACAAAAGATGTAGAGCTTGTTTTTGGAGAAAAGAATACCGTTCCGCTGCCAACAAAGCAGAGTGGTGTGTAGAGTTAGTAAATCTTTCCTTAGCTGCAAAATTAGTGTCAAATTGCTAAGGCCATAAACTACGTCAGCATAAGTCACTCTCATTAATTTGATGGTTGAAGGTAGGATTTTCAAACAGCAGACTTCTCATTCCAGTTTTATTTTAATCAGCAAAATAATGAGATGGGGGTAGAGTTGCTTAACCAGGCCAAGGGAAGAAGAAAGCAGAATCATCTTAAAACACCAATCCTGGATTTTAATAGCCTACAACAAAACACTAAGCAGGTCAGCTTTATGGTTCAGCAATTCCTAAAAGCCCTGTCTACTTCACAATAGCTTGTCGGCGGCCACTGTGTAAGATCTCCCAATGAGATCTGATTTACAGCACTAAAGGGTTTTACTGCAAAAATGAAAGGCAAGAATGGTAGACAATGTTTTCTGTATATTCTGCCTGTGCACATGTATATTAAAAAAACCCCCAAACCCTCAGAAACTAATTTGTCCCTCATGGTAAGTCTCTCTTGCATTTTTCATTGACATAAACAGGTCGCAATGCCTGGAAAATCTTACGTAGAACTCAGCAGCAATCTGTTTTGTTTTTTCTGGGTCAAAGTCAGAGTTTATCTTGTTAAGTTAGATATCTAATTGAACACAGTCCGTGTGATACAACAGGACTAAGTGCATTAAATGAGGAGGCAGTGAGAAAGGGGTGCATTTATTTCTGTGTGAGGCTGGGAAGGTTGCAGCTTCCTGGAAATACCTAAATTACCTTTGAAACAGCTATTTTTGTGCCTGGAGAAGAAAGATGCCCAATTTCTATAATATATTTTCTGTGCATACACACACACACTGTCCAAAGCTAGTTTAGTATATTATGATTGTGACTGTCACCTTATGCAAAATGAACGTCCTGATCTCCATTTACCTGGGGTAAATCTGAAATAATTTTATTGTTGTCAGAGGAACAATGGCAGATTTACATTGAGATAACCAAGATCAAAATCAGACTCAAATGTCAAGTGAGTTAAAGTCACAAACAGCATGATTTAAACCACAGTTGCACAAACCAGGCCCTATGCAGATCTCAGTAAAGTGAATTATATATAATAACACAGTTTCCTAGTACTATTAGATTTGCCTTTTTACATAAATGCTTAAGTTATGATAAAAAACAGAGCTGTGTCAGTTCTTTTCAGTCTCAGCACATTTGCTATTAGCATAAGAAATGCTGCTTATGGCAGAGGCAGCCGTGCTTGAAATTTCTGAATTAATGGATTTGATTTCCTCTTGAGACAAACCATCAGCCTTGCAGTAATGGAAATAGATATAGTTGGTAAAACAAATAAAAAGCTGGCATGCAGATAAAATGGGTTTCAGTTTAAAATAGCAATGTTGTAATTGAAGTGAACAATTATAGGGTTGCTCCTAGGCACAAAAGAAATACCACAAAAATGAAGTAATGTTTTTGTTAAGTATAGTATTTCATGAAAACGTGGAGCTAGGATGTCATTGTCCGAAAAAAATGAAAACTATAGTTATTCTGGTAACATTTTGTTAATTTTAATAATAATTACCAATATTAAACTTGAATTTCACATGGAGGGAGGGGAAAGAGAGAGGTCAATCAAAAGCTTTACAGCTGATACTAAGTCAAAAAGGTTTGCTTGCCTTTCAAGAGATTTCAGTTATCAAGAAGCCTACAGTAAGGATTTTCGGAAGGCAAGGGGAGGGAAATTATTTTCTGTTGATAGAAGAAAACTCTCTTCTTTGCATCTTTTGTCAGAGCTAAAATATTGGAAAGCCCAGGCAGGAAGGAAGGAATGCTGACCATGCGGGTAAGCACCAATGGGAAGTTGGGGGAACAGTTAAGGAACATGTTCAGCATCAGCTCTCTTTCCCAAAGATATTTTTCTAACTGGGTCACGCTTCTGACTGGCTTTCAGCTATATACACTGCTGGGGAGAAGCAGGGACTTTCAGCATATGAGAGCCTTTCATGTTAACATGTAAAAGTAAAAGTAATGAAGCACACTGAATGCCACCAATGTGTCACCTCAAATCTGAGAGTGCATTCATTAACTCTACTGCAATAAAATGCTCTGCTGTGTCCTATATTTCCTCTTGCATTGTATGTGTGACAGAAGATGTTCTCACCACAATTCTTTGTAGAGATCTATTAATTAACAGATCATGATTAGTGACTTGACAGTCAGCAAAAGCACACAGTTCTTCATGCAGTGTATAAGCCGCAGGATGCTACCTGGCATAGCAAATGCCGTCCACTCATTACATTTCTATCACCAACGAGTTTGCAGTTACACTGCTGTGCTGCACAATGCAAGGCATGGCCAAGCACTCCACAGCTATGCAGCCGATGCATGGTTAAAATATTCCATAGCTACACTGGCATTGTGGTTACAGGAGCAAGTTTTCAGGTGTTTCCAGTCTCCTGCCCTGTTGCTGGGGTTGAGTGCGGCAAGGTTTAAGGCAGTGAGCGGTGGGCAGGCACTCGCTGGGCAGCAGCCCAGCTGCCCAGGGTCTGGCGGGCAGCCTTCTGCAGGTCTGGGTCACTTGCCAAGGGCTGCAGCTGACTCTTCTCCAGGAGCCTTTTGTGAGGAGACTCTAAATGCCATGGTTATAATTTGTTATTTAATTATAACATCTCCCAGTGTCCTGCATGATATTTCACACACCCAGGCAAAGCTCCTACATATAAATGAATTTTCTACTGTAACTACTGTATCAGGCATGTCTGTACTGCAAGATATAATAGCAGCCTATTTACATATGTCACTCTAACATGCTCACACAGAAATTTTACTGCTTTCTTCACACTCTTGCACTTATATAAATACACCCACACAATACAGGTGGATTTCTGAGTTGTCAATTGTTTCTCTTCCATTAGGAGACATTTTCTGAAACAAATTATGCCAAATGCATCATGGTTTAAACGTGTTTATTACTTTATTTGGTGTTTTAAAAGCTCTTCTGAAATGTTTTAAGCAAGATGCACCCATGGAATTCAATATACATTTAATCTGTGGAGGAAATAAATGTCTGACATAAAGATTTAAATCTTTATTTTCCTCTCTTGACATGGTGGCTGGTGACACATAAATGTACTTTTTTTTTTTTTTCCCTTTGACAGAGTAATAAAAATCTCATTATCTCTGAATAGGCAGCAATTTCGTTATCTAATCTTTTTACCAAAAGGTTAGTTAATTAATCAGAAACAAATCCTGATTATTATTTCAATAGAATTAGAAAGACAAATCACCAGAGTACGGCTAAATAGGGCAGGCCTGTGGTTTAACCTGCCTCATTTACATCCAAGTACAATGATTGTCAGAGCTCGCAGTGAGCAAACAGCCCCGAGAACATAAGCCAGCAGATGGTTTTCTCTCCTCGCTAGCCTTTCCTCTCCTCTAATGCCTCTGATCCCATTACCTCACTGAATCCGTTACCAGGGTAACTGTTAAATTGCTGTGAAAGGCATAGTAATAAAGTAACCTGTCACACTGGCAATAAAAGCAGCAGAATTTTCCTGTTCACTGAACTTTTCAGCTCATCAATACTCACTTTATGGAGAAATTCGCCACTACACACAGGTCAGCTGAAGGAATTGTTCCATGAGGCTTTTGAAAAGCAAACCAAAGTTCATGTAAACATGGGAAAGGTATAATTAAAGACTGGATTCAGAAATGCACACAGAGCTAATGCTTTGCTATTTACTGCAGAAGGTTAGTAGGAAATTAGAGATATTCAGGCTGCTTCTTTTTTAAAGCTTGTTCTATAAATAACCTTTACTGCAGGCAGGAAGGTGATTAATCCAAAATCATTTTGTTAGTGCTTAAAACCATTACCTCTGTTGCATCAGGCTGCTTACCTTTAGCAGCTGTATTCTGACCTCTTTGCCAAAGTGGATTTTGTTATCACAGAATAATCTGATGCCAGAAGGATTCATTTGGAAGTCCTTTGCAGCTACATTGTCTATGTTCAATTGTTTTACAGACTTTTGAAGCAAATTTGATATCTTTAACAGATTTTTGCAATATGTGGCTATTTCCATTAATAAAACCTTACTGAATGTAATACTAGAAAGAAGTATACAGTCATTATACCAGTCCTCCCATGTGAAAACGCTTTTCCCAGTTTTCAATGTAACTTATCCTACTGCAATTTTGATCCAAAAAATGAAGAACAAGAATTCTTTTTTTTTATTTTTTTTTCCTTTTTCCTATAAATACATAGTAATACGTTTTTCCATAGGGCATATGCACTGTTTGCCACTGATCAGAGCTGAATTTGAAAATGTCATGTGGAAAAACCCTTCTGACTTCAATTAGGCTCACAAGAAACTGTAAGAACATGAATGAAAAAGAAAGTGCATATCTAATCCTTGTTATTAGCCATTTGCAGATGCTACACTTTCAGCTCCATTTGGTAATGCCATTAATTATACAGCAGTAACCTTGGAATGTATTGGAGTTTGCTTGCTGAGATAACTTCTTTCTCAGTCTTCTTTTTTTAAACTTGCAGACACTTATAGCTTGTTATGAAAATTTGTAAGCATTTCTTTGATGGCAAGCATGAACTACAGTGCCTGTTCCAGCTGTGGGCCATAAAGGGGTGTATCTTTAAATAGGACCCACGTTATATAGTCCTGAGAGTATGGATCTAAAGTAAAGCTTGTTGCAGATAAGTATCTGCACACACTGTCTTCAACCTTCAGACAACCACGTTCAAGACAATAGTCTTTTCATACTGCTGTGGTACAGGCTGATTTTACTCTCCTGAATGAAGCCACATTTACTGCTTTCTTAAAACTTCTCAGAAGTCTTGTTTGAGGAGGAAAGGACTGAAAGATTATGTCATTTTAGATATTTCCACTGCATTCAGTGACCTTTTTTATAATATCAGATTTTAGTTTCTTGCAGAGTCCAGAGTTCTTCCAAATGCTGGAAATCTTCAGGGGAAGTTTGTATGAAGAAGAACAAGCCAACTGTACACAAAATTGTAAACTCAGAATCTTTAGCAGAGACACAGTAACCTGCATAAAATAAATAATTTATGCTGATCTCTAACCTAGAATTAAACTGGACCAATTCTCAGATTCAGGAAACTCTAACTCTCTCTGTTATCTGGTGTGTATGGCACATCCAGTTATAGAGAAAATTGGAAATATGTCTTCAAAAAAGCCAAAATTGTTGCTCATTCCAGGTGATTAGTAGAGGAAGCAATGTTCCCATGAGATCTGCAGACCATTTTGCAGGTATAAGAAGTCTCAGGAAGATACCCTGGGCAGAGTTTTCACTCCATACTCTTATGTTTAAACAGAGCAAATGTCAGGAAGGATGGTATGCACTTAGTTTCAGTGAAAGAATGGAGATTTGAATAGCTGTCATTGTTTTAATTTAAAATTTGCTTTAAACTGTATGCATACTGGATTGTTCATGATTACACTTTGGCAGAATGCAAACATAAATGAGATGTTGACATGGATAAATTCCTTCCTTTGAAAATGTGGCGTATGAATATTCATGAGCAACATTTGTTAGCTTGTTTTCCCAGCCCTGGTTCATATGCACAGAGCAGGGTTTCTGTGTTCTGTGTGAGCCTGTATGGTAAAGCCTGTCTGCTGCACAGATTCTGGCGGTGTAAAGAGGCACAGTCTTTGGACAGCAGATCTCCACTCCAATTTGATTTCACGATCCCTGTAGCTGCAATTACATATTCAAAAAATGTCACACTGGGCTGAATTATAGCTGGCTCCATTTATTGGCACACCTTGGGTTTGCCTCACTGAAAACTGTAGAGTTACAGCATCAGAAAGAAAAAATGGTGTCAGAAGAGAATTAGAGCTGCTGTCTTTGAAAGAGAAAGAAAGAAGAGTAATTGTGTCCCTCCTTCCACCAGATGCTGTGTTCTTATTATTGTCCTCCTCAATAGCACGTTGTGACTAGACTGGCTATACAGTGTGTAGCCCTTTTCTCCTCGGATTAAATTCATCCCTGTGCAGTGGAGCATCCCACAGCCTTGGCACCACATAACCCCCACGTGCAGCTCTGCTTCCAGCCCTTGTGTGCTGCACAGTCCTTGCATGGGTTTAGCACAGGTGTGGATTGCACCTTTCAGCTTTAATTCAAAAAGACAAGTGCCCGCAAAAATACCACAGGCTTAGATACACCTGGCACTGCTGGGAATTTTCCAGCCTCACTGATTAAAGTTAGTTTCTGTATGCCATGGTTAGACATCAAACCAGAACAGTTTGCTCTGCAAAAATAGCCAAATATTTCCTGCTTTGATGAGGTCCAGACACACCACCTTCAATGTTTTCATCCCAGTCCTAGCTTGGTGACAAATTAAGGCCTCAGATCCATCATGACCCAAATTCCTGCCCTATATCCTCCAATTTTTGATGTCTATTTTGGCTGCTTTGTCTGTTTGGAACAGGAAGATTTTCCTTACCCCATTTCTATCTGCACATTTCTCATGGTCTGTCATAGCTGCCAGTACTGAAGTTCAAGGGAGAAAAAGGAGCATAGAAACAAATTTTAAACATATTGACCTACTCTGTCACTGCATACTTTATAGTGGGCCAAACTCTATTGAGAACCAGACTCAGGGATAAAAATAAAATCCCAACACTACCACAGATTTCAATGGAATTCTATTGATTTGCATCAGCCAAGTAACAAAACTGCAGCTATTTATCTTGATGGAGTGAAAGAACTGGGAAGGACATCTGTCTCTCAGGGTTACTATATGGTTTATTTGATCTTACCTATATGTATGATTGATCCTGCTATCTTATATTTTATGCATTTTTTATCCTATGACAGTGGAACAGGATATAAGCTACAGTGTAAAAGTGCATCTCCCTTTGTTTTCTTCTTTAACATTTTACACTGTGCTCCCTGTATTGTCCTTTTTTCATCTACAAATTAAAAATTTACAGCTTTCATATCCAGCATGGGCAATTATGTATGAACATCAATCCAATCACTTACCCTGAAATAAAGGTTTATGATGCGAGCAGTTTTTTTGTAGTCCTCCACACTGACAGAAACTGGGGTGGGGATGGGAGGGGGGACAACAAAACCCACATCAACCCTGAATTTTTGATGTCGCTGCTGTTTTGTGCTGTGATTTCATGCTCCCTGAAGAAACAAGATGCATCAAGCAGTGCCTAAAACACATCCTCTTCAAACATTGGGAATGATTATTTCAGCAAGTTTGAGCTTTCAGCAGCAACATATGTAGTGGCAGCTGTGCAGTAGCGCTTTGAGACCATGGGTACTTTGGAACCCAGTAAGAAAACTGTGACTTGCATGTAAAGAGCAGGAAAAAAGAATTTTTCTTCATTTAAAATTGTGCTGAGACTTCAGAAGCTTAAAGGACTAACAAGGCAGTTTACTTCACCCGCTTGGATCCAGTGATCTGCCCTCCAAAAATTCTAACAAATTTTTTGAAATATATTGAAAAAATACAACCATTAAAAATATTCCACAATTTTAGCTGACTGATTTGCATCAAAGTTTCACACCAAAAGAGCAGGTGTCTTTGATCCCCACATAACTTCTTTTCCTCTCCAGCTCTCCCATTCATAATTACTTGTATTATTTTGCTCTGTATATGTTATCAACAGAAAATTCATAGTCACAACCTGAAGATCAAAGATTAATTTTAATCTTCAGATTGTGCTGCTCATGCTCATAAACCACTCAAGCACCACTCCTGCTCTCTGTGACAGCAGCAGAATCCTGAATTCAATTATAGGTTGCAGTCAATGGGGATCACGCTTTAATCTGTGTACAAACAAAAGGATAAAACAGAAACATGCACCCATTTTAAGGATGATACTCTATTACAGTGTGACATCAGGCAGCACTGCAATAATACATGTTGGTTTCAGAAAATGGATGAGAATAAATTGCCTGCTAGGTTATGCCTGCCTGTTATGTACAGACTGGCACACGTACTCTCTGCTTCTCTGTCATTTTTTATCTGGCTCACAAAGACTCTGATCCACTACACATTGCATGATTGCACACGTTTCAATGAGTCTGAAGGATTCCCAGCATTATGCAGAATTAGACCATTATTCTAAAGATGATAGGATTTTTCAAATACTACACAGATATGAGATACTATTCAGGGGAGAAATTCCATTGAAATAATCAACATTTTTGCTGAAGTGTTAGCATGTTCACATATCAGTTTCCACATTTACTAGTGCCTTTTTAACACTCAGTATTGAATGCTTCTTCCAAGGTCAATTTAACTTTGCAGATAGCTGGTCAGTCCATGGCGATGACAGCCTTCTACCATGTTAGAGTAGGACTCCTTTATGAATCATGCTGGCATTCTCCAAGCTCCATTATTATTATTCCAGTTTTGGAAAACATTTAAACACATGCTTAATTTCAATAGACATGTTTCAAATATCATGGGATTTTGGCATTTGTTTAAGTACTTTCATAAATTGATTAACTGAATGGTGAGGGAGGGACAGAATCAGACAGAAAGACTGTTTCTTGGAGTAAGAATGGCTCTTGCCTGAATAAATTGTGCATTTTTATCTCACCGACCTTGCTCCCTCCACCTTCCTGCTTTCCACCCCTCCAAGTGTGGTGGTCCAAGTGCTATGATAGCATTTGGGTGATGGCAGACACAGGGGCAGAAAGAGCAGGCAGGTATCTATCTGTGTCTCCTCCCCTTTCCACTCACTTCAGCTAGCTTTTGCTCCTGCCCACTCTGTTATTGAGTGCAGCATCTTGGGCTGTTACACAGGGATTTTCCTGTCAGAAGACCTTGGCTCATTTTGCTACACCAGAGGAAAGTATATCTGCATTGTTGAGCCTTTTTTTTTTTTTTTTTTTTTAATATGCAGGTTCATTTTATCAAGTGGTGTAAAATAACATTGGCATGGTACAATGAAAATTAGAACTTCTTTTGGGAAGGAGGACAAAGTGTCCTGACACCACATGAGAGTTCATTCAATGTTCATGTAATCTATAAACCACCAGTAACCCATTTGTCAACTGCTGAAATAATTTTAACACACCACACAAAAAAAATTGCATTACTTTGATATGTAATGTGATTAAGGTTCTAAACTTCTACTTTATTAAATCTCTGTGGCTCCTTGTCATTTCCTTTGAATAGTGGTTATAAAAAGAAAAAAGTAAATTTAAATAGATTCAGTTAAAATATACAGGAATGAGTTATCAGAGGAGAAATAGGGAATCCCTGAATATTGATAATTGATTCAAGAACAAGGACCTTTCACAGGGTGTACTTCCAAAGAAACTCCTATAGTTCTATAGTTCTCCCAAGTTACAGACATTTCACACAGCAGAAGAAGACTCAACAGAAAGGTATGTGAAAAAAAAAAAAATGGTTTGCTTCCCACTGGTATAGTTAGAGCAGGTTTTGTGGGCTTCCTTACAGTGGGCACCATTTAAAAGCCAGTGTTTGTCAACAGGTACCACAGTTACCACAGTTGTTCCTACAAAGCTCTGGTGCTTCAGACACAGCTCAGTGACAGCTCTTGGCAAACACTGACGTTTGAGTGGCAACCAGTATAATTAAGGCATTCATGAAAGGGAGAGATGAACAGCACTGACTGAAAAGGAGCCAGGTATCATATTGCGTGGGCTAGTTCTATGCCTGCTTTCCCACACCACACTGCCAATGCCACTTGGTCCTGAGCAGCAGGGCACCTGCTATCCCAGCTCTGTGCTGCTCCCAAGCTGGAGCCATCTTTTTTTTTTTTTTTTTTTTTTTTTTTTTTTTGTGGATTTTATAATGAGATGGTTTTGAAAGGACAAGGATGAGAGGTCACCAAGTATGTTTCCATGCTTAACATAAAAGTGAAACTCATCTAATCCGCTCTTGTTCTGTACACGTTTTTCTCTGGTCTGATGGAGATCAAGAAATTAGGAGGCTCACAAAGATGTCATGAATCTGAGTGGATATAGGTCAGGCTACACATGTCATAAAGCAACTCACTTTACAATAGCATCCATTTGTCAGATGTATTCTGTTCTTTAGAGCAGGATTTAATTCACTTTATGAGCTAAAATTCATATATATGAGGGATTTTGTCATACAACTACAATTTTATACTGACATTCATAAAAAAATAGTTACATTAAAAAGAATCCTATTTAATTTGCAAAGACAAGTTCTGGATGCCAGATTTATTGTTATTCATGCATTAATGTTATCCTTGTGTGTTCATCATCTGTTGTGAATGTTTCTACAGTCCACAGGAAAAAAATGGACATTGGTTTGTTAATGAAGAGTATCCTCTGTGCTAAGGGGCTTAATTAAAGTTACATAGACCAGCTGAATTTCAGCACTTCATTCTTTCACCATGCTGTGAATGTAGTACGATACAGTCTGTCATCATACTAATGTTCAATATGTGAGTAGTTGTTCATCTGAATAGTTTCATTGAAATCAATGGGCCTAACTCACATGAGTAAGGTCTTACAAGGCTGGAATGTATTTATATTCATACTGAAACCATGAATTCCTTGTTCACTGCTACTTAGTTTGCCTTATTAATCTGCTGGCATCATTCTTCAGTTTCACTGAGGCATATCCAAAGCAGGAAAATGAAGCACTTTCTGTAATTTTTGGGGACTCCAAACAGTCACTTAAATGCAAATAGTGAAAGTCTGCTGAACCAAAGACAATTATCTGAGAAGCAAATTCATTGTTTCATCTATAAGTCATTATTTCTGTGGCAGCAGAGAAAATGAAAACTAAAATATTTATGGCTTCTAATACCATACATTTCAGTGTACTCCTACTTGCCTTACTGCATGTTACACCTTCCCACATTTAGCAAGGCAAACCTGCATAAGAAAACCAGTTTTTATTCAGGATTGCTGGTATATGAGTTTATGGATAACCAGCACAGGTTTCCTTTCTGAAAATATTGTACTGTTCATTCACATTTGGCTGCCTTTGACAGGCGATTGTTATGGGGAACGGGTGGGACTGTGTTCTAAATATTCACTTTTTCCTAAGATTTATCCAACGTACTGCCTAAAGAACAAATTTGCTCCATGGATGTACATTCAATGGATCTGTACGAACATACAACACATGCTAACCTGTATTGTCTGTGACAAGTATGTATTGCCTGTGCACGAGGGCACATACTGTCATGAAAGTTGAAGCTATAATACTTGCATATATGATGTCATCAGACCCTTTTGTGTGAAGATAATACAGCTAACTATAGACAATAGGGAATATACCTAGTGTGAGGCCAACCCCTGTGTAATCAAAAGGCATATTACAACCAGTGTGCCACCACCTTTGAGATCATTAACAGTAAAGAAGGAAATATGGCCACCATATAGACCGATTAACCTAATAATCATCTTTTGAAATCTTTGGCTGTGGCACTGTTGTTTTCCTCAGAGAAATAATAAAATTGTCAGAATAGTCTTTTTCTGCACAATTTCACTACTGAACATAATTTTGAGATTCCTGGACAGAGTAGCAGTAAAATGATGGCACATATTTTTGCCTTAGATTTTTGTGGCATACTTGTCCTTGTTAATTATATCTTTCTTTTCTTTGAAATAAAAGGAGAAAAATAAAAGAGACAAGACAATAAAAAGAAGAGAGAAATAGCTAACATGAACAAAACAGGACAAGAGATATAGAAGTAGTGATACTCAGGTTGCTTTTCAGATGAGCTCATAAAAAATGGGACTGATTAAGTAAACATTCACACAGAGTTATTTTGTTGTAACGTTATACCTTCAGCTCTATAATAATATTTTAACTTTATGATTTTATTTTATATTATTATTCAATTTTGTAAATTTGAAAAATATCACCCCACAGCTCTTCACAAAAATAAACAATGTGTCTATTCCAACGATGTCTGCAACAGATTATTCCAATTTACTAGGATATGACTAAAATTAGGTAATAAAAGAGGACAGATTAAAAATAATCCATCTAAAAATCACTGGGGAGAAAAAACCCAGAGTACAGACAAGCAGGAGATGGAATTTAGGATTTAGAGATTTTATACATGCTTTTAAGTTTTGCTTAAACTGGTTACACTGACAGTATGTCTGAAAAAATATATATAAATTGTTTCTGCTATTTTGTTGAAAAAGAACTAAAAATTAATCCCATAGTACCTGAATTTGGTCTTTGGGGAAAGTTCCAAGAGCAAAGCTTCTGTTCATCAGGCTCATGTCTCCCTCCACATTTTGCTGCCCTGGGAAAATAATAATAAAAAACCCCTCCTTGTAGCAGCAATACAGCAATCATGCTGGGTCATGAAACTAATTATGTTTTGTGATGGTGGAAATTCTCCATTTCTGTGTGAAGGGGCACTGCTGCATGATAGATGAATGTTGGAAAGGCAGTACATTGTGCTCTTTCATCTCTGTCACTGAATATTTATTCTGACTGCTCCTAAATTATTCATTTTCTTTAAGCAATCAATATTAATAATCTGATTTGCTCCTTGGCATTTTTAGTCACACTTCTGTTTAACTGACTGTAAATAAAGGTCACTTGGAGGCTTCCTGCTGCTGTTCTGAAGGTCCTTGCCTAATTAATTCCCAACACCTTTTTACCCTGTGACTCTGATTAGCAGTTGCAATCAAGTTCAGCAATTAGCTGCCTCCTTTCACAGTGATTTGCTCACTCCACATCCCTGTATAAAGCTATATTTGGTCTCTACTCAACAAAGGTATAAGGAGGAATTTAAATTCATTTATTTTGTGTTCCTTGGCCTTGCAGAATGTATCAGATTTGTCACTGCTTGCACATAACCTTTGCCCATCTACTTCATACCTACTAATCATCCCTGACCCCACAAAAGACTCATAAATGTAATGAACAGCCTCACTAGCAACCCACTTGTGAGATGCCTAATCTCAGCCTCTTGTATCAACAAACAGCTACAGTTTATCAAATCATTATTTGTTATTTAAGAGCTCTTATGGTTTAACTTATATCAAACTATTAAAAAAAGGAAGGGGTCTGCTTCACATTTAATGGATTTATCTTGGGGCCTAGGGACAAGTCCCAGATTTAAACATCTTTGGACATCTGATTCCAGTTCACAAGAAGACATATATCTTAACCATTTTAGAGCTTGAGAAATAATCGTCTTGATGAAATCTTTTTGTCTTTAATTCCTTGAACCATGGAAAAGTTATGAGAAATTTCAGTACTATGTTAATTATTAAGAGAGACTCCAGTCAGAAGAGATATCTAATTTGTAGTTGAAAGGGCAAAGAGGAGACAGTCTCCTCCAGATACTCTTCAGCAAGAATGTATTTGAAAAGCAAGGAACAAAAGGTAAAGAATTGCAGTAAACATTGCAGAGATATCATAAGCATTTTTTACAGGCCTCCCCAATTAGTCTCAGTGTTCTCCATTCTTATTATTACATCCTGGGTAGCAATTTCCAGGCAATACCATTTAAAGAAGTATTCCTAAAAAAAAAAAAAAGATTTTTAGTTTCAGGCTTGTTTATAAATTCATTGATTTAAATGCTTCTAATTCAAACAATGATTCCATATGGATATTAATTCAGACAGAACTGTTTCCATTGTGTGAGCAGAAAACTAATATGTGTACACAAGGGAAATCTTTTAGCTGAAGTCTGTTTCAGTGCATTCACAGTTGTTCAATCTATCTACAGGCAGATTTTAAAAAGGTGTTAGAACTGCACCTGTGAGAAAGCCTATCATGTCAGTACTTGTATATACAATATTTTCTGTTATTATTATTATTATTTTGTGCGACAAGTAAGGAAACAGTAGGACTGACAAACACCACCAGAATGGAATGAATGTCTCTGAATACATCTTTAGTACACACCAAGACTCTAGAGGAAGAAAATGATAGGTCTATATTCTCACATACAGGACATAAGGATTTAAACTGTCACCAACCACTCACAACTCACTACAAAAATTCTTCATATTTCATTTTGGCCTTGGAGTTCTTAGAGATTAGGGGAGTTCTGTATTGGTGGGTTTAAGTGCTCTGAAAAAGAGATGGATCAGAATTTAACCTGGTTACTCTGTAATTACAATTTACTAAGAATACAAACGCAGTAGCATAAACCACAGCCCATTTCTACTGCTAGCACCTACAGACTCCCTTTTCGGACAGCAGCAAGCCAAGGCATGCATACCCTGAACAAGCAAATTTTCTTTTTCCTTTCTGTTCTGGCAAGTGTGTTCATTTAATCTCACAGGGGATCTGACAGCTTTCCCCAGCTCTTAAAGCAATTCTTTAGCACTTGTTGAAAAGTGCTGTAAGCAAAAGGCAGCAAAGCTGACTGGTATTTGCATGCAGAGACAATCAGGGCACTAAGCACAGTCAGTCTGCTTCCTCAACATGTAATGCACAAAATCAAGGCTAGAAGCAACAGTTAAGTCACTCTTGGTCTTATCACTTTAATGAACATAAATACCAAACCAGACCATTTGTTGGCATGATGATGTCGTTGTAAATCATTATATAAAACATCTGGTGCTTTGAAATATAGGCACGTACACACAGCAAAGCACTTGTAGCTGCAGTGGTGAAGGCTGTAAAACTTGCACACTCAATACAGATCACTTATTTCTAGAGTGGCAAATCTAGGTTTCCATCTTGGTCTCATCCCAAAAGTGAGCATCTTGGAAAAACTTAAAAACCTTCTTTTCAGCTATTTCAGATTTATGACAATGAAATATATTATTCTCATTGAAGAAAAAACCCACAAACCCCAAACTTTTCCTGAGGAAATTATGAAATCTATTAATGAGGGGTATGTGCCTAAGGAAATATGAAAGGAACCCAAAGCTATTGTTAGAGTCATGAACGTTTGAAGACCTACTGTGGTGAATTACTGTTCAGTTAAAAATGTGTTGTGTACATGGCTTTCCTTCACCAGCTCTTTCCTGTAGTCATTCTGGAGTTACATGTGCAGAGAACATGATAACTAGTTTTTGCTTGTTTAGTGTCTGTTACATGACATCACATATCATTACTGTTTTCTCTACAGGACATAAAATATCCATCAGATTTGGAGCAAAGCACTCACAGTAGAGAAATATGCTGTCTATGTAACCTTGGAAAAAAAGATTTAGCTCCTCACATTTGTGTAATAGCATTTATAATTACTCATTGGGGAGTTATTATTTATGAAAGCTTTCCTGAACATAATGCCTTGCAAACATGTAAAGGATTAATAGATATTTGTTGCCTTGTGCTTGGAGGAACAAAGCAAGCTGTACGGGGAGAATTTTTTTTCCTCCTGGCCCATGTTTTACTTCCTTCCTCTGAGATCAGTGTGCACAGCAGTGGCTGAAGAAGCAGAGGAAAAGCAAAAGTGATGGGTGGTCTGGAAGACACTGTCTGCACCATATCCTTTCTTCATAAACATAGCAGTTATTCAGGATAGCTCACTGGAATGACACTTGAAATCTGCTATCTGTTGGGAGTTCCCATGCCATTGAGATGTGAATTGACCCTTACTTTCATTCTCTATGTACCTTAAGGACAGTTTTATACTATTTATTGTGAGTTTTCCCACCAACATATTCCACAACAGAACTTTATACCAATCCTCTTACACTGTATGCACTTTATGGAACACATGGTCCAAGAGCAGCAATCTACCTGCATTTGCTAAACTTTTGTCCTTTCTGTTAAATTCTTCAGGCAGTTGACTGTTGTCTTCTACAAAAGCAATGGCAGTTCTGTAATACTTTTTATATTAGTCATGTTTGGAATGAAAGGCCTCAAATATTGCATTTGAACATTCTATATGGGTGACATTGTCTTCCAGGATACGGATTTAATCTGAGGATAGTGAATAGTAGTGACCATTGTTTAACTAAAACAGCATTACCATGAATTTAACTAGCAATAAATAGATTAATAGTGAATTAAGTTGGTACTTTTAACAGAGTGAAGACGAAAGAGAATGTTTTTTTTTTTTTGTTAAAAGGTTCTAGATTGATTTGTTCTGACAATGTCGATCAAGGAAAATTGGTTCATGGACTGCCTTGATACCTACCTTGAAAATGAAATGAAGAAGCTGTAATTACATTATTTGCAAACTATAAAGCTTTGAAGTCCATGCATACCTTGTAACTTATTATGATTTTCTCCCTCTCTTCTACCAAATCTTTCCTGTAAAAATGTTTTAAGAAGTTAAGTGCAAGAAGAAACTGTGCTCATGCAACGTTAAGTTTACATGGTGAACTACTCAAATGTCAAGAAATGTCAAAGTTAAGGATGAATGCACAACTATAAAAATGTTCTCCTCTGTGTGTGGATTATAATAGTCTTCAATTACATGATCACACAGAAGAATGTAAGTTATATGTCAGGCAAGCAGACTATTAAAGTCATGTGAATGAATGTTCCTCCTACCCTGGGGTATGAATAATTTGATTAGATAGACAAAAATAAAACTACTTGGGCCCTAAAAAAACCCAAAACAACAACAACAACAACAAAAACCAAACAGCTGGACCTCTAAAGGCATTCCCCTGAGAGAACACAGATGATTGTGGCCTAATATCTTTGCTTCTATCTGTTGCTATTGATGAAGTAATGGTAGTTGTGAAGCAAAGTAGAGTTTGTAATTTCTTGCATCTGTCTCCTTCCTGTACAAGAAAAACTCAGGGCATGCATTAATTCACTATCTGTGATCCCTCCCACTCCATCCTGTAGTGAAAAAGTAGCCTGAACTGTACTGGAAATATGATTAGTCTCAAATTTGGGGATCACAAAGAAATGCTTCTTTCTGAGGAGGAACCTAGTAAGGCTACACAGGGTTCTTTTCCTTTCTTACAAAATACTGAAAATTTTGTTATTTCTTAATGAGGAACAAGAACAGATTCTTCTTTTAATTTTACAGATGGCATTGTAATTTATAATCACTGTACAGTGGGGATAAAGAGTTCAAAGGACCATATCCTAACAGTGGATGACACAGGAGATCTCTCTGGGTCTATTAGGTGGCATGAAAGAGACATCTTCATTATGCAGAATTTTAAATATTTTAAAGATAGTCCAAATAAAATCTCACTATTTCCCAACCCTCTAACATTTGAATGAGGATGGAGCAGTGGTTTGTCTTCAGATAATATTCAAAATACTGATAGTAAGAAAACCAACACCATATCATAGTTCTGCTAATGCAAATGCAGCAGAAATATATCTGGCCTCGTGTATCTAATTTATTTGAAGTGAAAAAAAATGAAGAGGGAGTGAAAGAAAAGAGTTTGGGAATGGCAGCAATACTGACTCTGCAAAGGTAGTAGTGATGCAAACTTGTCATTAGAAGTCTATTCCTTTATTATTCTTGTGTATGCATGGATCAAGAAAAATACATTATAATATTCTTCAGAACTCTTCCAATGTAACTGATAAAACACAGTTCTGAGTACAACTCACTTAGAACCATCATAGGTGGTCTTATAGCACCAGGGCAATTTAACAAATTGTGTGAAATATTAGTGTCAAAGTTACAGGAATTGGTTTCTCCTGGAGAACATAGGAAGCTAATTCTGTTCATAACAGTTTCAATGACTATACTAAAATTTATCTTATTTATTAATTTTGGAATAAATGCAAATGAAGAAATGCACATTCACAGAATCACAGAATCATGGAATTGTGGAATGGTTAAGTTTGCAGGGGCCTTCTGGAGGCCATCTGGTCCAACCCCTGTACTTACCTATTGGCTGCCCAGGACTATGTCCAGATGACTGTTGAGTATCTCCAAGGATGGAGACTCCACCACCTCTCTGGGAAACCTGTTCGACTGCTGATCACCCTCGCAGTGCAGAAGTGTTTCCTGTTGTTCAGATGGAGCTTCCCATGTTTCAGTTTGTGCCCATTGCTTCTGATCCTGTCACTGGGCACCACTGAAAAGAAACTGGCTCCATGCTTTTGGCAACCTCCCTTCAAGTATGTGTATACACTGATGAGGTCCTCCTGAACCTTCTTTTCTGAGGCTAAACAGTCCTAGGTCTTAGACTTTCCTCAGAGCAGAGGTGTTCCAGTCTCTTCAACATCTTTGTGGCCCTTTACTGGACTCTCTCCACTATATCCATGTCTGCCTTGTACTAGGGAGCCCAGTACTGGGCACAGTACTCCAGGTGTGGCCTCATCAGTGCTGAGTAGAGGGGAAGGATCACCTCACTCGACCTACTGATAATATTTCTCCTAATGCAGCCCAGGACACTGTTAGTCTGCTTTGCAAAAAGGACACATTGCTGGCCCATGTTCAACTTGGTGTTCAGCAGGACCCCCAGGGCATTTTTTGCAAAGCTGCTTTCCAGCTGGGGGGTCCCCAGCATGTACTCGTTCTTGGAATTGTTCCTTTCCAGGTGCAGGACTCAGTTCTTCCCCTTGTTGAACTTCAGTTGCTGTCCACGCCTTTATCCAGCCTTTGTGTATGCCTGGATGGCAGCACAACCCTGTGGTATACCAGCTCTTCCTCCCAGTTTGGTGTTATTCATTTTTATTTCTGTTTAGTAGGAAAATTTAGTCTCTCAGATGAATTTTCAAGTGGACAAAGTGCAACATGTTTTCCACGTATGAACTCTTCTGGACCTAAGTTGCACTGGAGGCATCCAGATGTTATTTAGTGGAAACTCACCATTATTTCCCTCCCAGGGGGTATGTAGCAGTTCTTTTTAAACCTAGCCCTACCCAGCTTCAGGTAGCATTAGGTCCTAAAGCACTTCAGTCACTCAAAAGTACACCACAGTTCTCAGAGGAGACACAGTAACACTCAGATTACACCATCAATGACACAGGGTCAAGTGTTGACAGCTGCAGGAAATACCTGTGACTGCAAACAATTTCCTGGTTTAATATTAAAGGTACAAATGAGAGATGAGAAAACTCAGCTGAGCATCCCTTTTGCTCTTCCCATCCCACTGCCATCAGCTCTTACTTCTGCTTGATATGTTAAAAGTGCTGGCATCTGGGATTACCCTGCTGACCCAGCTCTCACTTCCTAGTGTTTTCATGAGACACGTTTATCAGACTCTGGCAAGTTCCTGTGTCTCAGGAATGAAAGGACAAGGAATAATCTCTGAAGCTCCATGGCAGAGTAAAGCAAATGCAATGAAGAGCTGGCAAGGAGGACTCTTCTGACCTTTAAATAAAATTATTAAAAAATAAATGTATGTTTTAGAAGTGAGACAGCAAGATGAAATCATGATTCAGCCCAGAAGAAAACATTGAATGTCCTACATAACAAGGGATATTATTTACATATATGACAAAAACATTAGAAGGAATACTAGAAGGAAAGCTTAAGATGGTTAAGAGAAAAATACAGTAGTCAGGATATATTCTTATATGGAAAAGCATCCATGTTTTACATTAATGCTGCTAGATTGTCTTGATTTCTGATGGTAACTTTACAGCTCCAGGAAATACATATGCCATGATATATTGCGTCTCCTGCTCAGTCTCAATTTCCTTCTGTTTGTCAATATTCAAATAAATCCAATTTCAGTGACAGACTCTAAGAAGGAAACATTGACTTGAAGAGTATGAATTAAAATTATATAGCTACAAAAGTAGATATCTGTGAATGACAAATTGACCCCAAAAGATTTCCCACTTTATCCTCATTAGTGGGAATGAAATTGTTCCCTAACTTCAGTATTTAATCTATTCTTTGTGTGTTAATTTTACAAGAGATCCTAAAATTTATGTATAAAGCTCTTTAAAGTTTCTACAACTGTATCCCACCTTTTAGACATTTATGGCTATCTCTAAATCTTTGATAGTCCATTTGCAAAGAGAAATTAATATCCATTATTTTGAAAATATTCATTCAAATATTCATATGGAGGTTTTGCTTAAACCTTTTTTAGTTAGATAACAAATATTTTCCTTCTGTCCTCAATAGATGATACTAGTATAGCTAGCAGTAAAATTGTCCATTTCAATTCAACCATGACGACTGTTTAATAAGCAGTTACAGAGGAAGTTTCCCCAGTGACTAGTCACACAGACTGTAGAACGAGAACCTCCTTCAAGGCCATCTCTTGCAGTGAGAGCCTGTTTGGTCCTCAACAGAAAGAATCATGGACCTTCTCATTTTCCTGACTATTTTAAACATGATAAACAAGGATTTTCACCTTATTCTTATGCCTGATGAAGCATTCACTGCTTTTATAACTGCTAAAGTACTTTAACAAATTCAGTGTTTGTTTCATGAAGGTTTGAATCATTTTTTTGACACCTGACATCTCAGAAAATGTAGGTACCATGAGCTGCCAAGCATTTAGAAGACGTGATTGTTGGCCATTAAAGCTCCCTTTGTACATAAGGCACCTTATTATGAATTTTCGTAAGTATTTTCTGCTTTGTGGTGTAGACAGCTTAGTTCTTTAGCATGTGGGTTTTAGAGAGATAAATGGCAAAGTACTTTTTTTTTTTCCACTCTTGTGAAGGAAAAAACATTTTAAAAGTAGATGAGGTGTGAAGTACTATTCCAGTGCTCTGTATCCACTCTTGGCTTTCATCTACATAGGCAGTTTGGATCCTGTGAAAATATATAAACCCCATTGTGACAAGTGAGAACTACTGCAAGTGCCTTTTAACTTAAATATTTAAGTTAAAACATTTGCATTCTGATAAAGGCAATCTGTATACAAGGGGAAAAATACTCAAGGAAGTTTAAAATTCAGGAAGAAAATGGAAAAGGTGGGCAGTCAACCTGTTTAACCAGTACAGTTCATTTTCTTATTTTAGAGACATCTGTAGAAAATAGGAAGAGAAGGTAAAAACCCTACAAAAAATTGTTTCTTTTAAATTATTTCAGCTATTAGAATGGTTCATGTGTGTTATGGGGTGGAAAACCGTATATATTGGGTTTTTTCTTCTCTTTACTAAGCAGATGATCATGGTGTTGCCTCCTTCAGTGTCCTGCATGGAAGCTGTCCTATATCCTCCAATTCACTAACAGCTTCTAATTTCCACCTTCCATCCAATCATCCCATTCATGCTAATTTCAATATCCACAATAACAAGTGGTCAATCAACATTGCTGCCTTCATGCTCTTCATCTTTCCTGATAAATGACAGAATCCATTCTCCTGATGAGTCCTTGGATTGTTGTTTGATTCTCTCTGCTCTTCTCACAGGGAATCTGATACAAAGCCTAATGAAGCTTTGAGAAAATCAATAATGACCTTAATAGTTAAAGAAAGTGACAAAGGCTTGTGCTATGTGTTTTGTCCCAATGATTCCTGGTTTTGTCTCTTCACCTGTAACCCTCCATTTGAACACAGACCCCTCAACTAAACTTGTATGTCTTCCAAAACATCTGAAAATTAACCATGTTTCTCATTCAGCCTTTTTTTCCTCTTCTGTGCTCTCAGTTCACACTTTGCCTTTCAGTTTTTATTTCATTGACCATATGAATACTCTTAAAACTGGTTCTTAACCTCTTAAAATTTATTGAAAACCTATGTCATCCTCTTTACTCTTTTTCTCTCACTCTGACCTTTATATCCCAAGGGTGAACCTAGCGTACCCTCAAAAAAGGCAGTAATGGTCTCATTATCCTTCTGACCATGTCTATCCTCTCTACAAGTCTGCTTTTTCACTCTCCACATTCAGTTTTACATATCCTAATTTTGTCTTCAAAATGGAGATCCCTTGATTTGCACAGTTCTGTGCTATCTTTGTCTCGTTCTGTCATTCCCTTGTACTTCATCCAGTCTGCTTTTTATCCAAAAAGTGGATTTATGCCTGGTGGGCAATAACCCAATCGGAACACACTCAGGAGATACATTTTATTATTCAGGTCTGGGTTCTTGGTGGACTTTTCCACAAACCAAGGACACCACCAGCAGGTTTTCATATTCCTTTTACACACAAAAATCGGAGGTTAGTACTTTTCCATACACGCCTATTAGAAACTGATAGGTTAGTGATTAACATATAGTTATAATACAGCTTACATAATGTTTCTACTGCTACATATGGTCAGGGGAAGGGTCTTAAACTGGGAAGAGGTCTTTTTGACCTGTGGGTGTGTTTTTTAGTATAATTGAAGATAGTTCACTTCAGGACACTCAGAAGTTAGTTTCATTGCCAAGTTAAGTCACGTTGCCAGGTTGTCAAAGAACTCATCCTCAACACAATCCCAGACATTCTACCTATTTTCTAGGGTCTGGAGATCAAAGCCTCTTTCTCATCACTATCTATATGTGGGGTAAATATAGCTACTAGCATAATCATTAACCATGGCTACTATTATGTACAACATCAAATTTATCCCTCACTCAGGCAAGTTTGCATGCCCCAGTTCTCTTCTTTTTCAAATCATTCAACAAAATATTTTGCTTTTAAATATTTTGTTTCCAGTAGGGTTTTCTAATAATGTAAAGACAGATGAATTAAAAAAAAAACAGGCAATTCTCTCCCGTTATTAAAATACGGGGAGTAATATATATTATTTTAATCAGTAAGTCTGTGAGAAAAGAGTGCTATAACCCTGTTTCCCTAATATATCCTCTTCTGTAGCTCAGTCTGAAGAAACTCAAATGAAGAATGGGCATTTAGTCAGATTTCGGTTTTAATCTGGAGAAAAAGTAGCTACACAGACTTCAATTTAGTGATATCCAGACTTCTTCTGTGCATCCATTAATATGTCTCAAATTATTCTTTTTAAGACCTCACTAATGGTAAACCTTCTGCCTGTGCAACAGGCTAGACAGTGCTTGTGTCTGGAAAGAAAAGTCACTCTTAATGCAGCCAAGACATTAACCTAGAAAAAAGGGGATCTAGTCTTCAGCTGTCTCCTTCATGGGATCTCATAGAAAATTCTCAGGCTTGTTTAAATAAACCAATAGGCTAAACCAGCATTTGATGTCAGAAGAATATACTAGCTGTTCGAGTTCACACAGGATGGAAAAATGTAGGAAGATGCTCCAACGCCAGCAGAACAGGAAGCCCAGCTCCCTGCCTCTGCCTCAGCACAACTGAGCCACATGGGGAGAACCCAAATGCAAATGGGTACAGAGAGAGAGCAGAGGAGACCGCAGACTGCACAGGGGATAAATAGAATTAGTAGCTATAGCAAGAGGGAAGAAGGAAGGAATAGTGTGGAAGGGGGAGGCCATGAAGAAGACTTACAGCAAGCTGTGGGAATAGGGTCATGAGCACTGCTGTGGATTTGCTCAAATGCCTGGCCACTTGGATAAGCATCTGAACCTGAATAACCTTCAAACCTTTGACTATTAATCTGAGCTACATCTGTTGACTTTTTTCCACTGCCTATGTCTGTGCTCTGGAGAGAAATATTTGGCAAGAGATGAACTGATGACAGAGAAGGCTATCTCTGGCCTTTACATTAACACATCCTAGGCTTTGCCATTGCACAGTATTCCTAGAGTGGGAGTTTTGGGAAGAGAGACTTTGTGCTACTCACCAGATGGGATTCAGTGGATTTAAAAAAAAAAATATGAAAAACCACAAACAAATAAACAGAACAGTAAAAAACAAAACCAAAACCAAACCCAAATCAACGAAACAAAAAACCCCAAAAATGAATGAGGGAATTTGTTTGGGTTGAGAAATTCCCTTCTTCCTGCTTCTTTATGTGAGTTTGTTGTCAATAATAATACCTGTAATGAAAAACTGAGACAGAGAGAGGTTTCTGAAAACATGTCCTTGTACAAAATGCCAAAATTTGAGGTTTTAGATCAAACACAATAGATAGGAAACACAACTAGGCTACTTCGCAAACAAAAGAGAGCTGAAGCCTACAGAGTTTAATAATTTTACCAGTGGGGATTATTTGGCAAAATAGTGCATGGAATAATATGTTTTACTTCCCAGGACTAGTAGATGGAATTAATGGACAATAAGTTCGACTATCACAGAGTTAGACTAGGATCCTTCCCAAGTGTCTCCCTGTCAGTGTATTCTTTATGTTCTAATGTTCCAAGTTCATGCCATGAGTATAAAATATATGTCATGTGCAAGACAGCAATGTCTTTCAGTCTGTTGAAGCACCCTAACAACTGCTCTTATACAGCTAGACAGAATTGTCAGACATTTCTGTAGGATGCTTGGCACAGATCTTCACACAAGAGTTAGAATGGGCTTTTTTATCCAGTGTAAAACAAAACACGTCTATTCTCTTTTTCCCTTCACTTCACAGACCTGCGTCTAGGGTTCATCCGGCAGACCCCAATATCCACTGCTGTATCATGTAGCTGCTATCAAGGTAAAGAATTTGCTTATAATAAGATTACCTTATTACAAAAAACCAAAATCGCCTTCAGTCTGCCTTTTGGGTTGCATTACTGTGTGGATCTGTGGTAAAGGCATAACTAACTACACCAAACAACAACTGTGCTGGTCAGATAAGCAACTACAATACGAAACAGGAAAACCAAATGGCATAAATATAAGAAGGGGAAAGGTTAGCAAACAATGGCATAAAACTTTAAGGATTTAAAAAAGAAAAAAAATATTATTTTCCTTATCAGTGCTGTGCTTTTGTGGCACTGACTGGCTTGAGCACTCAATTTATTTGATTGCCATTTTAAAAAGAAGGAAACTGGGTCCGGTTTGTAATTACAACTTTATGTGCAGTTAGGCTAGCAAATGAATGACAAAATAGCTGTACAATAGTTAGACAAACAGCTGAGGTGAGACTAGAATTGCAGCTCTGTTTGCTATGTTCATTATGACATTGTGGCTTTTTGGATCAGAAATTTTCACACACACCCTGGCTTTTTCCACAAATAAAAAGCATAGATTTGTGAGGTTTGTGTGATTCTTATAAATTATTTTTATCATGGCAACATGACAGAGCTGGAATAGCTTAACTGTAAAAATGGAATCTTCAGAGGGCAGGATGTGATGGCCACTTTTATAAAGAGACCTCATAATAAAATCCTTCAAGTGATTTTGCCTGGCTGTAAGATGCATGGATTTCTGTTTCTGCTTCTTTCTGGAAGGGTTGGACTTTTTATACATATTCAGATAAAAACCTCTAAATTATTCTGCAACCTAGTCACAGGCAACATATTTAAAATATTGCAGAGACATGAAAAATGCAACATCTCACTGTATTTCAAAATATATAGTTTAACTTGATGTCCTCTCATTCAAATTACAGTCTTTTTTTCAGAAAGAATTTTGTCTCATTTCAGTATGCAATAAGCCAAAGCACTCTTGCATGCTGTGTAGTACCATAAAATGTGGGAGTCACCTTAAAGATCATTTAATTAATCTAATTCTTTTCAAATATATACGAAGGCATGCAGATGTATATATTGATACATATACACATACACACATGTATATCACATATTATATATATACAAAAAGCATATACCTTATCTTTTTTTACCCCAATGACTCAATATGTGATTAAACACAATAAAAACCTTGGCTTATAAAAACAGATGCATTTGAGAAGACTATCAGTGATATCTGTGCTGAGATATATCCCCTACAAAAGCATGCCATTCTCCCAAGTTTGCTCTCATAAAAGATTTATTTCTATCATAAACCATCACCTGTCTCTTGGTCCTCTGACATTACAATGCTGTCACATTCAGCACAGTGGGGTGACTGGTGTTTTTTCTTTTTTGCAAATATGAAGATTGACAGGCAGTTGACAGTGCTAAAGAACAAGATACGACCAAATATATAACATTTGTACCAGCTGAATAACTACAACAAACAAAGCAATAAACTTTTTGTTTTTCCCCCCCCTGTGAAAAACCTCATATAGAGAATAAGCCAAATAAATGGAATGTATGTAAAAAGAATTATCCTGTCTGAGAACAGGCATCTTATCATAAACCATTTTCTAATTGTTACTATAATTTAGTCCTCTTTTCTATTCTTCAGCTTTTTTCTTGCATCTTGGTACCCATTCTATCTTGCTCACATACATTGTATGTCAGAACAAAGGCAGTATTTGTACTGCCTTCTCAGCTTCTAACTCGGGTGATGAATCACTGTACCTGTCTCTGTTAACTGCAGAGGAAATTTAGGGGCCTTGTTTGGTCCACTTAAATGGACCTAAGCAAGACACGCAAAGTGCAATGCACATTATAAATATCTCCCAATGTGTCCTCTTGTCTGAAAGTTGTCACAAGGTATTGTTGACTGTGTTCTTTGTTTGATGAGTTTTGCTGATATTAATTGTAAAAGAGAATATTATTTACACAGATGTCTCCTTATCGTGACCTTCTATATCCTTAACAATCCTGACAATCTACTCTCCAGAGGTTTGCATAACCTAGTAAGTACAGATGGATTTCCTTTACAACTGAGGGTCAAAGGTAAAGGAGCATGTTCTCAGATGTGTCACTACATGAATTAAAATGTAGTAATGAATTTGTGGTGTACTCTGTGACTTTATGTTAGACCTTGACCTTAATATCACATTTAACTGAGCACAATCATAGGTCACAAATTAGAAAGGTTTAAGCAATCTTTTGGTCTATCAGGGGAACCCAATTTAATCAGATTTGATTTAATATGCTGCTCAGAGTTTAGGGAGCACTAGACTAATATTACTAAGAAAGAAACTGTCACCATAGTTACATACATGCTGCAAAAGCACAAGAAGTCTTTGGGGTGTAATTCTAGCATGCTGCAGAAGCTTACAGTCAAGCATTAGCATTTTTTAATGTTATATTTTTTCTTTTTTTAAAGACAAATATCTCTCTGAACCTCTTCCAATATCAACTGTTTACAATATAATAATTACAAGGAATTACACTATTGCAGTAATTTGTTTCATAACTCACTGGGAGAATACCCATAGAGAAGCAAGCCTTCAGTATTGAAAACCACACAAAAGAGTAGATTACATACCATGCAGAGCCAGCAGCTCAAAACCTGGCCATGGAAAGGATTGCAGAGAGACCCTGAGTACCTGAAAGTGGAAGTAGAGGTGCAGAGTGACTTCATGGCCCTGAAAGTGGCACAGCATGGGATAAGCACTGTCATCTAGTTGTACAGACCCTAAACCTGTTCCTTTACAAAGCAAAGGAGGAAAGAAGGAAAAGTGAGGATAAAGTGTGACAGCAGCAGGTGCATGACATGTTCAGCCCTGTTTTTTTCAGGTGCACTATGACAGCTGTAGATGTATTCATAATTATTCAGCTAAAACTACTGGTACGTAAATATGCACCATCCACATAAACTATTCCTCATCTGAGACAAACAAAACCTGCCCAAATGCAAGATTTCACAGAAAATATAACACTCCAGAACTGTAAGAGTACATTTCACACTGTGCATAAAATAGTTGAGTCCACAGAGCTTCAGAATAGATTAACAATGCTAATCAATTTGCTGATTTATCTGTCCTTAAATATGCATATAAATTTAACATAAAAGACATACAGCACAGATACAATCAGAACACATCTGATAACTCCAGCTACTTTATAAACTATAATAAAATGAATACACTTTTTTTCCCTCCTATGTCTGCTGCAAGTGTTTGCTGATCAAACTATTTTCTTTTTTTGTTTAAATCTGTATCAGGTTTACTGTATCAAATTATAATTTGAAGATGTCAGGTGAAAATTAACTGATTGTTATCTACCATCATAATCCTGAGTTTGTGTCCAGTAATGCTAATTTTAACCCATTCTCAGGAAACACCATGTTTGCTTTTCTTTCTCTTTTAAACAAGGTGATTAACACTGAATCATCCCAGTGCTGTGAAAATGCATTTGCAGTGCTGAAACAATTCTGCAGGCATTAGTGGTGCTTTAAAATAAGAACACAATATATTCTACCTTAAAAATGATGCTAAAATAGAAGATATAGGCCTTAACTTGAAAGGCCAGGGCAGATAGATCCTCTAAAAAGTCAGTAGAATTTGTGTTTATAATTTCTGCTTGAATAAAATGTCTTGTTTAAGCTTGTTTAAGTTCTTACCATCAATATATTCTAGATACTATGTCTGTGATTTCATAGTAAGAAAGAAAACTGATAAAAAAAGGAAAATCAAATTTCTGTCAATTGGAAGTTTTAGAACCTTTTAGATGAGTCATTTGGAAATTCCAGAAATCAGATTCTGGTACTACAGAATAACCTTACTTATATGCAAAATCAGAATACACCTAGAAAACATTTGAATGGAAAGAGCCAGGCAAATATTTTGCAAATTAGATACCACAGCTCACCAGATCCAAATTCTGGGGTAAATCATGTGCCCTACCACATATGACCCTTGACTCCATATCACTATAGAAGTAACTTGTCAATTTTAATGCTAATGCTGAAATGGTTGAAAACCAACATGGAAACCCATTCTCTCTAATGGAAATAAACTTGGTATTTGACAAATAACATACCAAGTAATTTACAAAGGATATCTTCCAACAATTTAGCTTGAGTCAATACCTTTGGAATAAGTCTGCAATTAGTAGGAGCTTATGTGAATTCTCTTGAATAACAACATGAATCTCTTTTGTAAAGAAAAATAAAAGCTGCCCATTTCCCATGCTTTTTTATTATTTATTTTGGCACACCTACCCGTAACTCTTGCCATTTGTGTATGGGAGGAGGAAAAGAAGTCAATGTCAATACATAGGGAGCTCCAGCTCAAAAAAATAAGTCCAACATTTAACAAAAACAGTCATGAACTTAAGTTTCATGCAATCTGCTTAAATCTTCTCCAAAATTTAGAAGTACCTCACAGTAAATCAAGACAGCCCCAACACTTAAGGTAAAACTAGGAAAAGTGTGGAGTACCATGAATTATAAACAGGGAGAGTCTTCTCCCTTAATTTCCTTTCATTTTATTCATTGGATTTGAGATTATAAGCAGTTAAATTCTGAATGTTTGCAAAACCTCTTAAGTAGTTATATTCCTGACAATAGTGAAATTCAATGAGAACATGATCTAGAAAGTCACAGTTTATAATTTCTGAAGTATTAATCATCAATGAGAAGCTACATCTGAGTAAGGAGCACATTTTGTATATGTGATGTTTCCCTCTGAAAATGGGGCAGGGCTCTAAGAAGTGGCAGCCTTCTTCATAGAACTGTTGTAGACTATCTAGATTAGTCAGATTTCACATGGTTGAAAAATGCAAACTGCTTTCCAGTTTATATTACTGGGATTTAACTATAACTTATTTTAGTTCTTTTTTCCCAGCCTTTATCTAACAATTCATAAAAAGCAATCAGCTAGGTTAACATGCTGCACGTCTTGATTAGCATATTTTCTAAAGCAGAGAATCTTTGAGAGGAAAGAAATAAGAAAAGTTACAAAGTATGTTATACAGTTCTTTATTCTCACAGTTACAAATTGGATTTTGAACTAGTATTCAATGCCTGAATTACTGCTGTCTTTGAAAGGAGCAACAAAGTCAGACACCTCAGTGCCAACTGATTTCTTCTCATCTCTTCATATTTCCTCCCGGCTAAGTGTATTTCCCAATGTCTATCTTTCTAAACCTATCTACACTTTCTATAAAAAAAAAAAAAAAAATAATCTTAAAATACTTTCATTGACAATATAAAAAATGGTTGCTGTTTACTGATGTCTTTGATAACTGAAATATGTATACTCTGAAATGTCTGGTGTTGGTCAGTTTTAACTTAGAGTATAAAGATGTACTCCAGAAAAGAAAAATAAGCTATAATGCACTGCACCCTTTCTTCCCTCTGGCTTTCCATAAAGTAGGATTCACAGATTCAAATCCACATATCAACAGCTACTCAGTCTTAATTAAAAAAAAAAAAAAAAAAGTGAATGGTAATCTCTAGACTGCACAAAATGGAGATAACACTTCAGAAATTCAGTCTTCCTCAGTTCTGCAGTGTATTCCTCTATTTTTCTTATTTTGCTGCCTGCTTTGCTTCTGTTAGTGCTTAAGGACAGGCCCTGTTCTTATCCTACCTGAAACAGTGGACACAAGATTAAATAAATGACAGCCTAGACGTTTACACCTTTAGCACATTCTAATGGGCTTACATGATAAGGTTTTGGTAGCAGAGGAAGGAAGTCTGCAGAGGTGGCTTCTGTGACAAAACACTAGAAGCTTCACCCATGTTCGATAGAGCCAGTGCCACACAGCTCCAAGACATCTGCTGCTGGCCAAAGCGGAGCCCATCAGTGATGGTGGTAGTGCCTCTGTGGTATTTAAGAAGGGGAAAAATAATCTGCACAACAGCAGCTGTGAGAGAGGAGTGAGAATACGCGAGAGAAAGAACTCTGCAGACACCAAGATCAGTGAAGAAGAAAGAGGAGTAGGTGCTCCAGGTGCTGGAGCAGAGGTTCCCCTGCAGCCCATGGAGAAGCCCGTGATGAAGCAAGTTGTCTCCCAGCCCACAGAGGGCCACAGTGGAGCAGATTGACACCTGCAGCACAGGGACGACTTGATGAAGCAGGTGACAAGCCCTGAAAGAAGTGGCACCTCATGGAGACCCCATGCCAGAGCAGGGTCTTGGCAGGAGCTTCAGCCTGTGGAGAGGAGCCCACACAGGAGCACCATTTTCCAGCAGGACCTGTGCCCCATGGGGGACCCATGCTGAAGCAGTCTGTTTCTGAAGGACTGCATCCCATGGTGAGGACCCAAGCCAGAAAAGGGGAAGAGCATGAGGAGATAGGAGCAGCAGAGAGGAAGCATTATGAACCAGCTGCAACCCCCATTCCCTGTCTCCTTGTGCCACTGGGCTTGAGGAGGTGGAAGAGTCAGGAGTGAAGCTGAGCCTGGGAAAAAGAGGGGGGAGAGAGGTAAGTTGATTTTAGTTTTGTTTTGTTCCTCATTATCTTACTCTCTTATTAATTGGCAATAAATTAAATTAATTTCCCCAAATCAAGCCTATTTTGTCCATGACTGTACTTGGTAAATGATCTCCCTGTCCTTATCTTGGCCCACAAGCTTTTTCATCATATTTACTCTCCCTGTCCTGCTAAGGAGTGCTTGGTGGGTACCTGGAGAACAGCCAAGATCAACCCACCACACACATGTAGGCTTCAGATCCATCAGCTAGGATCCTTGTAATCTAAGGTACCCAGAGACTTGCAAAATTTTTTCACTGCCTTTTCTCTCACTCAAAATAAACTCTAAGTATCTGACTCTTCAGAAATCAGTACCAAGAAAACTAGTCAGAGCATAAACATCTTCTCCATAACAGCATCAGCATCTTGTGCTCCAGTAGAGACTTAATTACTCTACTATCTTTCTCTTGAACAACAAGGTCCTACATATAGCTAAAAAAAGCCACGTTTTAGACCTATCTGATGTTCCTGGGTTCCTAACAGTTAAGACTAAAATTACATTACCATTTGGATATCTGTGCACAAGATTTACCTGATACCAAGTTCCACATTTACTAGTATTATTTTTTATTTTTTGTTAAATTTTACTTTAAACATTAGCTATTCAGACATTGCTTCTTACATAGTTTTAGCAGAAACTAGGGTAATTTGCTCAAAGTAACCTCTGCTATCAGTACTAGTTCTGCTTACCACTGTCCTGCTACAACATACTCCATTTGGCTGCACCATGCTGCAAGCTGTATGAGAGAAAAAAATCTTTTGAAAAACAACTGAGTAAAATGTGTATTTTAAAATGTTAACATCAGCTGTCCATTAAAAGTCACATGAAAGATCATCCAGCAAAAATGGAGAGGGAGCAAGGGTGCACACTGGTGATGTGGCAGCAGCAAGAAGGAAAGTCACTAAGTAGAACAGCCTCAAGCCTGTCCTGGCACCAGACACTGCATCTTGGAAAACTGCAGGATCAAAGACTAGGAGGAGGCCTTGTTTTAAAGGAAATAGAAAGCAGTAAAAATAAGACTGAGGAATAGCAACACTAAAACCCAAAGGCACAAAAATTGCAGAGGATAATGAAAATATCCATTTTAGAAAACACAGAGATAAAAAGTCCTCTTCTACCAACAGGAACTGGATTCTGATGCCAACACAAAACAATGAAAAACTCACTGAAATCAGTATAATCCTGGAATCATTATTAAAATGTTGATGCAAAAAAAGATCAAGATCCAGCCAGCTTCACAGAAGCTCAGAAAATCCAGGGCAGTTTATAACAACAAGCATGGTTACTTGTGGTTGAAACACACCAATGTCCTCAGCTAAGGTATTAATATATTATTTGGAATTTCTAGCTATCATCTATCCTCTTCTAGAGAAATCATGAATATTTTCAGTCCAGTGATGTGCTGAGGACATTAAAAATATTTGCAACGCCTCCTTTGCCCTTGGTGACCTTGTGAGTGTGCCTAACACAATGAATATACTGAAATTTATTAAGGTTCAGAATATTCACTTCAATGCTTCCATGGTCAAGAGGATTTTCCTATTAAGTGGTCTCTGTAATAATTTACTAGCAGTTTGATCTAAACAAGTACATTGATTTCTCAAGCAGCTGCACAATTCCTGACACTTAAGCTCTTAGGTATTTTACATCACAACCGTGTTGTGCTTCATAGAAAACATCTTGTTAAATGTCAGGGTGGTCAAAAGAACTCTTTTTCCTGTGCATTAATTTTAAAACCCCTTCCACCAGTCTAAAGTATGGCATCAAAATTAATTACATCACTGAGTTAGGGTTGTTAGGATATTTGGTTTGGTTTGATTTTACTTGGTTTTGTGTTAAAAATATTGGCATATGATTCAGGGTAAGTACATTAAGAAACCATAAACACAATTAATGATACATAATTACAATACTAACTATATCACAAATAATAAGCATGCCCATCTGCAGATTCACTGCAGACATGAACATCTTTAAAAACGAAATTTTAACCTAACCAAATACATTTTGACAAACTCTATGGGTTGTTAACCCAGTGGTTTGTGCAAATCTTGGAGTGATTTGCTTTCATATTGAAACACCTGGTTTCAAGTTGTAGCGTGAATGTTTTTCACAGTGTAGCTCAAAAACTGCAAACCGCAGGAACTCATGACTAATACGCAGCCCATAAGCAACAAAAACAAAACGGTAGTATAAATGCAATGCAGTAAATCAAGACCAGATGTAACACATAATAAATCAATCAAAACTGCCAAAAAATTACTAAATATAGTGAATTTAATTAAAGCTTCTGCTGGGTCTCTAGACAATTCAAGTATAACCATTAACACAGGCCTCCTTCTTTTTCCCCCCTCTTTTTAAAGCTGTACCTTGGCCTGCTTTTCTCTCCTCATTCAAGCAAGGTCTATGAAAAGTGACAGGAAAACACAGAGCAAATACTATGGAAGACGGTGCCATGTCCCAGATGTACCCAGGAGGCTGAAAATACTGATTCTGAAAAGGGGAACATAAAGTCAAACTAGCTGATCTCATCCCCTGGAGAAAGTCAGTAAAATGTATCTGTTGAGTAACATATATATATATATTTATGTTTTTCCTTCTCTGTCTCCATTTACAGTTCAGAAGGCACTCTCCAGGCCTGATCCACATTGCATGCTATTGCTGGTGTGCACCTACCAGTCCCCCAGTGGGAGCGATGCATAGCCCAGTTCGGCAGCATGGCTTCAGTGAAACCCCTAACATGGATGCAACAGAACTGAAAGAGGAGAGCTTTTGCTGAGTTGGCACCCATTGTTCACAAATCTATGGGAAAGTGCCCTCAGAAAAATGCAGTAGAGCACATTGTGTTTACTCTTCAAGCAGGTGCACACTTTTTGGGGCTGTGCATGTGGCTGATGGCTCTGCGGGATGGTCAGTGAGATGCAGCATATAGAAAGTCAATGTGTCTCCATGGAGCTGCTGTGCTAAACTGCTGTCAGCACCTACTCCGGCTAGTGTGTCGTGCTGTGTGGAGCACCTTTAGAAGAACATATTCCCAGAAGTGAAGGATGGTGCATTCCTTTCTGATGACAAAATGTGAAAATGTCTCAACTTCATAGATTCATCTACCTGAAAGGGCAGCCAAGTTTTCAGACTCTCTCCTAGGAAAAGTTGACAGAAAATAAGTTAATTTCCATTTTTAAAGCTCAAATCTGGTTTCCAGACAGATACCACAATAATAAACCACTGTGGGATATTTTTGCTAAAAAAATCCTACATTATCTTTCAAAAAAATTATTTCTGATCCCATGAGTAGCATTCCATGGACTAGTTACCACTGTGTATGCTTGACTACAAGTTAAGAAGATGATGCTTCTTGTATTAAGCATTTTTGCCTTGAGTTATTGACACATTTTAAATTATTCTGCTTTATGTCCATCCTTAATAGAATAGAAATCTGCTATGAAAGATCTTTATTAACTGACTGCCTGAGGTGTTGTGCAGAGATTCATGATTTAACAGCTCCTCCAAACAGACAGGCGAGTAGCTTGTTTAATAGGCTTGTTCAATCCTTTGGCATCTGTGAGGTATAAGTGGATTATGGAGTTTTGTTTGTCTGGCTATCTTTTTTACACAGCTTTCCAAATAATTGTCATAAATATCCCTATTTCCTTGACTCAATTAATGAAATGTAGTAAAAACCTAGTCTACACTTCTATTGATTAAACAATTGCTTAGAAAACACATAACCATTGCCACCTAAAGATATGTGCCATGGTTCAGTTTCACAAAGAGAATGGAGATACATCTAAAACTAAAGCAAAGGAAAAACTCATATAAGTCACAGAAGAATTTTTGTCACTGTTAATGACTTTTCTTTCTGTCATGAGTTTTCTGAAGACAGGTTTAATGAGACTTTATGGATTTTATGGATTAATTATTGTTGAAAATCAACCTCACTTCAGACAGTAATTTATTTGCTTTCTAGAAAAAGCTATTTATGCAGAAAAATTACAATAGCCATCTTGCAGTCCTTGTAATGGTCAGCTGGATCCTGCAGTAAAAACACTCAGCACAGGAGTGTTTCAGGAACAGGATGAATGAAGATTACTCACACAAGCAGGAATGGCAGTTGTCAGACCTGATATTTTTTCTTTTCATAAACTAAGCAAAACCAAGTAGCTATTGAGTAGACGAAACATTTTCATTTGTAATAGGAAACACTTAAAAGAATAATAGTTTCCCCATTACAAATGTATGGTAACAGCACAAGGTTCATGAAAAACAAAAAAATGTCCTGTGAAAAGCTATTAAAATATTAAATATTTATACTTTCAAGGCTTCATCTATTTCACATTCCCTTAACTCTTTTAGCATGATTTTATCAATATTTAATGTTATAAAAACATCATTTTTGTGATCCTGTTGAAATATTCAGCATAAAGAAAAATGTCATTTACACCAGATGATTAATGCTCAAGATTCCTAAATCAGCATGCCCAGAGACCAGGGAATGTGGGTAGAAGCAGTCTAGAGTCTGAAACGGGGTTGTGGTGACCTTGAGAACAGGAGCACTAGAGATACCCTATAAAGATGATTGCTGTATTTCATTTACAACAAGAAGAGGTATGTGTTGTGGGGGAAGATCTATGTGCGGAGTGATTCAGCATCGCAGTGGCAGTGGTACAAGGGAGTGGATGTGCTAGATGAGCTGAACAAAAATGAACAATAGTAAAACAAATAACCCTTTGCGCAAAGGCAAGCACATCCCAAATCAAACAAACTGAGTGGAATTAGAGCTCTGGGTGAAATACTCTTGTTTAAAAAGACCATTCCTCTCCGGAGGTGGACATTGCCTCCCTTCTCACACGGATGTAACATTTACATGGCTTGCTGGAATGTAGAGTGTGTTACATGCAGCTGTTGACACCTGCAGACAATGTTAAATGCCCCCAATTATTTCATTATTTATGAAATGTTTGCTGGGTGCAGTCAGTGGCTCCATGATGAAAAAGCTCCAACAATTAGGCCCTGTCAGATTTTTGGCACAGACACATCCAAACACATAAAAACAAGTTTAAACACTATCATTTATGCATAATTCTTTCTTGGCATGTGTCCACAGTTACCACAATTTGCAGCCAGAAAACACTTACTTCTACTTTTTTTTTTCACTGAAATAATCTGGCTGAAAGTATATCTAATTCCTCTCCTCCCCCAGAAGAGAAACAGCCTTGTAAAGGGCTGGGTTGTACGTGTACTTGAGATACCATTTACCGCACAGCTGCACTGACTTGAGCAGCCCTGCCTGCTGCCAGACGCCTGGAGCCACAGCCCCACAGCTGCGTACAAGCATCACGGGCAGCCAGGTCTCGACTTCTTGACTAGACCCAGTCTTGGCTCTGCTCTGGCCAGTGATCCACTCCTTTTGCAGGAAATCCTGTAAAGCATGTGCAGAATGGCGAGCCAGCACTGTGCCAAGACACGGAGTCCGTGTGGATGGCAGGGAGCACAGTGCAGAGCCGTGAACACTTTACAAAGGTGCACTTTGGAGCTGATTTACATCTGGAAAGCCCTCTTGGTGCAAATAGTTCATAAAGCATATGACCTAAGCACTTGCCCGCAGGGCCACAATAACATTTATGTAGCATAAATTAACGTGTTTCAACCGCTAATTCAATCTGGCTAGCTATTTCCTCTGGTTTTGGCAGAGTCTGACCTCTGCAACACAGTACTGTGCTTGTGGTGATGACTCATAGTTCTGGCTGTGTTGTGTTTTAGAGTCACGCACCCTTACGAACAAAGAGTGCTATTCGTTGAGCAGCTGTAAACATATACCTCCAGAATATGTTTGGATCACTGCTAATTGAAACTTCCTTTTTATAGGAGCCTGACCAAAACCAGCTGGGGAAGTCAAGCAGGAACAGATTTGTACATTACATTAGAAACCTGACAAAATCAGAGAGAAGCAGCTGAGCAAATGCCTGTAATCAGTTGGAGAGACATATAACACGATGGCTTGAGACTTCCTCAGAGAAAAATCCTTCACTGGATGTGGATTTTTTGCAAGCATTTTAATTTTCTGATTCCCTCTTCAGTCAAAGGCTCTATTTAAGCAGTGTCCCAAATTCAGAGACTTTAGAAGTGCTTTCAATGATGCCACAACCAGAGAACAAAAAGGTGAAGCAAATCTCATAAAGATCACCTGGTATTAGACTGCTAATTCTGTTCAGGTAGTGAAGTCTTAGTGCTCTTAACACCAAATCCATTCTCTTTAGCCTATGACTGGTCAAATGACTGTCTCCCACCCTTTCAGATCCAGGTGTGCCTCAGCAACTCTCATGGAGATCCACAGATTTATAATCTTCATGGCTGATTATTGCAGCTCATTATGCCTGTGAATAAAGCCATATGCTTTGGAAAAATTCCAGGTGCACCAAGCCATAGCGGCCTGTCTACTTAGCATCCTATCACTGTGAATACCTGAGCTCCTCTGCCTGCAGACAGGGTCCCCCTTAGAAAGCAAATATGGTTCCAGAATCTTCTAATGACTTTCAAAGTCAGCAACGTGACCCAGTGTGAAGGCTCAAACCCCAACCAGCCCCAAAAGAGTGGGTGGCAAGAGACTCTAAATGCCATCTCAGACAGCTTTATTACTAGTATGCTGTTTGTGATCTTTATAAAAAAAAGCTATATAGTGTACATTGCGAGACTATCAGAAAGGATCCTAAGACTTAAAATGGTTTCATTTTTACAAATACATTAATATGTCAAAATGCAAATCATCTTATGCAAAGACAGGAATCAAATGAAAGAGTTCAGTCACCCTATTGTGAAAAATTTACATATCCTACTGTCTCTTTCAAAAGATCAGACAGTGGAACCCAACCATATTCTTAGCATGTATTCCCACTACTAAGTAAAACCACAGCAATTGTTGGTTTGGGTAAAAAGAAGGTCGTATTAGGAAAAAAAAAAAAAAAAAGGTGTTCTCAAAATACCCTGCCATCATTCTGTGGCAGCAGTAATCTCAGAAACCTCAAGTATAACCAGGGCAAAGAGGACTTGCAATATCCTCTCTAAAGGCAACAACCTAAACTGTTGGATTAGTTACAGCAATGAAGAAAGAGCCTAAACAAATCCATAAGTGGCAGCTAGAACAAGACTGGCAGGCAAGGTCTGTTGACATTAACTGTTTTTCTGCTTAGACAAACTATTTCAGTTCAGAACACTGAATACTCTGTTCGGTACCTAATACATTCTTCAGGTGAAAAACAGAATAGGATGTACATTTTGGGGTGTCCTTTTCGAGCTATGCTTCCAATGCTGTGATCAAGATTGTAAACTCCTATTCCACTAAAATGAGACCAGACTTGTTTTAATGTTGATTTAAGTAAATCAAAGGAATTGAAAAAATTTCTCAGTGGAAAGGCATCGACCCAAATAAAGCAGTGGTGAAGAAGAATATCTCCTTGGTTATTTGCAACACACCTTAGTTCTAATTCCAATAGAGCATAGTGGCAGGAGTCTATTTCTCATGAAAATTTACTCCAAGGCTGACAGCATCTTCTAAGAAGTTTTTGAGAAAATTTTATCATATTTGTCCTTATCCCATGACTTTTTTAAGAGGACCACTGAGCAACCAGCTTCTCCACAGATGGTGGAGTCCTTTTGTAGTGAGGGGCCCAAAACCGATCACAGACATCGAGGTGCAGCCTCAGCAGTGCCGAGTACAGGGGTCAGATCCCTTCCCTGTCCCTGCTGGCCACGCTATTGCTGACACAAGCCAGGATGCCATTGGCCTTCTTGCCCACCTGGGCACACTGCTGGCTCCTGTTCAGCCAGCTGTCAATCAACACCCCCAGGTCCCTCTCTGACTGGCAGCTCTCCAGCCACTCCTCCCCAAGCCTGTAGCGCTGCTGGGGGTTGTTGTGGCCCAAGGGCAGCCCCCGGCATTTGGCCTTATGGAAACTCCTGCAGTTGGGCTCAGCCCATGGCTCCAGCCTGTCCAGGTCTCTCTGCAGAGCCTCCCTACCCTCGAGCAGATCAACACTCCCACCCAACTTGGGGTCATCTGCAAACTGACTGAGGGTGCACTCGATCCCCTTGTCTAGATCATCAATAAAGATGTTAAACAGGAGTGGCCCCAAAACCCAGCCCTGGGGAACACCACTCATGACCGGCCGCCAACTGGATTTAACTCCGTTCACCACAACTCTTTGGGCCCGGCCATCCAGACAGTTTTTACCCAGCAAAGTGTGTGCCCATCCAAGCTGCAAGCAACCAGTTTTTCCAGGAGAATGCTGTGGGAAACGGTGTCAAAGGCCTCCTAAAGTCAAGGTAGACAACATCCACAGCCTTTCCCTCATCCAATAAGCAGGTCACCCTGTCGTATAAGGAGATCAGGTTTGTCAGGCAGGACCTGCCTTTCATAAACCCATGCTGACTGGGCCTGAGCATCTGGTTGTCCCACACGTGTTGTGTGATGGTACTCAGGATGAGCTGCTCCATCAGCTTTCCAGGCACTGAAGTCAAGCTGACAGACCTGTAATTTCCTAGATCAGCCTTCTGACCCTCCTTATATATGGGCATCACATTGGCCAATTTCCAATCCAGGACATCCCCACTCAACCAGGACTGCTGGTAAATGATGGAAAGCAGCTTGGCGAGCACCCCAGCCAGCTCCTTCAGCACCCTTGGGTGTATCCCATCTGGTCCCACAGACATGTGTGTCTGTGTGATGCAGCAGATCAGTCTCCTCCTGTATTGCAGGGGGGTGTTCTGCCAGTCTCTGTGTTCTGGCTGAGGAGGCTGGATTCCCTCAGTACAACTAGTCTTGCTATTAAAGACTGGGACAAAGAAGGCATAAGCACCTCAGCCTTCTCCTCATTACTCGGTGCCATGTTTCCCCCTGCATCTAGCAGGGGATGGAGACTCTTCCTGGACTTTCTTTTGTTGTTGACATACAGAAACTTTCCTTGTTATCGTTGACTGCTGAAGCCAGATTAATTTCTAGCTGGGCTTTAGACATCTTGATTTCCACCCTGCATAACCTCACAACATGTTTGTAATCAGTGTTTGTGGCTAGCCCCTTCTTCCAAGGGCTGTAAACTCTCCTTTTCTCCCTGAGTTGCAGCCAAAGCTCCCTGTTCAGACAGAGTGGCCTTCTGTGGCACCAGCTTCTCCTAGAGCACCTGTGGACTGCCTGTTCCTGAGCCATTAACACTTTGTTCTTCAATAGTGCCCAGCCTTCTTGGACCCCTATACCCTTCAGGACCATCTCCCAAGGGATCCTGTTAAGCAGGTGCCTAAACAAGTCACAGTCAGCCCTCTGGAAGTCCATGATGTCAGTTCTGCTGCCCCGTATGCTGGCCTCTCTAAGAAGAGAGAACTTTCTGATTTCATGATCGCTGTGCCCCAGTCAGCCTCCAACTGCCACATCCTCCACCAGTCCTTCTCTGTTCACAAAGAGGAGATCCAGCAGGGCACCTTCTCTGGTCGGTTCACTCACCAGCTGTGTCAGGAAGTTGTCTCCCACCCATTCCAGGAATGTCCAGGAATGGTCTCATTCTGCCGTGTTGTATTTCCAGCAGATGTCTGGGAAGTTAATGTCTCTCACAAGAACAAGGGCAAGTGATAGTGAGATTTCTCCTAAGTGCCTGTAGAATATTTCATCCACCTCTCTGTCCTGGTTGGGTGGCCTGTAGTAGACTCCCACTACAACATCTGCCCTGTTGGCCTTCCCCCTGATTCTAATGCAAAGTCACTCAACCCTGTCTTCACTACACCTGTGCTCAAAGCAATCATAACAGTCCTTAACATACAGAGCCACCCCACCACTTCTCCTTTGTCTATCCCTCTAAAGAGCTTGTAGCCATCAACTGGCGCACTCCAGTCATGGGAGACATCCCACCATGTTTCTGTAATAGCAACAACATTGTAATTTTCCTGTTTCATCATGGTTTCAAGTTCTTCCTGTTTGTTACCCATGCTGTGTGCATTGGTACAGATGGACTTCAGATGGGCTGATGTCCCCAGCACCTTTGTGCATTTAGAGGTCCTAAGTCCAGCCTGACCTTTCACAGGTGTTACCACGGTTACTGATCCATAATATCCCTTGCATCTTTTTTGTGCTGTATGTCTCCATCCCTTGCCTCCACTGAGATGGCAGAGTGAGGGTCATTGCTGGCATACCAGGCCACAAACTCTGGTAATCTACCCTGGGATTTATATCTGGGAGTTCCAGTTTTGTTCCCTTCCCCCTTCAAATCTAGTTTAAAGCTCTGTCAATGAACCCAGATAACTCTTGCCTCAAGATCCTTTTCCCCCTCTGGGACAGGTGCATCCCATCTGAAGCCAAAAGGACTGGTGTCCTGCATACTAAACCATGATTGAAAAATCCAAAGCCCTGATGGTAACATCAGTCTCTGAGCCACCAGTTCATCTGCTGAGTTCTGTAATCTTCCTCATCCATCCTTGCAACTGAAGGGATGGAGGAGAACATGATTTGTGCCCCTGACCCCTTAATCAGTTTCCCCAAGACACTGAAATCCCTATTCATTGATTTTGGATTATTCCTGGTAATATTATCACGACCTACCTGAAAAACCAAGAAAGGGTAGTAGTCCTTGGTTCTCACTAGAGTGGGGAGTTTTGCCATGAGGTCCTTGACCCGTGCCCCAGGGAGCCAGCAGACTTCCCTATGAAGCAGGTCCAGTCTGCGTATGGGGCCTTTGACACCTCTCAGGATGGAGACGCCCACTGCAATGACCCTTCTGGGGTTCTTTTCAGAATTGTTTTTAATACCTGGTCTGGAGTGATCTGGTAGGTGGACCTTCATCTTCCTCCTTATTTGGCTCATTTTCTTTGTCCTCCATTTCATTCACAAGTTCCAGGGCCCCGTACGTACTGTGAAGGGACACCATGGAAGGTGAGGGAGGTCAGGTGGGGGTTTTTGTGCCTCCCTGAGCAGGGACCTGTTTCCAGTCTCCCCCGTCTCTTAGGGACTCTTCTTCTGCCTGGTAGCAAGAGGGTGAGGGATCACCTGACTCTTTTGGAGCCTCCATTTGCTCCTTTTGCTTTAGGGATGCCAAGGTGCCACTCCATCAATTGATCTCCCTTTCACTCTCACTAACACTTCGTAATCTTTCAAGCTCTTCTTTAAGTCCCTCCACCGTGTGAGCAGGTCACCCAGCTGATCACAGCACACGTGGGTGCTGTCCCTGCTGCCCTCCGGCAGGACCGCCAGGCCCAGGCACTCCCTGCACTCGGGACCTGGGCCACTGCATGTTTGCGTGGCAGCTCCGTCTGGGTCACCACGTTCTTTCTGCTGGCGGTTCTGAGGCAAGTGGAGACCACAGCTCAATCTACTTATGGAGGATGATGAGATGACAACTAGCTAAGCATAAGCTCTAGAGCCAGGAGAAAGACTATGCCCTGTCCACACACCTTACCTGCACACCCTGCCTGTGAGAACTGCAGCGCAAACTGAGTCCCCATGCCCTTTTGACACAACACTGTTTGCCCATCCTGTTCGCTGCACTCCTGGTCACTCATGCTCCTAACACACCCACTCATTTATGAACACAAACAAATAGGCAGTTAACCAAGGAACTAGTCAAACTATTTCTGCCACATCCTCAAAAAAGAAACAGAGGTGAATAAAATAATACTTCATAACAGTTGTCATCATAGTAATATTGATTATCAGCCAGGGACTATACATTTTCTCACTGTGATTGAAGAGAAGATGATATGTATTATATTCCCATTTATGGGACAATAGACATTTTATGATCGTTGTGGTTTTTTACTCACTTGGTGCAAGTCTGTGAGTGTAACCTAACTGTATGTAGAAGATTGTTGAGTGAAAAAATCACTCTGGTAAATGCCACAAAAGATCCTAAGGTAAAATATGGAAGGTTCCCACCCCATGCCCTTCCTATTGCTATACAAATGCAGTTTTAGATTTTAGAGCATTTCCTGTTGTAAAAGAATGGTTTTCAATTTGCTGAGGCTACCATAATTGTTTAGGCAATCAAAGCTTTGTGGCTTCTAGATATGTTTACTACAATGCCCTTGCATGAGAAAATGCCCCTAGAGAGATTTGCCACCCATCATTTAAACAAAATCACATTCCTTGATAATTATAGTTACTGTATTATTCCAGGATTTAAAAAAACAATCTCAATATCTTATTTGTTTCTGGATGCAGCTCTGCAGATAGAGCTAGTTTAATTTTTTGGATGAATTCTGGTGAGCAGAAGTAGACAATCCAGCCCAAGAAAGAGTTTCTTGCATCCCTAATTCTTCACTCAAGGTCTGCTGTACACTCACTCATTCTTAAAGCCAGTGCTACAATGACATGATGTGGCCAAGTCACATCTGCTGAATTCTGCCATTTCCAACATTTTACCAAACATCACACAAGTTCAGAGACTTTCAAATGCAGTCCAAAGCTGTCTCTGTTTCTCATACAATATCTTGAATAGAAAGGAGTGACAAAGGTAATTGATGCTTATGTTTCATAACTTCTACTCCTTTCCCATAAAACCCCGTATCTATGAATTTTTTAGTTGATTTATTATACTAATTAACACTTTCTTTAGGGAATATTAAGTGTAACTTTTCAAATGCAGAAGCAGACATTCTTAGAAGGAAACCAAGAAATTGTCAAATTGCAGGTGTAATAGCATTATTATGGTGGCTGCAAATTTAATGATATCCATAATTAGTTCCATGTAAATATTGCATGAATGAAGCACAATGTAGTTCTTGTTTCATAATAAACCTGTCCTTAGGCAGAGGGATGAATATTGAATTTTCATGGTTACAGTGGCTATACATTTCTAACACCAGACATAGCAACTAATGAGTGAAGCTGTTACTATCACAGATTAAAATATGACATGGTGCATCCCCTAAAGACATGGATTTTAAAACACACGATGAGAATATATCAAGTTTTAAAAGTAATTTTACCTTATACCATTAAGATATGTATAAATTAAGTTGATTTGTGAGGCTTTTAAAAATCTTTACACATCAATTTAATGACATGTCAGGCTTGAAAGGGAAATATGTCAGACTGATTTGATAAGAAAGAAATCAGAAGAGCATTTATTGAGAAATGTATAAAGAATTATTTTATTTATTTTATTTTATGCTAGGAGGGAAGAGGCAGAAGCAGGGTAAAGAGAAACTGTGTAAACTATGTAAATTACATTGAGTTTGTGCTATAATTCACTCATGCTGTGCTCACATAAAACATATATGTGTTGAAGGAGAGGATTTCATGCACTTAATGTAGTTATTTGCCACCACTTTTGATCTGATTAGTGCTTTTCTAGTTTCATAACCCTAGCATGCTGTCTCTGAGGTAAAATGAAGGAAGAACCAAAACACAGTCCTTGAAGTTTCAATGAAGAAAATGGAAGAAAATCTATTATAAAGGGTCACCAGTTCTTACATTCCACATTACTCCTACGTAATATAGAGGGCTAGGTTCTTATGTAGGAAACAACAGATCTTTTCACTCACAAAGTTGCCTGCAACCTTGGGGACAAGAAGAGCTGAAAAAAGAATAAAAATAAAAAACTTTGTCTGGAACAGACTGAAGTCTGGAGATCCACTGCTTTTAAAGGGTTTCCAGCAGAATGTTAAACAAGCTGAAATTCCCAAGGTAGGAAATCAAAAGTACAACCCCAAAGCATATGCTACCCAGAACTAATTCCACATCTGGTGGACCAAAGCAAGACTTACACATCTCCCCTTTCAAAGTTTGGCCTAGCAGATTGCCATTTGGCCAGAGGGCTAGGTGGACCATCAGCAAATAACTTTGGGATGCCAAACCTCTCAGAGATTTTGGGTCTGTGGGGCAAGCCTGAGTGTTGTGGCATTATTCCCACATTCTTCACTGAGATGCAGCACACACCTCAGTAGCTCTGTGGTGCCTGAAGGCATCCTGGACTCCTCACTTATGCTCGAGTGATGCTACCGAGACAGATTTCTCCTTTCCTGGCATAGGTGAGTTACGGAACCTTTACATCCCTTACATTTACCCTCGATTTGTTTGGTAAAAGCTGGTAGATTTGTTAGACATACATACATGATAACTACTTATTTGTATCTGCTTTAGTAGTTTAGCAGATTAACTTTTAACAGTACTGGGTGGTTAGACTGCCATATTTATTATTTATTTATTTATTTATTTATTTATTTATTTATTTATTTAAACAGTATTGAAAAACAGCTGAACCACGCTGACAAAGGCAAAGGACACACATTGCATTTTAAATCTGTCACTGAAAAGGCATTTACCATACTGTTTCTCACAGAGCATACACACTTTTTTTTTTTTTTTTCAATAA
>NW_020799142.1:5358698-5448319 GCF_003259725.1 Athene cunicularia | reverse complement strand
GGAAGACTTCTGCCATTTTTGTGACATAATTTATTTCTCATAAATTCCTTTTATCTACTGTATTTCCCAAATCTGTTTGAAATTCAGACAGCTCTAGACAGATGAAGTCATGGTATGTTTTTTTTAAAAAAAGCACCTTTGAAATATAATCAATAATTTCTGCATGATTCAACATAGGAGTCTCTAAAGAGGAAATACAATTCCTCTGTTTCTCTCAAATGATACTTTTATCTGCCTTTGTCACCAGTTTCAAAGTTTGCATCTTTGACTTTGGGCAACTGACATAATATGGCCCATATTGCTCAATAAACCTTAATGAAATGCAAACAATACACTTACTTTAGAAAAAATATGCCTTTATTGAGGATGTCCAGGCTTCTGGAAACATTTAAGTCATACTGGATATTTCTGAAGGTTTTATAGGTCTTTATTATCCATTCTAACATAGCATTACCTCATTATGAATGCTATATCTACTTAATATAGTCTGTCCTGTATTGCAGCATCTTGTTGAAGCTTCATGTACAAATTATTAACAATATTTCCCCTTGTACTGTAGTGTTATTTCATTTTGTTCTTCTATTTATTTTTTTTATAAAAGAGTTCTTCTATTTCATTTTTTCATAAAAGTGCTTTTTCATTTTGTTCTTCAATTTATATTGAATTGTGTTAGTATTAGAACCCTTTTCAAACAGGAAGCAGTTATTTGAAATTAGTTAAATATAACCATTTCTTAGGATGCAATCCTGCTTCAGTGATGTCAGTGGTAAAGCTGTCAGGTACTTCATGGCAGCAGGACTCAGGTGTAATGAGCCAAAGAAACTCCAGAGAATGGGTACTCTGGGCTTGCTTACACAGTGCAGAATATGGCCTTTTGTGTTTAAATAATGACATTATTGTCACAGTAAACCAATTGTCATTTCTAAACACACAGTTTGTCCTACATGAAGTGAGTAAAAACATTCAAAAACCCAATAAATCTATCCACAAGTTTGTAGCTTAACCTCTCTCTATCACACTGGTCTCTTCTTCCAGCCAAGGATATCAGCCGTGCATTCCTACCAATCAAGTGAAGAGTGAACATGGTTAGGTCACAGGAAGCAGGAGAGATGCCGCTTTGATCAGTACATGGTGCTCCAAGAGAATGTGTGTAATTTATAGCAGAGATAACCACAACAGTAGTGTGGTTTCCTACTGGATGGCCAAGCCCATTCAAGCCAAATGACCCTTCAGAATAACCCCACTGTAAATCTCTTCCTCACACAAGTTCTCTGAAGAAATATTGCCACCATGGTCCTCCTTCACTCAGAGAGTCTACTTATTGCTGCCACTGTTGAGCTTCTTGACCCCCCTTTCAGGGTGCTCAGCTTCATCCCAAGCTGCACATGCTAACTCCTTGCTTGATGCTCTTGTTCTTCTCAGCACATCAGTGATCCTCTGCATCTTCTGCTGTGTTTTCGTTTAGATGAACAATGGCAGCTTGTACAACTGTAATAAAGGTTTTGTGGGTTTTCTGACTTTTTGAAAGGCAGAATGTATCTCTGAAGTGTTTGCACTCCTTTATTTGTGTAAGGAAACAAAACCTAAGTGGTTGGTTGCAGTTGCAAATTGAGAAGATACAGCAATCAAACTTTCTTGTGTGTTAAATGAGAGGTCTCACACTGGAAATGATTTTCTTCATAAGCGTGCTATAATTAGAGAAGGCAGTTTAGCCTCAGGCACTGAGAATGTTGCTGAAGTTCAAGAATTCATGTGTTAATGGTAACTTCTAGCTTACCCTACTGCCTGAAAGAAATCCTAACATCACTCCGCATTTCCCTGTCCTTTGCTAAAACGTTGAGCTAGGATTCTCACAATTTTTAAGCTAGGTTTGTGGTAGTGTCTCTCCAACAACACTACCAACCATGCTATTCTTCCATTGTTTAGAGGTACATGAATGAAGCCTGCTAAAAATTATTGGAGGAAGCATTTTAATAATAAGGTAACATGATAACATTAATGAGAGCTGTACTCAAGCACGAATGAGAAAAGTTTCCTTACATCCTCCCTGCCTTCAGAGCATTTTCAACTAGCCTTCCCTGACGTGTGGAATTACAGACAGGCCTTCCCATTAATTTTTAGTTAATAAAATATCTTGATACAACACCTAATACACACTAGAGTTTATGGCCATGAGAAAAAAATCTATTTTGAAAAATCGTGAATGGGGAATGTGCAAATATTTGATATATTAGGTTAGAGATGGTATAATGGGATGAATTATGCTGGTCTCATTCACAACGAGAACTTTCTTTCTCCAAACCAGCTGAAATAATATGGTAAATTTGTGACAGTTTAAATGAAACAGCCATTTTATGTGGATTTAATTTATATTTATAATGCTTAATAGTCATAGGAATAATATCCCCCTAAAAAAAAAAAAGTAACAAAACACCTCCCCCCTCAAAAAAACCCACAAACCCAAACAAACAAACAAAAAGTACAAGCAAAAGAAATTCTTGCATATCATCTGTAGTCCTGATAAAAATGTCATTCAGGCTAAAAGTTGCAGCTCAGGAGAAAGGGTATGTTTAAAGAAATTATTTATGTTTATGTGTTTGAAGCATTTATAGCTTTTTTCTTTTGTCATTGAAAACCAAGGAGACAGAAGATACTATATACATCTGTTGTAATTTTTCTGAATGTAATCTGGGTAATTATAGTTAGTGAGATTTTACTTTTTATGCAACAGTGTGATGCACTGTTTAAAATTGTGTTGTTCAGATCAAATACAAAGCATGACAAAGCTGAACTGTGTCAACATATTCACATACTATCACAGGCATAGGCAGTTTCCAGAAATGTATTTGCTGTACAAATATTTTCCCTTTACTTCAAAAATGTCAGGTAGTCTTCTACAAATGAGACATTGAACTTTCCTCTTGCTTCTAAATGGTGTGATTTCAAGGGCATAATGCAACACAGAGGATTTGATATCTGTTTAAAGATGAATACACTTATAGTATGAAGTAAAATAAAAAGTAACATAGATTCGTGCATGGTTTTAAGTTTAGAATTCAGCCAGTTTCGTTAAAAAGATCTTTAAAGTTCATAAGGCTACCTCCTTTCAGATGAGTTAGAGATTATTTATGATGCTGTATCAGAACTCCTCTTAATATTTTAGTGCAAAACATGGCAAATGATGTTATTGCTTTGCAGTCATTGTAAACTGATATTTTTGTGTCTTTTCAGCTAAAAACTTTACAAAAATTTTTTAATGAAAAATTGAGTATCTGTTCCCCATTAGAGTAATTTCTGTAAGCAATTATTACCTTGTAAATGGTTCATAAAATATGCTCTGTGTTTGATATATAAAATTAGAGGTGTTTTGAATATTTTATTTTGGACATAGTATTTGCAGAGAATATTTCAGCCTCCTGACTGAATGATTCTTAAAATTATACTTTGCATATTCACTGTTTTAAAATCAAAACTATTCTTCAGCAGTATTTATGTTTTTATTTTATGTCAATATTTTCTTTGAAGTACTTCACACAATTGTTTATGCATAAATAAAAAAAAAAAAGGAAAAAGAATGCAAGTATATAGAATGAATTCCTGGAAAAATTCTAATAGTCACAGATTTGTTTAAGCATTATCCCCATAACTTAGATAAATTAGACATGCTACTGTAATTTCATGTGAAATGAAACCAAAGAAAATCTTCATATGAACTTTTAAGAGGTGAAAGTAGTATATTTCTTACACTTCTATATTAGATTACATCCTCATGGTTTAAAAGATTTTTTTCTAATGTTAATCCAACCAGTCTAGGAGTCAGCTATTGACTCTTTTAGATATTTTTCAAAATGTCCTGGTTTCATCTAGGCTAGAGATATCATTAGAATGGTTTTGCATATGGTAATTTTGTTAACACATCTTCCTGGATCAAATTAATCTTGAAAGTACGAAGACATGCAAAGAAAGTATATACAGCCAACAAACACTCATAAAAGGATGAACAATTTCTCATGCAAACAATATTATGATGATATAGCTATGCAAATAGAGAAAGAATGTGAAAAGTATTCTGTATATGTAGATGAATGTGAAATGATCAGAAAAAGAAACAAAGTTATTAAAGTGCACATGATGTATTGGTGATTTCCCTGCTTAGCATATATTTTATAAAGGTGTGATAAGGTAATCACAAAAAAAGTTCATGAAAAAATTACTTTATCCTATTAAACAAGATGGGCAACACCTTTAAGATGGCTTTTAACATTTTTTAAGTAAAGAAACAAACATCTGAACAGAAGGAGTAGCAAAAACAATGCAAATGGTCTAAAAATCAAGACTCCCTTTGCACTGAGAAATCTTTTTTAATGTTATGTGTTTATTGATGGTGCTGAATAAAAAAAGAATCATCTCTGAACCCAGTTTCCCCAAAGGTCAAGGTTTATCTCTATTAGAAAATTACAGGTCGGACATCAGATTCAAAACAAAGTTATATTGTTCCTATATCTTTGGGACACAGTGAAGGTTTTTGTTTCAGCCCATTTCTAATATTTATGTACTCTACATTGTAAAGATGCCAAAGCCTTAGGAAAAGTAGACTTCTTTACTCTGTGCAACTTAATCTTTTCAAACAAGCAGAAAGACATATCCAAGTTCCTTTAACAAACCATTAGTTTGTAAATTACTAACATGAGAATTTGTGCAGTCCTACTTCATAATGAATTGACAACAAAAGAATAGTTTTCAGTCTTGAAGATTTTAGTTTATAGCAGATGAAGTTGTTTATAAAATAATTTTCTATCTTTCATCTTACTATAGACACATGGGTTTTTTTTTAATTTCTAACCTAACTTAAAAAAATTTAATAGCTTTATGCAATTCGGGATACCAAACGCCATTAGTCTATAAAAAGGTTTTAATTGAATGAAAACATAGTAAGATAATAATGAATTCTGTCAAGATTTAGGTCAGAAAATTGAAGAGCAATAGAATTTGAACATTAGGTTTTTTTAACTTTAACCTTTGGGACCCAGTTAAAGGCTTATTAGTGTCCATTCAAAATCTTAAATAATTTGCAAAGAAAAGGCCAAGGAAATGCATACTGATGAAAATATATATTCATAAAAGAAAAAAACTGCTCTCAGATCTTAAAGAAAAAGATACTGCACTAACATAGCTTGGGACTATCTAACAGATGTAAAGAAGATCCCGCAAAATGAAGTAACACAGACCTATTAGGTAAGAAATACCCAGTGTTAGAAGTGAAAGACATGACTGTGCAAAGATCAGGGCTCAAGGCAAACCCCAAGATCTAACAATCAAAACAGCACAATACAACAGAAGACAGTTCCAAAACGTTATCTGCACCAGAGCACACATGCACACATATGCATTGGGGGTACCTCGTCAGGGGATATAGTGGCTCCATTCAGACATCCCCATCATGCCTAGCCTCATGACCAGAAGCAGCTTTGGATCTAGGTGTGGTTCAGGACCCAGCTTTCAGGTAGACCTTCTTGATCATGTGCCACCACCAGACTCACACCCCCCGAGGTCTGGTGCTGGGATTCGTGAACTTCAGCAAGCCCATCCTCCAAAACAGTGGGAGGCTGGCTGCTGTGGTACCTGGGAGGGAGCAGTCTTGATTCTGGAAACTGTTTCCAACTTGCATAAGAATAAAATCCTGCTGTCGTCTGTGGTAGTTCCTAAGGTGTGCCTACATTTGGAGAAAGAAATTAATCTAGTGCATGTGACAGTAATGAGGTACACTGAACATATTAGACTATATGACAGTATAAAGATTCTGTTTGTTTGGATATGGGATCTACACTGAAGGAGAAGTACGCTTTTCTATGACACAAATAAGCAAAAGACAAATAAATGCAGTTAATTTTTAAAATACACTTAATAATCTGAAGAGTAATTTTGTATAGGAGAGACACTTTGTTAGGAGCTATGTTGACAGATTTTTTTTCCCTTGATCACATAGGACGTTTAAATCTCAAATATATAATATATTTTGAAACAAAAGTAACTTCCAGGTCACATGCCACTATATCTTAACAGGACTCTAAAAAACACCACAAAACTGGAATAACAAAATTGCACTAGGCAAGTTGCACATACCAACTGTAACAGCAAGATCTTAACAATTTGTTTTCACTTGGCTAGAACATTGACTGGAGAGTGTTAGTGCACATGTCAGGTAAACAAATGCTATCTGACAGGATTTTAAAGTAAACCTGCTTCATAATGATCCCTTTCACCAGAGAGCAAGAATAAAATAATTCCTTTCTTTAATTTTCCATCAGAACATGTAAAGGTTCAACTACATAACCAAGAATCGTAACTGTAATGAGAAAATTTCTATTTGTGAAAAGGTAGCCAACAGAACTTGGCAGAAATGTGCTCCAATATTAAATTCTTGAGATTAACTTGAAATCTTATCAATCTTATGCTAAAGGCTGAACACTGTATGTTTCAAGTGAGACAGAGGTAATGCATATGGATTGTGATATCTGCATTTTGTAGAAAGAACTGAAATGTCATTGAACTGTAACATCTATCTGTGTAATGACCTTCTAAAAGCCTGAAGACTCATATGAGTACCTCCGTTTAAAGCTGATTATTGAGGATTATAACAGAGCTTAATTGGATGAATTTATAATACTTAGCAGATTTCACTTTGTATACATTTATATACGTGACCATACACACAGATGTATGTGCCTATAGACACGAAATATGATGGTTGGGTAGACTCTTAGGGATCAGTTTTGCATTAGTGAGTCCAGTTAACAGCATAATTTTCTATATTTGCAGCAGCTTTGGCTTTAATTTAATAATATCCCCTAATTTACTCCCTAAGAGGGGGACCATGGCTACTGAAATTAAAAATAGGAATGAAAATAGACCATAATTGTATGTGTGCCCAATGGAATCTTTCTTATGCAGCAAGTTACCCCAGCAATCCAGTTTATGGTGTTTTCAGGTTAAGTGGTTATTCTGCATTGTGTTTGTGGGAAGGCACTGCCCATGAAGAGAAGGTTCTCTGCAGCTTTATTTGCAACTTGGTGCAGGGCTGGTTCCTGGTCCTTATCCATACTACACTTTCACCTGCTGACGTTACTTCTGTGTTGCTTGTTGATACTTAAAACACATCAGAGGTTTGGTGAAATAGAAAATCAACGTTATTATAATTTGCATTTCATGCAAGTTTTGTACACAGGGAGCACCAAAAGAACTGAAGGAAGTGAAACAAAACCAGAACAGAAGTATCATAAATGCAACTGTATTACCGCTTGCTTTATGGAAGAAATCTGTCAGTGACTGGGACGGATGTAAGTGAAACTGAAAAGTGACTGAAAGTCTAGATAAATCTTCCTGTTACCTTTCAGGGTGTCAGAAGCAGTGACTTGGGATGTGTAGAATCATATAGCACTTCCTCAAAGGCTGAAGGATAGAAGATGGAGCACAGGATGCTAATGTGGTAAGGTTTAAGAAACGTTCCACATGTCGAGTAAATTTAACCCCACCATTAAGCTGTCCACATGTTCTCTGAAATATCGCAGAAGGTGTAATTACAATATGCAAGGACAGTGATTAAGTAAAAATCTGTATCTTAAAATATAAAAATAACATAAGAAAACCAGTAAAAATTTCTACAAGATAACCTAACTATTGATGAAGTTAATTCATATTAGCAAAGACTCTTTTCCCAAATGGGTAAGTGGCATCACTCAACTGAGTGGGACAGCAGGCAATGCAACACCAGAAATCAGGTCAGGTAAGTATCATGGTCAGACTTAGACCAAGATTGATGAATGCTTTTTAGATCAAGTCAGAACTTGATGAAAAAAAAAAAAAAAAAAAAAAAAAAAAAAAAGGAATTCAGAGGTAAAGGCCATGATTTATGGCTGAAAGCAAATAAAATCTCAAGGCAGTCTAAAGCCTGTTTGTTAAAATCATCATTGTTCTTTAAATCCTTAGTGCTAGTGGGCTGAAAATCAGGCCTAGTTTGAGGAGATGGAAAACTGGCAGTTAAAGTCCCTTTTGAAAATCCTGGTCCAAGCCTTCTACTGTTTTTCTGAGGTGATGACCCAAAAAGATTCCAAACACTGATATAAAAATGAGATTTAGATATTTTACACATGCAGTTTTGCAAAATAGGATCTAGCACAAATAAAATTACCTGGTGAGGTTCAATTGTATCCACTGGAATATCATAGTAGAAACACTAGCAATTTCCATTTTTCAAGACAGTACTACCTTCCTCATTTAAGGTTCTCTGATGAACGTTACAGTCAGTGTCTATTATATTTAACTAGTGCTGACAACTTTAGCACTAAAGATACCCATATACTCTAGTCACAGGGGGGTTTGTATGTAAGGACAATTTTCAAGCAATCAGAAGTTTAACAGAACAGATGTCTGAATTTCTGTGGTATACTGAAGATCATAGATGTTATTGACTGAGGGGGTACAATTCATATCTCACCCATTTTTGCCAATTTTACTTGCAAATTAGTGTAGCCACTTTAAAGTGCCAGCCACCTCCCCTTCCAAATGAAAATCTTCTCTGTAAAAAAGCATAGAAGTTCTTTGTTTCCTGTAATATTATATAAAATGTAACAATAACATGATAAAATTAAATGAAGCCATGTGACCAGAGATGATAGAAAAGCAAAATGAAAACCCAGTTCTGAATAAAACTTAGGCCTGGAAGATGAGGTTCCAGGCAAAATGCAGTGTAAAAAATGTAGGCATAAATGAAAACTGCCATAAACATAGCATGTTAGTGCAACTTTCTGCAAGGACTACTGAAAAGATTACTTTTTCTAATACAATAAGCCAACTGATGGAAGCATTTGTATGAGATCACTTCATGGCATCACATCATGTTTCATGGACTTCTCTTTCTATGCTGATAATACCCTACAATTTTAAACACACAGGCACTGCAGTCTTAATATCAAAATCCTAGTAAGATATCCTAATACCTATATATATAAGGTATCCAAATACCCATATCCTGCAATTGTATTAAAGTATCAAAACTTGCTAGAGTCCATCTAAACTGGCATGTTGCATGAGAAAATATGCAATGTTGCTAGTAAGAGCTAAAACATCCTTTTAGCACAGTTTTATTCAGTGCTGAATTTAATCTGATCACGTTAAACTGCAGCTTTTCCAACAAAGAACACTTTTGTGTGCATTATTACATTATCTATGCGCTGTGGTTAGTAAGAATAAAATGGGAGAAAGAGCCATGGTCCCAAGCTGCATACCCTCTTAAATTCAAATCAGAAAAGAAAATAAAAATTATCAGCAGACTTTACCACATGCCAGCTGATGTCTTCAAGCTCGAAAGAGTTTGGGAAAATTACCAGCAATAGTAATCTTAAACTCTCTAGCAAAAAAATGAATACATGCCCTCCCCTCTCAATATTGCACAAACCCTCTTGTTTCAAAAGTAAATAGTTATGATACAGCATTTGTATATTAACAGCAAATAAACTTAAATTACAACATATACTATAAAAATTAACAAATAAAGGAAATAATCAATAGTCCTCATATGTTAGACAAATTTACTCCACATGAATTGCAGAAGTCTCAAATGTTCAATTAGCAATGAGTAACTCTAATGATTATGATATCATGCTGTAAACTAGGTAATGGGTCCTCATGAATAAAAAATTTCACTGTAGATACATACTTATTAAGAAAATCAATGGAGACTGTGGCACCCAAATGAGTTTTGGAGTACTGCTTTCCAGAAATGCGTCATTATTAGCAGGAAATCACATTTTCAAAATAGCAGGAGTTTTTTTAGCCATCTACCTGCTTTATGAATGTTCTGGTCCTGCAGGAATCCCAGGGGTGGGGGGAGATGGTGGAGGGACTGGGTGGGCAGGGTTTGTGGCAAGTGAAGAGCGGGGTTTGAAAAGCGCTGGGTAAGCTGGAAGTGTGTTGGACCATGACCACGCTCACCCCACTAAGCACTACCAGTGGGAGACTGCTCCCTCTCTCTGACCCTCATCCAGCCCCCATGAACAAGGCACAGCTTTTCCCCTCCCTAGGGTGCTTGATGGCATTTAACAAAACAAACCATGAAACTTGCAACAGGGATGAGTTTGTCATGTTCAGAAGTAGTCACATATTCACTGCTCCGTCCATAGGAGGAAAAGGGCCTACAGGACACAGCTAACAGCAGTAGTCACATTAAAAAGGTTGTCTGATGACCAGCTTAAACAGAAGAAATATTCATTCAGCTTGTCCAAATCCCTTGAATTGGGAATACTTCAGCTTTCCCAGGGCTTCATTTTGTTGCAGCTCAGCACAGACGGTGTGGACTGGATGCAGGCAGTCTCACGTATTACCATCCTCCTATTGAAAAAAACTCCAGCATTTTGTTCAATAGGAGTTTCTCAGTCCTGTGTTACACAGTTTCTTTTAAGCATTCAGTCTGAAACAAAAATGATGTCACTCTGTCACCTTTATAAACTAAGGACAGCAGAAGCAGCATATGCCCAAAGTGCTCAAGTGTTTTTATCCTTTACTTCAGAGGAACTCCTGCAAATATACACATGCCTTATTCCTCCCTCTTAAACATCTGTTCAAGATTATTTGTTTGTTATGCTCACTATGCCCCATTTTTCAAAAGTCACAACTCTCAAGAGTAGTATATTTAGAAATAAGCCTTTAAAAATATTCTGAGAAAATTTATTCTCGAATCCTGCATAGTTTTCATCAAGCAGCACCCTACATATTAGAGAAAGGCAAACAGATGCTCACACTCTATCTTATGGTCTAAGAAAATGCTGAACCTATTGATAGATGTAGTAACAAATCCAGCTTTAAATAAGTGGAACATCCCAAACAATCATTAAAAATTCCTGTTTATTCTGGTAGGCAATAACAGGATTTAAACACAGAGTGCTGCTGAATCTATAAAACACACTTCAGTACCTGGGGAAGAAAACGTCATTACTACCCAATGCAAATCAAGGGAGATTATTTAATTAGGATCACTTCATTCTTTAAGCAAATAAAAGAACCTGGGTCTGTTTCCTTCTGCTTTACTTCTTTCTGCCTCCCACCATCAATTCTTTGAATCATTTTGATCAAAAGTGTGGTTTAAATCCACATCATATGCTTTCACAACACCTACTTTACACTTACTAGACATTTCTCAGCTTCTGCTAAACAAAATAGGGGGCAATCTTTTCTGACCATGTCTTCCAGAAATAGGTTCCTTCTTAGCACTTAATCTTGCTTTCTCTTCTTTCCTATCTCCTCTGCAGTCAATTATCTTGTTTTCTGCCCTGTTATTTCTTTTTCTAATCACAGTATTTCACAGACTAGCTCTCAAGGCTATATGCCACTTACTGTATCTTCACACTGCAGATATAGGAGCTCTTCAGAGTAGGTGCTGTGTTTTAGCCCTTACAGTAAATTCAGTGCCTACTACTTTGCACCTTTTGTCCTGTAAATGATTTTTCTTAAAATGGCAGTAATTCTCATAGGTTTTTTTTTTCTTTAATGTCTTACAACTAACTCCAATAATACCAATGGAGGTTAAATATTTACCACAATGTCACATATATTTTATTACAGGTAAAGCTACTTATGTATTAATGTTTATATAGAAAATATTCACTGGACCTTCAAAGAAATACTGTCTCAATGTACAGACACAGGATTCCTGTAAGTCTTTTCACTTCTGTAATTATTTATTTTCCTTCTATTCTTTTGCTTTCACACTTACGTTCTGATCAATTCTGAGTAGTTGCTTTCATAATATTTTCTTTCCTCTTCTTCCCTAGAAAGGAGAGCAAATAATCTCAAGAGGCCAAAATTTCTTTTCATATTTTCTACATCACAGAATCAAAAAAGACTATTGCTTTGGTATGTATAAACACCTCCATTGTACATCTGGGTTGAAGAGCACATGACAGAGTTTGGGCTGGGAATAAATACAGGTCCAGATTTTGTTCATTATTACTAAAGCATTCAGTACGATTGTTTTAGTAATGCACCAAAGGGTGTTTTTTCATGAGCACTGCATTAGCAGCACAGTCACTATCACCAGTTAGTACTGTATGTCCAGGTCCCGGAAATTATGAATATGCTGAAGTTTATCTACTTTAGTAATATGCAGTGCTACGTACATGTCATCTAAGAACCATCTGAAAGGGAAACAGAAGTCAATGCACTTACATAAATAGATTTTTTTAAAGTAAAAGGAAAAGCAGGAATCAAAATTCTAAAACATCAGAAGAATTTAATACTGTGGAAGTAAAAAAATTAATGTTTGGTTTATGCCCAGAGCTTTTCTTGATTAGTTTTTTCCCCATTGATATAGAGTGGGGTCCATGTCTCCAAAAATGTTTTAGAAATAATTGCAAAAAAATGTAATAATTTACAGAATTACTGTGTTATTTTAAAAAATAAATAAATCATTGCACCTTTTCCCTGCAATTAGTTTTTCAAAATAGCATATAATAACATAACTGAAGCTAATAATGCTGGGTTTGCAGCCATGTGGTACACAATAGACCATCCTAGGTATATTTTGTAAGTGACTAGTAGAGGCTGTTATGGCCAAAATAAAAGTATTGTCCAGATTTATATGGGCAAAAATTCTTATTCACTCAGAGTAAGTCTTCCTGAACAATACCTGTCATCAGATGGACAGGTGGCTTGAACCACCAGGACTAGCAGGCAGAAGACACACTTATTGTTCTTTATATACACAAAGTCAGAAAAAGTGAGAAAGACCCGTTATGTGGTTTAATCTTTCTCCTGCTGCTGCACACACCCACTCAGAGGTGGATACTTTGCAAGAAGTGTAATCCAAATAGAGAGCAGATATGGAGCAGGGTGGATATTAAGCACATAAATATATTGTAAACTGGGACACTTGGAAAACTCAGGACACAGATGAAGGCAACACTCAACACAGAAGCCTAGTGTGAAGCTGAATTTTTCCAATATTTTTCTATCTATAAGAGGGTAGAGCTACTACAAGAATACCAGCATGTAAGTGCTCACATATTTTGGTTTGCCAACTGGTTACTTCGGAAGAAGCCTTTATTCAAGCCTTCTGTTGTGGTTTGAACTCAGCCTGTAGCAAATTGCCACATGGCCAGCTGTTTACCCTCCCCCCTGCCCCGTGAAATAGGGGAGGGACAAAAAAGGTTAAATAAAAAAAGAATTACTAGCAAAACCAACAGTAATGACAGTATTCCAAAACGGGTAAAATGCAGTAGTGGGTCACTGAACAGCGAACGGTACAGAGCCCGCCCCCAGCAGCGATCCGACCACACCAGAGAAACTCCGCCCAGCCGATCCGGAAACCCAAACCAAAACAACCTGTGCGAGAGAGCACCACCCGCCTATAGGCTGAGCTTTGACGGCACATGACATGGAACGCTCCAGTGATTGACTGGACCCGGCCCTCCAGCTGTGCTCCCTCTCAGCCCAAGGGAAGTTAACTCTGTCCTGGCTGAAACCAGGACACTCTCCACCCTTATTCCATACTGTTGATGCCATGCTCAGGTTCCAAATAACTTCTAAGGAATCACAACCCCTTTTCCCGGGTCTCACAGACATTATTCCCTCTGTCTAAGGGCCATCCTTCCAAAATGTCTACTGAGTTAATTTAGTCCATAACTCTCTGTTCCATCTGTCACAAGAGTCTTTAAGGCTGGAGGAATGAGGTGGAGTTGGCTCAGTTGGTGGAGCAGGAGGCTTTGGATGTGGCAGGAGGATGTTGTGAGGTGCCAATTGCAATAACAGGCTTATTTGACAGTTTGATTCATTGGCTGTTTTCACCTAAAGTCCATGGTTAAGCCCACCCCTTGGTCACAAGCCCATCTATCTGTTGCATCTTTTCCCTGATGGCCTGAGGAGTCATGGGCCCAGTGAGCCATAAACTGTTCACCCTTATGTTGCCAGTCCAGATCTACTTGAGACACCTTAATCTTGGCAGCCTGATCTGCCTGTTGATTGTTCTGATGGTCTTCAGTGGCCCAGCTCTTGGGTACATAAGTGTCTACATGGCATACTTTCACAACCAGACTCTCTACCAGAGCAGCAATATTTTGCCATAATTCAGCAGCCCAGACGGGTTTGCCTCTGCGCTGCCAGTTGCTCCGTTTCCACTGCTGTAACCACCCCCACAGCGCATTTGCCACCATCCATGAGTCAGTACAGAGGTAGAGCACCGGCCACTTTTCTCGCTCAGCGATATCCAAGGCCAGCTGGATGGCTTCCACCTCTGCGAACTGACTCGATTCACCTTCTCCTTCATCAGTTTCAAAAAACATCATGTGGGGCTCCACACAGCTGCTTTCCACCTTCGATGTTTCCCCACAATGCGACAGGACCCGTCAGTAAACAGGGCGTATCGCTTCTCATTATCCAGTAGTTCAGTATATGGTGGGGCCTCTTCAGCATGTGCTACCTCCTCCTCTGGCACCATTACAATATCTTTGCCTTCTGGCTGATTTGTGATCACTTCCAGTATTCCCGGATGGTTGGGGATCCCTATTCGGGGGATTAATTTGTGTGATTAATGCGACCCATTTACTCCACGTGGCATCAGTTTCATGGTGTGTAGAGGGGACACTCCCTTTGAACATCCAGCCCAGCACTGGCAGTCGGGGAGCCAGGAGGAGCTGTGCTTCAGTCCTGATCACCTCTGAAGCAGCTCAGACCCTTTCGTATGCTGCCAATATCTCCTTTTCTGTTGGAGTATAGTGGTCTTTGGATCCTCTGTATCCCTGACTCCAAAACCCCAGGGGTCGACCCTCAGTCTCCCCTGGTGCTCTCTAACAGAGACTCCAGGTAGGGCCATTCTTCCCGGCTGCAGTGTAGAGCACGTATTTAACATCTTGTCCTGTAAGAACTGGCCCAAGGGCTACTCATGGTCTATCTCCCATTTAATATGTTGAAAAGCTTGTTGTTGTCCAGGACCCATAAGAAATTATTCTTTTACCAAGTCACTTGATAGAGAAGACTGACAATCTGACTGTAATTTGGAATGTGCAGTCTCCAGAGACCCACAATACCGAGGAAAGCTTGTGTTTCCTTTCTGTTAGTCAGTGGGGACATAGCTGTTATTTTATTAATCACCTCCGTTGGAATCTGATGACATCCATCTTGTCACTCTACTCCTAAAAACTGAATCTCTTATGTAGGTCCCTTGACCTTACCATGCTTTGTGGCAAAATCTGCTCTCAGGATTTGTATTATTTTCTCCTCTTTCTCAAAAACTTCTTCTGGCGTATTACCCCATACAATGATGCCATCAATGTACTGTAAGTGTTCCGGGGCTCCACCCTGTTCCAGTGCAGCATGGATCAGTCCATGGCAAATGGTGGGGCTGTGTTTCCACCCCTGGGTCGGGTGGGTAGCCGACATCACCGTGGGAGAGCTCCTCCCCCTCAGCCCGGCACCCGGCGGCACCTCCTGCACCGTGGCTCTGACACGCGACGCTGCTCGCGTGGCGCCCGGCCGCTTGCCCGTCGGAGGCCTTCCCAGCCGCCCCGGAAAAAGAATGATTTTCATTCTTTATTCTTTATTTATACATTTACTCTTCATTTAAACCTTTATTCTGTTTAGCCTAGGTGGAGCTGACACACTTTTTCTCAGTTATTCCTAACATAATCTAGATTGTCAAGCCTTGGTTTGGCACTTGACTGTAGCAGTGCTTGAGTAATAAATCATGGAAGATCATAGCTTCATGAGCAATCTCTATAGTGGGAACCTCACCTCCAAGGTGCATGTTGAGAACACCTCTATTCAGAGAGAGATCCTTCGGAACTTGCACTAGGTCTGTAGTTTCTGATTTGCATCCAAAATGAAAGAACAAAAGTTTGAGATGACAGCTGTAGTGCCCAGAACTAATTTCACATGCAAGGGGACAGTAGGAATCTGTTAAAGAAGTCAAGGCTATCTTCTTGAGCACAAATTGGAGCTGATTAATATATTTTTCAGGTTTCATTTTTGGCTTTGAATTTATTTTGTTCTGATATGTTATTCCAGGAGATTTGCCAGTGTCCTAAGGATGCTTGAGGAACATATTGTTTCTGGGTAATACCTCCTCTGCTGTACATGTCACGTTGTACCTCTTCTTTTCCAAAAGACCCCAAACAAGTGAGGAGTGAAGATACCTTTCAAGCAGTTCCTGCCTCCTAGGGAGCAGGGGCAAAGGATGGTCAATTCTTGCATTTCTTTGAAGTTCAGTGTATTCTCACTTTGATGCCATAGTATTTGGCATCAACAAATGAAAAAGTATCAGAGTACATATAAAGGAAAAAAATAATTTCAATATCTAGAGCATAATCTAAAATTTTGCTGAAAATACTATCAGGGAAAAACCCACTTTTAATATAAACTTTCAAATGGGGATAAGTCTTTTAAAAGAAAAAGAAAGCAGTGATAGCTGCTTGTTCTTCACTCAGCCATGTGAAAGTATTGCTTAATTATGGATGAAGTTCAGCCTTTAGCTCCTTGACCAGTGTTGATTCTTCCTTCCATTTCCTTCTGTGTGATCATGCTGAGCAGGGGTGGTGCACAGAAAAGATGGATATTATCCACCCACCTATATTCTCTAGAGAACATCAAAAACTACAAAAGGAAGGAAGAGGAAATAAAAAAAGCCCTTGGAGCACTTTGAATTAAGGAAAAAGATAGAACAGCAAGAACTGGGTCTAAAACAATAAAGTACAACACTTTCCAGGCAAGAAATCTGAGAAATACAGACAATGCCCATTTTTCTTTAGGCATCTAAATTTAAAAATATATAATTATTTGAAGAAAATATGTAAAAGAGCACTCTCGTAATGCTTCTATTGTTATCCCAAACCCATCTGTGTCTGAATAGACATTTTTTTCTTTTTTTTTTTTTTTTTTTTTTATGGACAAGTGTAACCTAAAGGGCAGTTTGCCCTCTTGTTTATCTTAGCTTATGTCTCCTCTGTGGTATATTTGGCCCTAAGAGGGCTATCCAGAAGAAGAAAGCAACTTTGTCCTATAAGAGGCACTCAGAACATTGTTACATGTCAAAACACCGATGGAATAGGAGAGATGAGAGTTTGCAATGTAAGACCGTGGTTTTTGAACAAAATTTTGACATGTCCCACAAGCCATTGTCTAATTTCAGAGCTTTGCATGTGAAAATTCAGTAAATTAATGATTTTCAATATGGTGTATCAGGATTGCTGCTATGCACAGCATCTTCTGGATAAAGACATTGCAAGAGCTAGAACCAGTACTATGCACTTATGTCTGAACTGCATTGATTGTCCAAAGAAGGGCAATGAAGCTGGTGCAGGGTCTGGAGTACAGGTCGTACGGGGAGCGGCTGAGGGGACTGGGGGTGTTTAGTCTGGAGAAGAGGAGGCTGAGGGGAGACCTCATCGCCCTCTACAGCTCCCTGAAAGGAGGGTGCAGAGAGCTGGGGATGAGTCTCTAACCAAGTAACAAGAAATAGGACAAGAGGGAATGGCTTCAAGTTGTGCCAGGGAAGGTTTAGACTGGATATTAGGAAGCATTTCTTTCCAGAAGAGGTTGTTAGGTGTTGGAATGGGCTGCCCAGGGAGGTGGTGGTGTCCCCATCCCTGGAGGTGTTTAAGAATTGGGTTGACATAGCACTGAGGGATATGGTGTAGTTGAGAATGGTCAATGTTAGGTTAATAGTTGGACTAGATGATACTCAAGGTCTTTTCCAACCTAGACAATTCTGTGATTCTGCCTTTAACTTACCTTCAGTGTTTGTTTCCTCTGTGAAAGCATGATTTCAGCAGATGTATTGATTTCCTGTGAGATAAACTATTTTTTAACAATGCTTTATCCCAAACATATTTTAGTGACTACATGTGCAAGAAAAGAACAACTTAAGAACAATTTCTACATCTTAGCCTCAAGTAAGTAGTGTATTTTTACAGACTTGAACTGAAGCCAGTAAGTCATGATTAAGACTGTCAGCTTGGCCTAAGCAAATGACAATAGTATACTGAGAACAACTGAATAAAAGCTGAGTATAAGTCACTAAAGCTGCCAAGCAGATGTATCCAGCTGTACTTCTTGAAGATTTTGTGTAGCTCTCTCATTCTGGAAAGCATTGGTGAGAAATGAAACCAAATAGAAACACAGACTAATCAAACACTAGTCTGTACCTGTATAGGGCAATAGGAACTCTGTCTTTCCTGTTGCGATTATGTGCCATTCTTTATCTCCCTGTTGGTCCCCTGTGTGGTTGTATTCAGTTGAAAACTCTTGAGAGTTTAAATGAAAACACGACCTAAATGACCAGCATCAATGCAGCATTCACTGGACAGTGTGAACATTCACAATAAAGTACTAGTTAGTAAAACAAGAATTCCTGATTACAGTGATTACCACAGTATAGCAGTCAGTCTGTGCTGCAAATCCTGAGAAAAGTTTGCTGAGGGACCAATTTTTTTAAACTGGGATGATGTAATGGTATAATACAAAGAAACCCAGAAATTTGTTCTAAACAGCAGCAGCCTCTACCTTCATCTGTAGCTTAAGTCTGCCAAGCCACAGTATGAATGTGGCAGATATTATTGGAGCCTGAGAGCAGAAAGGACTGCTTGAAGACCTGCACTCAGTTTCAGGAAGTAAAATTCCAGAGATGTCCTTCATGGCTATACATTTTTTTATTAATACCACATTATATACTTTGCAAAAAATTCCAACAGAGAAAATGTTTTGCTTCACTGCAGAAGAGCTATATCGACAACAATTCTGCAAGCTTTTTTTCTATTCTCTTATCAAATCACAAAGTGGCACTACACCAGCCTCATAAACACCAGTCTAATAGAGGTAAATCTAGGTGCAAATTTTTCACTGCAACTTATAAATCACTTTGTAGCATCTTTATTTTAGGGTGTGTCTGACAGATGTAGTTACACTCCACTTTCACCCCACTTTCATCAACAGTCTGCCACCATAGATCAGCTGCTGTGAAATGCATGTAGCTTAGATTATTGACAGCTATGTCAGTTATTATTTCCTATGCAAAACTCAGTCACCTCAGAAACCATCTTTGTCACCATCAGAAGCACATGAATAGAATTAGTCCTCACCAGAAACTTGAGTCTCAGCAATTGTTACAACTTTCGCTGTAGAGGTGTACTTAGTCCTTTTGTAACATTTCACACACAGTAGCTAGTTCAACCTTTTTTGCCCTCCTGATAGGCATCCAGTTGTTAAATAGACTGCTATTTAAGGTATATCTATTCTGCAGTCCAAAACTGTGACTGCTGATGAGGCAGACATATTTAACTTAACTTTTAGAGGAAAAGGAAGGGACAAATATGACATCAATCTTTAAAGGTGTTTTAAGGGTAATCCTGAAAATACATATTTGAAAGGCAAAATTTAGGCCATTAAAATCATCTCAGATATATAAAGAATTATCACTGAGATCAGTATGACATCCTAGGAAATAATCTACATTGCTTTTGTAGATGGAAGTCATAGCTAGTATAGCAACTAGATTTATCTAAAGAAATCACTTAGTACATGTGGGTAAGCATGAGTTAACTGATATCATGTAGTTGAACTTTCAGAAAAAGCTTTCAGCCTTGATCCCCATCAAAGGCTGGTTCCAAAGGTGTTACAAGATAGGAGACAAGACAAGGCCAAGAAATATAAATTTATTAAAAATAGGAAATAAAATATAGAAAGAAATTGTTGTTTTTATCAAAGGGGAAGATGCCACAAGATTGCTACTGAGATCTATGCATTTTACATATTTATAATATAGGTAGGTGATAAAACTTGCCAACAACATTGGAAGCATGTAATGGATTCCCTACAAAAAGTAAAAACGTGCTAGGATGCTTTATGTTGAAAATAATATGACCAAAGGGAAACAGCTGCAGTTAATTAAATTACAAACAGGGAATGATTCCAACAAAATTATCAATGAACAGGTTTAGCAACAGGCCAAACAGGAATACATTCACTTCTAAGCCTTCCAATGAACATGATCAAGTTTTGCCTGCAAAACCAAGGTTTTTGTGTGCAGATTCCGTCAAAATTGTAGATAAATATTCCTTAGGTGAGGAAGCCAGAAAGAAAATCTAGGGTTTTGTTCACCTGACTAGATACAGGAAGGAAGGAAGCTGCAGTCACCACGGGGAGTGCTTCAGGTCCTCTGCAATTTCCCCCAGTGGATAGCTCTGGTTCCTCAGGAGTAACCCTAGCAAAGTACACCTATGGGACTGGCTGCATCAGCACTTCTCCCAAGTACTTAGCTCTGCATCCTGCCCTGTGTTATTAAAGAGCAGGGATAGTTATCTGCTTTGGGGGAACTGCCTGCTAGCTGGACTGAGACGCATTTGGCATTGTTGATTTACCCATATAATGTTTCCAGCACCAAGTCCCACAGCTCAGCTTTCAACAACTGAATTCAGAAGATGAATCAAGCCTATTAAGTCCCTCCAATAAGAGTGGAAATAGAGTAAGAAAGAGGATAAATACCTGGTAATACCATGGAGAAATACAAACTCAGGGCTGGGGAAACTTGTTCCAGCTCGTGGGAATATTTTGTATTAATATGTGACCTTAATATATTCTTTTGTAGTCCAGTACTGTAAAAGAGCCGAATCACTTTCCTATTGAACAGTATATACAGAAAATAAGAAAACACAAATGTTTCTCTGTACACTACACATGGGCCATCTGTAAGTCATACCATCTTTTTCCTTTCCTTAATATTTCAGCCTTGACTAAGAAGGACTTAGAGTTCAGTCTTTCCCTTTTGGCTTTCCTTAGAGCAAGCCAGATGCCTCATGGAGCTATCAGCATGGTTTATTTTTCCTGGCTTGGATGCAAACCTCTAGTTATTAATATGAGACTGAGCTCTGCTAGCTGACAATTTAAGATAAAGTAAATTGGAAGTGACATAAAGGAGCGTGTGGGTGTTAATGTGCGTCACCAAGGTTCTTTTCTGACATCCTGAAAGGTCTCGTCTGTATGGTCGACACTAGCAACCTTTACCATTGACCCTGAGCTATTAAAGGGTAGACACTCTCATTGATTTGTAAAAGTGACAGATGTGGCATGTGGTTGTAAATTAGCCATGTGAAGTCAGTCTCCAGAGATTTCCAAGCGTGTTTTTTCCTTTGCTATGATTTGTGTTTGCCCATTTGCCAAGCTGTATGAAGTGAAGCACTTAACTCTTTTTCACCAGTCATCTTGCTGTACACTTTTTTTTCTGAGTTTGGTTGGGTTTTTTTCTCTTTTTCCTTCTTCCTCTCCACCTACGATATTGTGATTCATAGGGCTGAACTTCTGCTCGTTTCTTAAGATGCTTTTCTTTTTCTCATCATAGTATTTCTGAAGAAGGTTACCAAAGTCATATCAGGATAAATTGAAATCTCCTTCAAACCCTTGAGCCCTAACTTTTATTTACAAATGTGTATATATGTATGTATGTATGTATGCACAAATATTTTCATTAATTTGGCATATAGCAGTATGTCTGATCTGGTGAAGACTTAAGCAAAGGCTTTGTTAACAACTGAACTATAGCTGTTGGCTCACATACACTGCTGACACAGAAACACAGCTGTGACACAATTCCAAAACTTGGGAGGGCTAAATCATCTTATACAGCATCAATTGCATAAAGCAAAAAGGATGATAACAGGAAATAAATGTTATTTTCTAAGCTGAATCACATGATTTGCTTCAGTCTTCTAACAGGTATCTATAGTGATTGCATGAAATTAAGACTTATGGGTGACCTAGAACCACCATGTGGTCCATTCCCACCAGGCTGATATTAGTTAGAGCACACAATCTGCCTTCTCTGTTCAGTCTGCTTGACAATTCCTTTCATGGAAATTCAAACATGCCTTTGTAATGCTGATTTTCTGTACTTGTATTGTATTTTATCCGCTACAATAAATCAGAATTCCATTTATGCAAAGATTAGCTGGATAACCAACCCTCTAATAATTAAATTTAAGGCATCTAAGCACTTATCACAGAAAGTACCTATGTGCCACTGCTACAAAACCAAACCCAAAGCCAAACAAAAATATGTCAAGACAAATTATTTCCTGGACTAAATGTCACTGGCTGTAAAAACACCATGACAAAATGTGCAGGTTAAAATGTCATGACCCTGTAAAACTACTATTCCGCTTCTTATCCTAAATCACTTCTAATTATGTATGGTAAGGTCTTTCTATTTTGAAGCAGAAAATACTTTTTCTGAGAACTTCAGGCTGGGCATTCGGCATGGATCCAGAAGTGAAAGGTTCAGAATTTTAGCTGCTAAGCCACCAAGTCTCTATCCTCTCATCCTTTTCTTTGACAACATTTGCAACAGTTATTTCTAGTGAGTGTTCAATGCCACAGGGAGTGCTTGTGCAGTAGTCATGGTAGTCTGAAATCGTCTTCCAGGCTTTTTAGGCCAGTTCATAACACTGCTATTCTTCTTTCCAGGTTTAGCCAAATGCATATAAGCACACCTTTAAGCCAGTGCTGTTTCAGGGTGAGATGTTGGTCCCTAAAGTTGATTTTGGCAGGGGTTGGAGGGAAGATTAAATTTACAAACTTTTTTCCATGCAACTGCCATGTGATCACTATTAAATCTCAGTACACTGACTCCAACACCTGCCCAGATCACCTCAATGTTATCACATACAATTTCTATCTCAGACCTTGCTGAGGCAAGCTCACTTCCTGAGAAAAAGAGGAACAACTGCAGGAATGACAGGATTCTTTAGTGTTAAAATTTAGTACCAAGCTACACTACTATAATCTTCACAGTAGAAACCAGTGTCTCATCAAGCTGCAAAATCTCAGGTCACAGTGTTAATGATTTATGTGTTCAGGACTGCTGTTTGGAGTGGTTTTGGAAAGCTAGGTTAACACTGTAAGGGGCTGTAAAGGTTTTAAGGTGTTTCAGTGGTGTTTTGTTTTTTTTTAAAGTAGCTTCTAAATATTTTATAATTGTTCATTTTAAACCTATTTCCTGGTCAATCATTCGCAAGCTACTCATTCCCACCTTTTAGTAAAGTCCAAAATCGAGTGTTACTATGGAAACTGCTACAGATGTAACAGCTGCAATTCACAAGAAAAAGAAGGAAAATGGATCAAGAAGTGTCACTTGCATTATGCAAAATTTAATAGCTATGTATGAATTGCATGCTGTGAATGAGGCCCTTTGTGAACTCGAAAAGTTAGAAAGGTCACCCTAGCATTAGAGGAAATGATTCCTAAGTTGGTAAATGAATTGCTTCCAGAATTCCTATATGAAAAGAAGGACTATTTATAATATTTCTAAAGTCCATCTGTCTTTTCATACAAAAAAATATATTTTTTCATCTTTTAAGTGTTCTTAGCTTGTAACCTTGTTTTTGCACAGGGTTGTTTGGGGTTTTTTTTAAACAGAAAAGTTAATCCTAGATTTCTTTAGGTCTTAAACTGCTTTAAGTACAACAGATGTGCCAGCAGTGTTTGTTATGAAGTTGTCAGCTATGTCTTTTATTTGCATACTTGAAGGTATTTCCCCCTACTTTCTTGAACACATCTGTGTATTCAACAAAAGAAAACTGGGGGATGAGAACTCAGAAGAATATAAATACTTCAGTAAACAAAAGCTGTGCAGTCATGTACCCAGCCTGTTTCTTTTATCAGCTACAATATTTTTACACCCCCATAAATCCCACTGACTGCAAGCAGGTTTCTGCAGACATGGCCTGGAGAGCCTTTGAGAGATGAGGGAGAATCAGGCCTTTTGTCTAGTGCTCAGCCACCATCAATTATTTAGGAGCAAAATTATGTGACATTTTTCTTTCAATTATGCTGTTTAACAAGGCCTGGGAGTTAATACTGACCCAAAGATGTTTTATCCAAGATATGCTGTAAAATACTCTGCTCTCTGTAGAATAGATATCCCTTGGCTCTCAATTAATGACTGAAGCCATGCAGCTGCACTAAACCAACTAATCTCACTTGACTGAAGCTGAAAGCACCTCTGTGTTTTTTAAAAGATTTTTTGCTCTCCTCTAAGTATATTGAGAAGAACCATTTGTGCTGGACACACAGTAATAAAAATTTGTCAAATCTGTCAGAAGATTTGGCTAAGTACAATTCTTCAAAGAGTGAAGTGTGTAAAAAACAGAAGGTATGTTGCTTTATTATTACTGTGGAGGCTGTGTGATCTTCTGCCTCACAAAGATCTGTTTATCATGTATGAGTGGTGCTGTGAGTCTGTATCCAACACCATCCTTATTGTTTTTCATCCAGCAGTTTAGTCTTCAGCCTGGAAACTCTTGCCTTTTGCCCTTGACTTCACAGTTCTGCAAAAGTGACTAAGTATATTCCCAAGCTGTGCATTTTATACACTGAACAGTATGTAACCCTTTAAATATTATGACATCCACTGAGGCATGCATCACAAGTAAAGAGGAAATGCTTAACAAGTATATTTTTAACAAAGTCTTATTTCCACATAAAGCTCTGCCTGGCATCACAGCTTCTGCGAAACTGTAATGACACACTCAATGGAAAACTCAGTGCAAATGCAAATACAGTTTCTGTATTTGACAACCACCTGCCCCCTTTACAGCTCCGTTATTTGCCATTTGCTAACTTGATTATAAATTGTGGGGCTCCTTTGAGAAATAAGTTCCTTCCTTCTCTGCAAAACTTATTTCTTGCTTTTGTGTCCAACTATTTTCTTTTCACGTGTGCAAACATCCCTATATTTACCTGACTGGTTTTGCTGTCTTCACCCACAGGAGCAGCAAAACATGTAGCTTGAGAGTTGCAAAGCAGTCCACTTAGAAGTCATTGCCTATTGTTCACTTATGTTCCATCATAGATTTCATATCAGAACTGCAAAATCAATTCTGACACCATCCAATCTCATATTTCTTGATGTTCTGGTAAACTGAGAGGCTACAATTTCAAGGAAGCCTGAAAATCTGTGAAAAAAATACACCTGCAACTCTGTTCAAACCATCTGTCTTTTGGAGATATAGTCCAGCCAATTCAAAAAAAACTTCAGAAAAATCTCTGTTATGTAGTACTTGTTTTTTTTCTATTCTTTCAACACTTGGTGTGCTTAATAGCCAGAGTGATTGCTTTAAAATGCTGCTTTAGCTTTAAACCATGACACTTCATAAATATTTGTTAAATCCCAGATTAAGTGGCAAAATTGAGGAACTAGGGGGATTATTGGTGTCCATCAGACTGATTCAAAGTTTTTTAGAGCATGAACTGCAACATAATGAAAAGAAATTGCAGGAAGAGCTATCTGCTCTAAAGGACTGATTCATGCAGCATTTGAAGTTTCCCACACTATTATTTTGTGCATGTTGTTTGCTCCGATACTTCATCATGGACTGCATCCTACCTCCTGTCCTTCAACCAGAGAGGCACTTATGGTCATGCAAAACTGTTGAACTCCTGTAGTCAGTCACTTAAACCTAGCTGTTGCCTCAGATTGCAGAACTGAACTCTGTGACCCTGTCCTGTAGAGGTGCAGCACAGAGCTTGCAGCCAAGGGAGGAGGCAGCCAGGAGGACAGCTTTCAGCCATGTTTTTGGTGATCCAGGGACTGAGAGGTCCTCAGCATGTCTATGATAGCCCTAAGAGCATGTCTGTCTTCCAACAGACTATACATACTATGATCCACTCTGCAGCCTAGAAGAGGCAACATGGCCCTTTGTGCTTGCTGCCTGATTCTGAGCAAGCCCTTTTCACTGGAGCTTGCTGCCACAAGGGACTTCTTTGCAATCCAGTAAGAAAGGTTTTCATAGTCCTTTCATGGCATTCTGGCCCCTTCATCCTTAAGAAAAAGGACCAATATGGAATGAGGAGTTTGCCTTAGGGGTTGTAACATCCCTCCTCCATATGATCTAAATCAAGAATTCTTGTCTCAGAAACAGAAGTAACGAATCAGCTCTTTCAAAACATATCAAGAAAGTAAAATCCTTAGAAATGAAAGCCAGGATCCATTTCCTCTTTCTCAGCTGAAATCAGAGTACATCCTTATCTTTCTCCAACCCAAGGAATTATCAGCAGCTTGCACTGTGGCAGATGATCTATCAGCAGACAGGGCTCTGTGAAATCATCTCACTCCCTTCACAAATGTGCCATACATTAAGGTTCCCTTGGAGCATCAGGAACACTGCTCCCTTTCTTTAAGAAAGAATGATTCCTATTTTTTCAGTCCTGTAGCAAATTAGAAACAGATAGGAGCATTTCAACAGTCATCTGGTCTAGATAATGATGTTTTTTTCACTTTTACTGATCTCTTCCTTCAAAAGACAAATTTAAAATGTGGCTACAATTCTTCTTAAGTGTCTGATCAGAACTGCAGAGCATGACATTTCACACAGAAGTGGCTTCTCAAATATTCATATGATTCAGTGTGAAAAATTTCCATTATCCCAGATGAATTTTATGGAAGAGAGAAATCTCAGGCGCATGAAATCACCAAAAATGGAATGGAAATTTTTCCCCCAGTAAATTTTCCATATAAAAATATTCCCTCTCTTTTAAAGGCCTCTGTTAAAAGCAAAATGTAATAAAGACATAATAGACCCTTGTGTAATAGACATAGTTTAGGCATTTAGCATACCTTAAATTTATGAATTGTTGAGCTATTTTATTTTGTAATAAATGATGAATAATTTATTTATCTCCATGATTCCAGTAATTTGTCCCACATTCTGTGTACTTGCTATTTTGTTTTCTTTTCAAAGAAAAACCAGCAAGAATTGATTGACATACTTCGGCTATGGTTATGTACAGTTTTATTTAGGATGGATTTCAGAGACCACACACTTCTTTGTTTTGAAAGTCTGTGTTTCTATTTGAAAAATAACATACATTACTGATCATGTACCTTTTTTCATTAAGACCTTTCTTTTCTGTATCAATACCATTTATTGGTAGAAAGCACTCTACAGCACCTGCAAAATTTGCTTATCTTCACATATACAATAAGAAATACTTATGCTGTCTCACATGGTGTGACAGCCAGGAAAAAATGGAGGATTGCATGGTGAGCCCAGCTGAGTTACATATCCACACCCATCCTATGAAATACATCTGAAAAGGGAAAATAAAGGCTATTTATTTTAATGATGTCGGCTTTGGGATGGCTTTATGGTTTATTTATCTCCTTTTATTCTCCTTTGTATCAAGGATAAACTCTAAATGATATTGATAGTTGTTATTGAAATAGTATCACTACCAAAAACACCCATGTACATGTAATTTCCATGTACACAAAATAAAGATGAGTTGCAAGGCCCATATACGTATGCAGTAAATGGGATGTGTAACTCATCCAAAATAATTGCAAAATAAGTTTAGATTATCCATGAAAAAAGGAATCCAAACATAACAGCAATGCTTTGATTTTCAACTGATCTGTGCTTTATAGTAAGACCTCTTTGGTCATCCTCTAGACTTCATCTCAATAAATTAAAATCCTTAAATAAAAATAATTTTTTTAAATTTCATTAAGAAAGTCAAGTGAATAAGCAGAATGCCATTCAGCTGGAAAACATGGTAAAATATTATATGTCCCAACCTAAAAAGCATAAGTGGGAGACAGCAAATTGGAGAAATCTGATGCAATTATTAAGGAATGGAGATGATTTGTGGAAGAGAAACAGAACAACTATAGGAATAACATATTAAGCCTGGATGAGAGAATTAAAATTAAGCAGTATAAGTTAAAGCATATCTGACCTTTGATATCACTTGATGCTTTACTTGGCATCATAGGAAGCATGAGTTTTCTAAAGAGAATAGTTCAGTGACTCTCCAGATCTTTATAAAGGCAATCTCCCATGAAAACAGCTGCTCATGTGACAGACACTCTAGCAAATGTTTGTCTTCAAAAGAAATAAAATAAAGGTTTTGAGGGCAATTTTTAAAAAGGCAATAATCTGAGCCTTTCAATCACAAGGCAACTTGTTGCTATATCTGATTTAGATTGCAGTGTTGTCTTCAAAAAGTTACAGCACTGGTTTAAAATTGGAGATAATATAACTGTTGGAAGCTGCCTTGAGTGAGTATAATGTTGAGAGGAACAAATCATGACATAAATTCAAAATTCCTTTGAAGAAATATTCTACTTTGCTTCTTGCTGCAAAAGTAGTGCACAGTATTAGTATGTATGACTTCCTGATGTTAAAAGTTAGTAATTTAACACATATGTGTATTTTTTTCTTTTATTGACCAGAGGCTTGCTTTAGTCATTGGAAGCCTATCTCCAAAGCAAAGACAGTATTAGAATCTTAGCAGAGTGAGTTTTGAAACACAACTACCAAATCACTAAATGGTAATCTATTTAATTATTGCTTCACATATAGAACTTAAACTGAATTCCAGATAAGAATTATCACACATTTACAATGAAAGAAGTCTAATAGAAGAACCCAGGAATTATGGACATCATGTGTTTTTTTAAACATGGAAAACATGTCCCGTAGCTGCCTCTATATGACTGGAAGAGTTTACATCTACAGAAGTGTAACTATGTAATTCCCTTATGGATAAAGAAAACCCAAACTCCTGTCTGTTTGCATGCAGTGTTATGAAGCCCTTAATCCATACTTGTCAGACATCATGATTGATGACAGACAGCAGAAATGATGCATGTGTGCTGTGTTATTGCGGGCTGAGAACAGATTACAGTATTTAGATAGCTTTTATGTCCGGTCACATGCTGTTGACACTATATATCAATGCCAGGTTTAAGACATCATAGAGGTGCTCTGCCAGACCTGGGGAGAAATCTCCGGAGATTAAAAACTGTTCCTATAAGTGTCATAATTATGAAAGTGACAGGCAATCTGCACTTGGGCTCAATCCACCCTTTACAGAAAATATAGGGTTAGTCTCAGAAGTTCTGTCTTTCCATTAAGAATGAAATGGACAGTTTATCTATAAAATACATATTTCCTTTCTTTAGCAGTATGACCCAAAAGGGCCCTGTCCGTCAACACTGATCTTTTTCCTCTGCTGTGTTCTCAGAGGTTGAGCACTTTGAGCATGTGTAATGCTGGACACACCAGAGCAGAGACACAGCCTTCTGGCTGCAAGGTAGCAGGGCAGTGCACACCAGCCAGCTCTGTGATGCTGAAGCTGGTGGCAGGACCACACATAGGAGGATGATTAGCCTTCAGGAAGGCTCCAGCGAATTTCAAGAAATCACATCTGTTTCGAGCATCCTTTGAACACAATATTTTTCATATTTTCATTGCATATTACTAAGGTACAGCATTTTTCAGCAACACAAAACAGACCCAGGATCTGAATGTGACCAGCATGACCCAAATCATTGTGTATGAATTTCTGGTTTAAGAAGGAATTGCTAGAAGTGCCAGAAGAGGATAGAGGCAACATGCCTCTCTGTAAGGCAAGATGTGATCTCTGAGAATCACAAAATGGTTGAGGCTGGAAGGGACATCTGTATTTCATCTGGTTCAACCTCCCTGCTCAATCAAGCAGGTGCCCAGGACCATGTCCAGGCAGTTTTTGCATATCTCCAAGATGTAAGACTTCAATTTCTCTGGACAACCTGTACCAGTGGCCAGTCACCTTCACAGTGAAAAAGTGTTTCCTGATGTTCGGGAGGAACCTCCTTGTCAAGAGTCCACTACTCTCTGACTAGGTTCTTTTAGATATTCTACACATGGAATGTATAATATTCAATATCAACTTTACTTATCTGAAGATTCTTGATGTTACATGGAATTTCTGATTTAGCAGACTGATACAAAATAATTACATAACACAATACAAATCCAAGTTACACATAGCGAAATACATGTAGCCACTACAATAAACAGTTTAATCACGATGACAATGTGATTCCCATTACTGGTCTCTCTAATATACTCACTATCAACATCACTGGGGACACTGGGCATCACCAGTGGCTGGAAAAGCCTCTGCGGGTTGAAGACATCTTAAACCTGTTGCTCGTTATGAAATTCTTTCTTTAGTTGTTCAGTTTTATATTATATGTTGGGCTGAGCCACTTATTCATTCCCCCCATGCTGGCCTGTCTAATGCAGGGAGACATTCACACTCAGAATGAATTGAGGGAAAAAACCTTCCCACCAACAACTCATCACCATATAGCTATTGATAGCTGTAAATCTAAAACAAAGGCCACCCTCAAGTCCCCTTGGTGTTGAGATCAAGTCAGCTTCTTTGCAACATCTGTGGTCCCAGACTACATTCTTCCCTGAGCTTCACAGTCACATTGCCTTGGCCCATCTTCACTGGGCTTGCTTCCATGGTAGAGGTTTGTTGGTCAGTCACTGTGGCAACATAATGAAAGTGAGCAGATAAGGGATGGCACCCCTGTGAACACCTCTGCACTGTGGACACCCATTCTTCCCTCAGAATACCTTGCTATTCTGTGTGACATGAGATTCTTTGCTGTGTGGAGCAAGTGGTGATGCTGGTGTCCATTTATATGTTAAATGCTTGTAAAGCTTAATTTATTTCTTGGGTTTTGGGGATATAAACTAACTATAAATAGTTGTTCTCCTAGTTTTTCCCTACATCTCAGGGGATATTCTCACTCATCCATGGGGTTCAACTGGAGCCTACAGGATGCCCACAGGAATAGAAAACTGAACCAAGACACAATCTGTCATCTGCAGGACACCACATTACAAGACCAGAAATTTTCAACACTTGACTCATTACAAACCATGTCCCCAGATCTGGCTCAGTGTTTTTAACACAAATTATTCTGTTGGGTAGGTTTTGGTAAGAAGTGTGTTTCCACCTTCGAACCTTATTCAAATGTGTGTTTCCACCTTGGTTTGCTTCTATGTGACTTTATGTAAACATGGAAAGCTCTCAAACTAGATGAAAGATCTGGGATTTCTTAGAATCTGAACTTGATTGTTAGCAGAAATCATGTAATCACTTGTGGAACAGTTGCTTCTTCTTTGACTAGTGAAATATAAAGTCAATCTGGGATCTGGATGTAAAAACAGGATAGGACAACTGGAAAGGGTTTACTTATTGAGACAGTTTATTCCCAGATGTTTGGCACTCTACTGGCTGGGTATGTAGTGTGTCTGATGAGTGTAACGGGTGGCGGGGTCTCAGCCCATCGCCTGCAGCAGCGGGGTTTGGTCTCAGAGGTGCGGCTGGTATTTAGGTGTGCAGTGGCCCTGGCACGACCACAGCAGAGGCTGCTTCCAGCATGGACAACCATGGGAAACCATGTGTGCCAGAAGGGAGGCAGGGTAGCCCCAGTGTCTGCAGATCTGGGCCTGGCTGCAGGGGTGGAAAGGCACGAATCCCTGGCCCTTGTGTGCAGGGTGTGTGGTTGGTTGTGGGAGGCATGCTGTGGCTTGCTAAAGGAGTGGGTGCAGGAGAAGCTGCCTGCTGGAGGCCATGCAAGGCCTGGGTGCACTGTGATGGTAAAAGGGAGGGAGCACAAGGCTTGACAGCAGCGGCTGCCCCCCACCCCCGGCTGCACGTGTGGGCTTCTTGTGGGTGCTTTTCCTTCAGAGCTGGCCCTGGTGAAAATGCAGTGGTTGATGTCCTCATGGCCTACTCTTTGCTTACACCTCTTGAGCAAGTGGGGATCATCTTTCTTCAAGTTGAGATTATAGTGGAAGAGAAACTAAAACATGCAAAAGAAGAAGAGTTAGTTGCCAGCCTTTGGAGATGGGAAAAGACCAGGGCAGGAGAACTGAGTCTTGTAATGGGAAGAGACCAATGTGGGTCCTGGAAAGATCTACTGGGCATTTGAAACCTAAAGCTTAGGCTGGCCAAACGGTTATGCTCTGGTTCTTTTAATTAATGGCCACCCTTGTGTTTTCACCTGAGAAAGGACATGAGAAAGAATGCCATGAGCATTTCCTGCCCTTCTCCTCCTCTCCTTCATTGCCAAGGCATATGTTACTGGTAGGTGAAGCTCTCATGCTAAAATCATTCTGTGAGTTGGTTCATGTGCAGGGGAAGTGATGTACATTGCTGTGAGCAGTGGATGCTGCTGTTTATTCTTCCAGAAACTCATCGAGTCAGACGTTTTGGGGGCATGTTCCAATTTGGTGTATCCACAGAGGTTGAGCTGATGAAGGAAACTTTTCCTGACATCCGCTTCAAAAACTTTGTGAGGTTCTTTCCTTGCTATTAAGTCCTTTTATAAGGCTTCTTCATCAATGACAACACAGATGCCATCACTACTCTACCAAATGGACTGAAACTGGTGACTTTGGAGCATTTTCCAGAGCTGTTTTGTAAAGGTGAGGGATGCAAAGTCATCAGCTTCACCAGAGGTCTCCTCTGAATAGATGAGATGGATTCTGCTGGTGCTGTGGTGCTCACTGCATGCTTGGAAATATTAGATCAGCATCATAAGGTACTCTTTATTCCGTCCTGGAGGGACAGGAGAAGTGGAGTCTGCAGTTTGTCCAGAGCAGAAGCAGATGACATTTCTTCTGGCGATGGCTCCCTTTCGAGCTCGTCAGAGTTAGACCAAAGTGGTGCCTAGCTGTAGGCATTTCCTTGGACAGCTGCGCTTGGTCCTGCCAGACAGCAAGCACTAACAAACTGGCACCAGTTGACTGCAGGTGCCACAGGGCAGTTCTCAAATGTCACTGTGTTGCCTGTGTTACATGCAGTGACATCACAGCCTGGCACCCTTGTCCTGGCATGCTGCTGCAGCAGCAGGGGAGGAAGCTACTGAACAGCAGTTGTCACTTGTCATTTCCAGAGCTGCAGGTGTTTGGACTCAAGAGTTAAACAGTAAACTGAACTATCTTGAAATGTTGTAGGCAATGGCAGGGCAGTGCTGTGTCCCATTGTCTGTAGGAGCTGGTGTCCAGGAAGGAGGAGGAAAGGCTGCAGTGTTTGGCATCAAAGTGCTCCACTGTGGAGGTGACCCAGTTGGGCACCTCTCTCACAGCAGAAATGTACTTGTCTCCTTTGCTGTAGTGGTGGCTTTGGAGCTACTGCTTGAGAGCCTGCTTGAGCGAGTTGTGATGGGCAAAGTTGGAGCTTCAGCCAGTGCCCAGTCTGTTGCATTTGTGGGGTGGCTCCTCCTCTGGGAATTGCCTGGTCTTGGCCATGTGATGCCTTGAATAGCTGCCTTCTGGCTTCCTGTATTTCCTCAGGGTTCTTCAGCTCTGTGTGGAAATGCTTTTCCCGAGCTGTTCAGTGAAGGAAGATTAGTATATCTGCCCACTTCCTCCCTGTTTCTTCTCTAGCCTAAGAAAGGCTCTGTGGTTTTAGTAGCATTTCTTCTGTCCTGGGCAGTCTCTGTAACCAAGTGACTTCAGCAGTCTCTCTGTGACTGCTCTGTAGGAGCAACTGCAAGTAAAACTAAGTACATTTTGCAAATGGTACAAATTGGAGATATGCAACTGTCTCTGTTTCTTTGAATGGGTTCCTATGCTTTTATTTTGTATTTAAAATTCAGAAAGAAAATTTTTAAAATCAGCAATTTTCTGTCAATCAAGTTAATATTCTCTCTACTGGTTCTAGTATTTTTTTCTGTAAATGCCATGTTTGATGTAGAGCCAGTAGGGATCAGCACTTCTGTTCCCTTCAGCTTTTGTATCAGTCCCAGGAAGGTTTATGAAAGGCTGGCCTAAGTATGTGGACAATAAAGAGAAGGACAATAAGCCTTGGGAACTTGTGAGCAGAGCTAAGTGACGGGAGATTGGGCAGAGCAAGGAGCATGTCCTCCAAGTGCTCAAGCATCCCGGAAGACCTGGCCTGGGAAGATTCAAGTTACAAATCAGCTGGTCTTTGCTGTTACCCTGCAGTACTGTTCAACTCAATAGCCTGGGAAAGAAGAGCTGTATCTGTTGACTGAGAAAGTGTGGTTAGCCAAGCCAAGAAGACACAGCTAAGAACAAGTCTGGAGCATCTACTACAACAACAACTACTACATGAACTGTATAATAATAGCTACCACCAAAAACTAGTATAAGCAACTTGTGTGGTCTATTGGTTTTACTAAAGTTCATTATGCAAATATGACCATGTAAAAACAATGCTGAGGCACAAGGCTTTAGTATGACCTTCTCTCCATATCTGAGAGAACATGTCTTCTCTGATACATCTTTCCTGTGGTGGCTTAGCTCACAAGGAAGTCATTCTTTGAGTATTTCTTTATTGAAGTAGAATCTGGCAAATACCATAAGCATGTTAGAAACATTTGTACTTTCAAACAGCTGTGTAGCCAACTCCCCAGACTGTATGGTTTGTTCTACTATTTGTTCCTTCCAATTTTCAGCAGTTTTCTAGGCATCTTCCAACACTTCTCTCAATATTAAGTATGTAACCTGAAAAGAAGCTTCCAGAGATTTGTAGTTAAGGTTAGTGAAATGTTGTAAATGTCACCCTCGTGCTACAAAAGTGTTTCCTGATGTTCAGATGGAACCTCCTGTGTTTCATGGTGTGCCCATTGCCGCTGGTCCTGTCACTGGGCACCTGGCTCTGTCCTCTTGGTGCCCTTTTTGCAGGTATGCGTATACATTGATGAGATCCCCAAAGATGAACCAACACAGTTCTCTCAGCTGTTCGTCACAGAAGAGATGTTCCTGTCCCTTTATTGTCTTTGAGGACCTTCACTGCACTGTATTCAGTATGTCCATGGCTCTCTTGAACTGGGGAGCCCAGCACTGGACACAGCACACCAGGTATGGCCTCACCAGTGCTGAGCAGAGGGGAAGGATCACCTGCCTCCCTCTGCTGGCAATACATTGTTTAATACTGCCCAGAATATCATTCACCTTCACAGCAAGGGCATGTTGCTGGCCCATGTTCAACTTGATGTCCACCAGGACCCCCAGGGCGTTTTCTGCAGTGCCACTTTCCAGCTGGGTGGCCTTAAACACGTACTGGTGCCTGGGGCTGTTCTGCCCCAGATGCAGGACTTAGCACTTCTCCTTGTTGAACTTCATGAGGTCCCTGTCAGACACTTTCTTCAGCCTTTTGTCCTGGTACTAAGTCCTAATACTATAACATTTTTAAACTGAACTGAAATCAGAAGAATTTTGTTAAACTCAGCCTCTCAGCTTGGTATAGAGTACAGTGTTGATTGAAGGCAACATGGTTTTGATTTGAAAGACCAAACCAACATTATGGCTAATCTTTGTAGGATTTTTATTATAATAAATGGTATAGAATACTTGCCTCACTTTTCTTAGTCATGACATTTTATTTACACACTATAATAACTCTTAAAAGCCCACCATCATACTGTTAATATAAAGCAAAAAAATAATTGCTTTTCTTAAAAGCTCCTTTTCTCACCTATCAGGCCTCCACAAACCACAACAAATACATATCTAACAATATTTTTCTAGAAAAGTCACCAAGTTGATCTGTGAGCATTTTAAGCATTTCAAAGTCATCCTCAATCTATATTTTTGCCAGCACGGTACAAGAGCTTCTTTTCAATTTGCAGCTGTACTGGGGTAGTGTTTTGATTCTTGATTTAGACCGTGGTCTCCCAGAGGTTCCAGAGTATCTGGCTGAAATATAAAGCTTCATGCATTATGTTTCCTTTCAGCAGAGCAGTAATACATACCACGCACTGTGCACCAGTCCATAAGTTTTTGAAAGTAAGTCCGTCCACTTATTCTGTGGGTCTTCTGACACTTGATCACTGTTTCTGAGGGAACAAGTCAAGTTGTATATATTTTCAGCTTTTCTTTATTGCATAAACTATGTGGCACTCTCAGGGAATACTTGTTGTAGTGTGAGGCAATGGACTGAGTGTCTATATAGAAAAATTTGAATATTTGGCACCTGGTATTACAGGCTGCAGCATAAAGCCATGCTTGCGTTCAAACGTATCCTGTTTGAATAACCTACCGTACAGTGCATGCAGGATTAAATAAAGCCTCGCAAATCAGGAACCACTGTTTTTTATTCCCTGTGTAAAGTCAATCACAAATGAACATGGATCTGAAATAATATTTTAACCTTAATAACTCTTTCACACTTTATTGTATCTTGAACTCATTGTTTAAAATCATATGCTATAGCCATGTGGGAGGCACGGAGCCAGCACAGACAGCTCCAAGCAGACCAACCTGCTCAGTGTTCAACTGGGAACTTTATCCAACCACTGACCCACTTGAAATTACATGTATATTAAACCTTACTTAATAAAATGCATAATATGGAAATAGTCACCACACATCATTTGCCATCTTTGAAAATCTACATTGATAAACAGTTCAAGCAAGCCTAAAACTACTTAAAAATATACTAATTTAAAATTACAGATCTACAGTTGCAAGCACAGAAGTGTTAACCTTGCTCTTCTTTTTAGACCTAGAGAAAGTCTACATTTTATGTGTCTTTGCTTCCCCCTACTCCCACCACATGACTCGTAGGTTCACTGAAATATGCTTTGTTTCCTTCTTTTTCCCTTTGCTTTTCAGGGGCCTGCTAGGTTCTTTTTTTTGTGTGTGTGTCAGTTCAGGCTATAACCCTGCAGTTTGAGTTTATCTTGGCCATAAAATGCAACAGCAATTTATATGCTGCCTTACTCGGCAGTCCTCTGAGGCGCTGCCAGCTGTCTAGCCAGCAGTTTAAAGAAAGAGCTGTAATGAGCACAAGTGTGCAGGGGGTAAGGGGAAGGCACACGCAGCACACAGTCGTGTTCCTGTTTCCATAGCTGGTGGTGGTTATGTTTAAATGGCATTACAGCAAGCTGTCAGTATGGCGAGATTCTCTGCACAGGCACTGCACACTCCTCTCATGGATTTCTCATTCCTTTCTTTCATTCTTCGTAAAGAATAGATTTAAAGGATGAGACAAAGCCCAAAGCAGCTGTTATGTGATATGGAACGTGAGGTATGAGTGTAAAATCTTGCTTCCTCCTGCCTTTTTCCCCTATCAAGAGTAAGCTCTTTGAGCCCACAGACAAAGCCTGATGGTGATCTTGATGTACTTGACACAGACTTTGATTTTAGCTTGCCTGAGCTCAGTTTTTGATGTAATACAGTTGTGAGTTTTATTTCTTCCATAGCTGTGCAGTATGCTTATTTAAACTTTACCATCACTGTAGTGATAAAAAACAAAAAGAAGAAAAATAAAGGTATTTTTCGTGTAAGTCACTTCTGTCAAGAACTATTTTCCCTACTGTTGTCTCTAAAACATTGTCATATGTATATATAAAGCAAAAATTACATGTTCACACAGTTCTTGCATGTTGCAGAAATCCTTCAAATAACCTCGATACTTTCTCTAAAGTCCATAAAAAAACAGTAGGTTAGACTCTGATCTCAGTGAGGCCATTGAATACAGAAAAAAAATCCCATGTCATCCCACTATGATCAGTAGAATTCATTTAGCATTACACTGATGCAATAGATGAAAACCTGTCAGTGCAACCCTTCCAGTCATATGGTAAAAATGCTTTCTTTTCCTAGAAACTTTCTACAAAATCAAGCCATCCAATTTTTAACTGGAGATTTTGGCCTCTTCAACACACCCACAGAAAAATATGGCTTTGATTCTTACACCATTCTCAAATAAGTTGAGTTATGATCTGATAAAAGACACTTTCAGTGAAGAAATCCAGTTCTCCCTCAACTCCCACCAATGCTGCATAAGCTCTAATTGGCCTTGAGCTAGAATTTCCCTATGCAGTACAGCAGGACAAAACCTAAGACTTCTTTAAAAAGGCAGAGTCCTGGAAAATGATGGAATCACCTTAATCATGGCAGAGCACGGGTTACAGGTCAATCCTTTCTTATGTGATGTTTTTAATTGTTGTTCAAGGTACCTTGAAAAGGGAAACGTCCTCATTTGTCACATTCAACCTATCTAAATCCATGATATATAAAGCGTTTTGGAGTATCTGAACCCACAATAATGGCAACTAATCTAGGCTGATTTAAGCTTCATTAGTCAGAGGAAATATATGCAGATAGTCCACAAGTCCATATATATTTTGAAGCACAATTTAGACTGAGATCCCATCTGGAAGGTCTTGACTCCTATGCTGTTTATTTTAATAAATCCTGGCTAAGTAGTTTAATGTAATAAAGCCTTGCCTCAAGGTGCAATTTTCACTATGATTCAATAAAAATAAACCTACAAAAGCACGATCTCTTCTTTCATGGAGCCCATGAACAGGTTTGTTTAATCATAAAACAAAGTGTCCTAGAGGGGTCAGAAATATAGGCAGGAAGTAACAAAATGAGATTCAATGTGAAAAAGTCAAGTTAATGTGTCTGAGGGAGAATAAATTGAAACAGATATTCAGCAGGAAGGAGGCATTTGCAAAACAGTGAAGGTAAAAAAGCTCAGTAAGACTAATAGAAAACTCAAAATTAGCAAAGAACATGTAACAGAAAAGTGGTGGCAAAATAGACCAATACACTTTATGAAACTATGAAAAAGGCATAATTTCTCCTATGCAAGAGTTGACAGTCCTCTGTATAGCAGATGTTGAACACAAACATCAATATTCATTTCTTGGCAACTCAGATAAAACAGGAAGTTGTTAACATGTCAGAGAAAGTTCAGAGAACTTCCATAAATAAAGGATTGAGCAGCATTATCAAAAACACAATTTCTGAGCTTTCTTCTACGGAAATCAATTTCAGTATTTCCACTCAAAATGGAAGACTTAAAATGCAGCAAGATCAGCTAAATACCAGTTAATGGCTGCTATGATTAACTGCAGGATGCAGGCACCAGGGAGACATCAGAATTACCCAGGTCAAGTACTGACTATGAGTGATCTTCCGAGACCCTCTTCAGCATCCACAGAAGGCAACAAGCTTGGATCTACAGGAGACTACATGGTGCTCTGCAGTAGGGAGCTGCACAGGGTTCTTGGTCCAAGAAGGTATAACTGTCAGTCAGAAGATGGAAGAAAGCCAAAATAAGTGTAAATTGAATATCAGAAAAAACATCCTTGCTCTGAAATCTAACTTCCCTGAAGACTTGGAAGAAAGTACTGCCATGTATCATTTAAAACCAAAGAGTATAAAACACTATAAAATACATATTTTAGCAATTTAGGTGATGGTTCTCTCTTTACACGTCTGCTTGTTTAGATTGCAACCTGATGCATGTGCATGGCACGAACTGTGGCTGTGCAGCTCCCTGCTTTGGCTGTAACTGTCTACCAGCCTGCCCTGGACATCCAAGGACCAAGTAAATTCTCCCACAATTTTCCTCAGTAAAATCATTGGGCCAAAGCACCCTTCACACTACTTCTGTTCATGGGCTTATCCATAAAGGTCACTTCCAGTAAGCTGCCAGTGCCTACTTCCTAAACTAGCATGAATGGGCGAAATTAATCAGTTCCTCTCTACTGAAGCAACTAATAGGTGTGCCTCATTCACCAGTATAACATGAGAGAAATTTCATATAAAAGAACAACAGACTGTATTTTGGACTCAGAATTCAGGAGTATCTGCATCTTGGATAGGCTAAAAGAGTATAGACTATCACAGGCTGCTAGAAACAATCAGATACTCTAAAGGTAATTTAGATATTTGCATTTCATCTGAAATCATTTTAACATGCTGCTTTATTAATGGCAAGATGCTTGTGTGAAAATGAAGAAAAAATGTCTTTCCTTCCATGTTTCCCACATTTAAGGTTTTATTTACCTTATATAATCACTTTCTTCCTTGTCACCAGAAAGCAAGAAATGACAGGACATACTACTTATTAGAGTAGTGCACAAAAGAAGGAGCCACAGGTTTAAAAGTCTGCTGTGCAGATACATCAGCTTTATTAATTTTTCCTCCCTCCTGTCCGAAGATTGAACAAGCAAAGATAGGATTGAACTTCAAAAAAAAGGACTTTTTTTTTTTTTTTTTCCCTCAGGTTCATCATCTATTTTTTATCTCTGTATCTGCCATCAGATCCCATTGATTTCTTAAACTTGACATCCTTCTGGGTTTCCTCAGGCTCTTTGGATTCAGTTCTAAAGAAATAATTACAAAATTGCTGGAGACAATTCTGGCTACTTTGGATGGATTCAGAGGTACTTCAGGCTTTGCTCTGTCCAAACAGATTTTTCTTGTCTGGTTTACAGTGAAGAAATAACATAAATGATAACTCTAAGTGCCAACTGCTTGCTATCCAAAAATCCAACATTATTCAAGAAAAATCATACATTATACTCTTTCTCTTATGTGCTTTCCTCTTTTTATCCAGAAGTGAGTAGGTAAAATAAACATTTAAATTACCTTTCTTGGGATGACCATAATTCATTGAACAAGAAGGTGGCAGTTCTAGGAATGACAAGAGATTTTTTTGCATGTTCTTTGGAAATATGATGCATAAATCACTGTCTTCCTTGGAAAGATTTTGTTCATATTTTTAAGATTTTTATTCAGTTGGTTAAGAATTTCTAACTTTCAGATAAAAATAATGCATTGCATGAGTTATTAAAACCTCCTTTTAATAATCAATATGATTTATCAATACTTTTTATGTTAAGAAATTCAAGAAAAAGTGCTGAGAAAGCTCTTTTTGATTTTTTTTTGTTCACCAATCTGATTACAAGATTGCTGTGTTTGAATTTTTTTTTCTTAAATGGAAACACATTTATAGAGAAAATGGCAGTCAGCAAAGAAAGTAATGACACATAGAGCCTTTGAAAGAAAGCCCCTTTCATGCCCTACAAGTACATAGTCAAAATGAGTAATTGGATAAAGAGCAGATGTCAAAACTAGAAACACCAAAGTCATGGCAGCAGGCAGAGAACAAAAGAGGTAGAGGTATTTTTAAAAGCATCAGCCACTTTTCAGATGGCCACCTGCTAAGTAAGCTCCTGTCCCCTGATAGTTGAGACAATCCACACAAAGACTCCTGACTGATTTCTGAAACAAAAACCAACAAAAGATGCAGGACTGCCATTAGCCATCCCTGATTGGAAGCAGATTGTGACCCTGCTCTCCTCTTTCCCCCGTTGGATTTTGCATCTTCTACTGTGAGTCAGCACCTCTTGACTCCTTCTCTTCAGGACAGCTTTCATGAACACTGGGAGAACTGCACTTGTTCCCAGTACTCTGTCTGTTGCACTTAGAGCAGCTTTCAGTCCTTATCGAATCCTTACAGTTGGTTGTTTGTATTTTTTGGTGTTTTTTTGGTTTGGGTTTTGGTTTTTTTTGGGGTGGGGTGGGGTGTTTCAGTGGAGGCTGGGACCCTTGCATATCAAATTGAAGCTACTGCCAACAGTCTTGCTTTTCACATTTAACTCTGATGTCATTCTATGCTTATTGATACCTGTGTATTAAAGGTTGAAAATTGCTACAAAGGTGTCTTTCAGACTGCTGTGTTCTCAACAGAGCACCCACATCCGACCAGATTTATACAAATACTTGGTTTAAGAATTTGGAAGCCAGCAAGCATAGGAGTTAAGCCTGGCTAAAAAAAAAAAAAAAAAAAAAAAAAAAAAAAAAAAAAAAAAAGGAAGGAAGTGAACAAATCAAGGGGAGGGAGAGACAGATTAAGTTACCAGAGACTCTGACCCTGAAGGCTCAAGAAGTAAAGTCAGGGAAAGCAGAGGCACTAGTTAGTTGGAAATTCCTTTGAATTCCTTTAATCCCTTAGGTCAATTTAAAGGGAAATGATCTGACAATTCTGCATCTGCTAGTGATTGAAGGCAAATAAGAAGCATTGTGTGATTTCCAGTTCAAGAAGTATATAGTGCACACAGCTTTTATGAAAGCAAATACAGCAAATCTCAATTGACCTAGACTGACTAATAAACCCTGAGATGCCTCTAACATATGGGAAGCTGATGCTGGTACAGACTCCCCAGAATAAAAAAGAGAACGAAAAGAAAAAAATCCCAAACCCTCCAAATTTCTAAAATGAAGGTGGGAAAAAAAGAGAAATAGTTTATTGCATATAGTGTTTTTTGGCTGAAACACTGTAGTCCCCAAATCATCCTCAATATTTAGTCTACTATTATGTAGACAGAAAAAAAATCGAAAATCACACCCTATTAGGCCTCTCAGATTAAGCCTTCTGCTACACATCTGTAACTGGAAACAGTCTTCCAAGGCTTGTTTATGTAATGACACCATACAGTAAGAGCCTGGCTACAGAGGAAAGCTTTATTGGGCCTTCTAATAAATATTATTAGTGTGTAGCTCTGGAAATGATCCCATTTGGGCTTGTAATGTGTAGCGATTAAGGGCTAGACAGTGCCTGTAAAGCAATAGCTTGGCCATGGGTGTCGATTAACACAAAAGACATGCTTTCCAGAGACAGGACTCAAAGGCCTATCCCTCCAGACTCACCACTCATTTCTCTGTCATTCCCCTTACATCCCCACAGGCATCGTGCATGGCAGCCCCATAGTGACAAACCTCCCCCTTCCCTACTCTGCCCAGTCTGAGGAGGTTCATTTCCTACAACCTGGGGCTCAGGAAATCACCAACTAAGATTAACCTTTATTGAAAAGGTCAAAGGAAAGACTTTCTTGACTCTTCACTATCTAAATCTGTATCAATACATGGAAAATAAAATGCGTAGTTGCAAACTAGCAAACACCACAGAGCAAGGATCAGCCAGTTGCTGGAATGCACATGTGGGTGTATGTGATCCTCATAAATTATTTTTTATTGCTTGATAAATAATATTAAAAAGAACTCATTTCACAAAAGATTTGACTCCTTCAGGTTGCCAGTTTTAGCTCAATCCCCTATAAACTTCTGAAATACACCAGATCTGACTGCAAAAGGTCTATTTCCTCCTCCTGCCTGACCTTCTCTTGTTATTAGCTACATTTTCAGCTGGAGAAAATAGGCAATCTTTTTCCCCTGACTGTATTTAGTTACAATAGACTCTTTCTTCCATATTTTTGTATATGCACTCTGCTCTTCTCTATCACATTATGGAGCATCATCATTCAAATGCATGAGCTCTGCACACTGGTGGAGATTGGACAGAGTTTGTGTTGCAAAGCAGAAGAAATTTGAAAAACATTTATATTTTAGTTAATAATAACTTTCTCTAATTTCTCTATTTTCTATTGATATGGCTCTTACAATTTTTAACAGTTTGAAGAAAAAAGAATTTTATAATAGATTTGTTCTGCAACATCATTGCACAGCCCCCTCTTTTAAATACATAATTTCTAATTCTCTAAGTCAAGTGTTGAATTTTTAAGAACTCTTTTAGTTACTCCTGGGATAAATTTCTCCATTTCTTTCTTGCAAGTTAAATGATTTCGGCAAGAGACTAAGAGTAACAGAAATAATAACACTAATAATATGAAAATGATTTGTAATGTTAATTTTAAATGTTGCATTCCAAAACCTGTTAAATTATTTTTCCTGGAATTCCAAAAGCTGTACTAGTTCTTGGCAATGCTTAAAAATATCCCCTTACTCCTTCATGCTGCTTTGTTTCCTACAAATCTGCTGACAACACCTTTCCAAACTGTTCTAAAGGAAACAAAACAGCATGCCTGCAAAGTTAAACCTTTTTAAAATTGGGTTCTAAGTATACAGCAAGATGATATGCAGGAAGATAACCCCCTGAAATCATGCTGAAGTAAAGGAATTCACATTGACAGGAAAAAACCAACACAGAACTCCACAAATATAATAGGAAAAAAATGTAATTTTCAATCAGACAGTTCTAAGTGCTCCATAATGAGATCCTATCTTGTTACATACTAGAAGAATCTATACTAGAAGAGTCTTAATCTTAAACTTTTCTGTTCAACAAACAAAATTCACCTCTTTGCAAAACACCTGAATAAACATCTTTGTTAGAAGGTTAATTAGTGTAATATACAAGTCATATCAATTACAAGAGATAATTTGCCAACATGGGAACAAAAATATAAAGATATCTCAGTAGAGACATATGTCTAGAAATGTAGGGAAATGAATTTTCAGAAAGTACTTACTGAAAGGAGTGTGAATATGTGAAGAAAAAAATGAAACTTGAAATATCCCACTGTCTTGGCTCTCTCTCTCTGTACTTGGAAACACTGAACATGGGGTCAGCAGTGAGCCAGCTCCTGCAGGTGCATGAAATCAGAAACTAAGTATGTGAAAGGCGAGAGAAAAAATAGAAAGAAGAAAACAATAATTATGGCAGCATACCAAATTCCTCTGTCACGAGCAGATGGATATAGAGGAAGATGTGTTTTGCAACTGAACATTTTTTAGACAACAATGGGAAAAATCTGAAATTGCAACAGAGCTCAATATAAAGCCAAGCGAAAACTAAAATGTGGTCCCGTCTTATTTAAGTCAGTTGATGACAAAATGGAGTGGCACATGTGAATTTCACAAACCACACAAATAGTTTTACTACTGCCAAAGTCAATCTGGAAGGATATCTGAGAGCCTGGAAAAAATGTCCACATAAGCTGTGTGGCATGACAGATTCATGCAGTTACCAAGCTACTCTTTGCTCATATTTTGTGTCCAAAGTAGTCATTAGAAATCACAGAAAATGGTGTCTGTTCTCCAGTGCTCTGTCACTTTTAGTTGTTCAGTATCATCTGCGATAACTCTAAAAGTGCTATTTCTGAACAGATATATGTTGGCTTTCCCTTCTTGTCAAAGCAGTTAGAATTGACAGAGCACCTAGTCCCATGTCCTGCAGACCTCTCCACCATGTTTCAGAAACAACAGGATGAACTTTCTCTGAGAATATGTAAATTATTCACAAATCAGCTACTACAGTCACTCATGGAGTACTGTGTTCAGCTCTGGGGCCCCTAACATAAGAAGGACATGGACCTGCTTGAGCAGGTCCAGAGGAAGTCACAATGATGATCTGGAGCACCTCCCTTATGAGGACAGTCTGAGACAGTTGGGGTTATTCAGCCTAGAGAAAAGGCTCGAGGGAGACCTTGTAGAGGCCTTCCAGTACTTAAAGGGGGCTACAGGAAAGATGGGGAGGGACTCTTTAACAGGGAATATAGAGATAAGATGAAGGATAATGGTTTTAAACTGAAATAGCGTAGATACAGTTAGATACAAGGAAGAAATTATCTACTCTGAGTCTAGTGAGACACTGGAACAGGTTGCCCAGAGAGGTTGTGGATTCCCCCTCCCTGGATATGTTCAAGGCCAGGTTGGACAGAAAGTGTCCCTGCCCATGTCAGTGGGGTTGGAACTAGATGATCTTTAAAGTCCCTTACAAGACAAACCATTCTATGATTCTATGGCTTTATGATTCTATGATTCTATGATTTTCAGTTTAATTTCTTCCTAGTTTCATGACTTCTTGACCTAACACAGTTGGTTTCTCTTACAACAAACACAGAGTATCATATAACCTAACTAAAAATCTTCTTCCCACAGAATACCCTAAAAATCAAATGCTTCTACTTAACATCTTACAGCCAGTCTCTAGTTCATTGCCTTTAACATTTGAACATGAAAGATTTCAGTCAGAGTAACTTGTTCTTCCTTTTGTTTCTGTATCCTTCAGTATCATATGTTGTCTGTAATTTTAAATTTTATTAAGAAGGAATGAAACTTTATCTGTCTCAAGATTAAGTTATCCATTTTGTTTAACAATTTAAGCTATGTTGAAATAAAAAAAACCCCAAACAATAATATTTTTTTAATGAAAAACCTTGTTGTAACATTTAAAATAAGAATATTGGCACTCTGAAATTAATTGTTTCATTTGGAAAATGTTGAAAAAGTGTCTAAACCTTAAATGCAAAACTATTTGTTTTGATCCAGAAGTCTTTGTAAACAAATTCAACCATAACTAATTTAACTATTCCATCAGTATTCCCGGATATCATTATTACCACTTGAGAAAAGTTCACACATATTCTAATTCTGTATACTTAATACCAAAGAAAACTACTGGTAAAAATTAGTAGCTTAAAAACCACAGCAACAGATGCCTTACAGCATAAAGGCACTTGCAGCTAGGCACATCTTTTGATGAAATCTATGGCCACGTTTTGGTTATCAGGAAGTAAGAACAGAATTTGCAGAAGTCAACACTGTAACCAAATATACTGGGATCAAGGCTATGAAGAAAATGGCTGTTTCCACATTTACTTACTACAGTCAGGACATAGATAAGAAACTGATTAAAAATAAGAAAAAATGCTAAAAGAAAGAAAAATATTATCCTTGGGACACTTTATGACTTCTCTGTTTTGACTTCACTCCTGATGCTCATCTCTACAAAAGCAAAGCAGGTGATTATCAAGTTTTAAAACTCTCCCTGATACACAGTTGTCCTACTTACCATAGCGCTGATTGCAGTCACATCTTAGTATTTCATGATGTGAACAAGCCAGCTATCATGTATTGGCAGTGAGGAACTACTGAGGAACAACTGCTAGAAGACAGTCTTGGCTCTTTAATGATAGACTTCTGCATAAACAAAGCATGAACTTATCCAGACTGAAAAAGAATACCTTACAATAGTGTTTACATGTAAAAAAGATTTTGTAGTGTGACCAAAACCAGATAACTATTTACACAAAGACTAATGACAAATTCTTAGAGAGACCCTTCAAGATGGTTATTCAATAGTGTATGCTATTAAAGTGAGTGTGGTATAACAAAGGACCTGAATGCTAACAATACAACCAAGAGTGCCTCTAAACAGATCAAAAATAACAATAAGGCTCAGAGCAAGGGTGAAGGAGTCAGAGGCTCAGATGGTATTTTCATTAATCCCCTCCATCAGGGGTCAAAGGATCAGATGAGGACAGATTCATCCTACAGATGAAAGTAGGGCTGCACAGATGGTTCAGCAGGAGGGCTTTAATTTCCTTGACTTGGAGAAGATGCTCCATAAGCCATTGGTGAAGGGTGGTTCCTATGTCATGAAAAGGGTTTACACATCTTTGCATGGCATTTAATAACTTTGTAGAAGAGTCTTTCCAGCTGCGACCAACTGGGGACAAGAAAGTGCAACAGTGTGAGTAAAGTCCCTTAAAACAATGATAAAGTTATTCATATCAGCATCACAGAGAGGAAATAAGTTCAGTGAACCAACACACTTTTATATGTTTGTGATTTTTGTGCACTGATACAAGAAAATTGGGAAACAATCAGGAAGACTTAAGCATTAATTCAAGGTGAAAACTCTGCTTTAACTGACCTAACAGATATTTGTTAGAAGAATGATGTGATTAGAAAGAAAGATTTAGAAAATGTTGATATCTGTCTCAAGAAGCAAGCAAGTTCTGGCTTTGGGGGAACACAGACCTTCTGATAGTCTCTGATAATGATTAAGGCAGAACATGGGAGCTCAACAAACATGTTCAGATGAATGAACTGTAGGATTTCAAAAAGGGCATAAAAATTAGGCAATTTATAGGCGATTATGAAATAAAAGATCACAGAATTTCTCAAAAATTAAAAACTTCTCATCATGTAATCATGATATGTTTCACCATTCTGGGTTCTGAGGGAAGCAGCAGATTTGGGATCTTCAAGTAATGGAAGACAGAAAAGACACCAGTAAACCAGCAGAGGAACATCTGGGTAATTTAGAAAGGAAGTTACACAAAATTTTAGTGCAGACACATAACTTCAGTTCTGAGAAAGAAAATGTTGAGTGTGTGAGATATTTTGCCAGTATCATCAGAAAATACCATATTAAAGGGAAAAAAAAAAAAAAAAAGAGAGATAGAGAGAGAGAGAGAGAAAGATAAAAGGGAAAAGAAACTAAAAAAAAAAAAAAAAAGGAGATGGACAACAGCCAGCAATGATTTACCAGGAATAGATTATGTCAAACCTATCTAGTTTCTTTCTGTGACAGAATAACATACTTTATGGATACAGCAGAATATGTCATCTTTTCAATTAAGCGAGGCCTTTGACTCTGTCTCGTCTAACATATAAGCAAGCTAGAAAAACATGTTGAGATGAAATTGCTTAATGTAGATGCAAAAATTATTAGCAAGCTGTATTCATACAGGAGTTGTTCTCTGTCTTAAAGGAATTTACTAAAGCTGAGAGTATATGTTCTGGTCCTCTAATATCAACATTATTATTCATGATTTAGATAAGAAAATATGCGTATGAAATTTACCGTGTACTAAGGAAGCTGTTAGGGGCTGCACACCCTTAAGAGTAGGACTGAAATTTGAAAGGATCTTCACAAATTGAATGAAAGAAAAAGAGAAAGAGGAATGCAGAAAAGCAAGGAAGCTTTAGAAGGGCAGGTAGGAAGTGTCACCTGAACAGAACCTCCTGGTCAGCGGTCCTACTGGCTAGTCTGGAGGCTATAGTGAGGCTATAGTGAAATCATAAGGCGAACTTCAGTCCATGAAGTTGTAAAAAAAGCCAAGCATAATTTGGAGGTACATGACAGGACTATAATTTACAAGTACAGAATTAATCCCTCACCTTCTACCTCTACAGCATTACTGATGCAGTGTAACATGATCAGTTTTAGGCAACACAGATTCACAGAATAATTTAGGCTGGAAGGACCTCTCAAGGTCATCTGGTTGAACACACAACTCAGAGCAACACTAGCTTCCAAGCCAGGTCAGATTGCCTGAAATCCTGATCAGATGAGTTTTGAAAAATGTACAAGGATGGAGGTTTCACAGCCTCTCAGAGCCTCTGTCTCAGTGCTTGACTGTCATTCCGGGTATTCAGCTAAAATTTCTGTTGTTGAAACCTGTGACCATTGCCTTACATCCTTTTACTGGGCACTGGAGAAGAATTTGTCTCTGTCTTCTCCATACACTGTTAGGTTATGGAAGACAGCAACGTGTTCCCTCCAGTCTTCTCTTCTCTAGGCTAAACAAACCCACGTCCCCCAGCCTCCCCTTAGGGGGGTGTGTGTGTGTATTGAGGGGTGTAGGTGAACAAGGGGGAAAACACAGTGTTGAAGCAAGCAAATCCACAAATAACCTTAAAGGAAAAATGTCAAAAAGTCCATAGGAGAGCAATTGAGAATAATCAGATATCTAGAAAACTGGGAACAGACTAAAAGAACTGCCATTGCTTAGCTCAAAGAAGATAAAACTGGTAGGAGAACATGGTAACAGTGTTCAAATACATAAAAAAGAGGTGGAGAAAGAGAAAGGAGAATATCTGTTCTCCACATTGAATGCAGTTAGAACAAGAGGCAATGGATTTAAATTGCATAAGGGAGCAGAAGATTAGATTAAGAAAAGTTTCCTAAGGGTAAGGAAGGTGAAGTACTAGAACAGATTGCCTGGGGAGATTGTCAAATATTCATCATTGGAGTTTTTGAAACAGATTGGTATAGTTTGTCCTGACATGGGGCACAGAACAGTCTTATTTTCTGTGCTTTTGTGTACATAGCTGACTGAAGAACAGTTTTGCAGCCCAGAAATATGGCAACTGAACAAGAATAAAGGATCCTCAATCTGATAAAAAAGCATTAATCAATACAAGTGTGTGCCAGCTTCAAGGCAGGGACTAGAAATAATTTGAGTGGAAATAAACCATCAAGGTTCACTTTCTATCTTTATAAAAAATACAGTACATTTATGACAAAGGTCTCACTTGCATCATTCTGTCAGAACTGGCAGATACTATAGGAGAAGCTGCATCTGCTTCCTCCATGCACTGATGTTATTAGGATGAAATGAGTACACAGAAGAGTATCATACATATGTGTGCATATCAGAGAGAGGGGGAATTTCACTAAGAACAGAAACTCTCTCAGAAAAGATGCCAAATCCATTCTAGAGTAGAAGTCTGTAACCGGAATGCTACAGATTCTGTACAGGGGCCAAACATGATCAAAGGCATCAGACAACTAGGGAGCAATTAAGATTCATGTGGGAGACTGTGAAAAAAGCAGAAATTCAGTCACATCACCCTCCCATGATACCACAACAACCAAATGAGGAGAAAAAAAAACACTGAAAAAGTTAAAATTGCTGGGATTCCATTAAAGCCATAGGACACATCACTTGCACATATGGCAGATGTGTACGACTTACATGTAGCTCCAGAAATATTGCAAATGACAGAGAAGGAAGGACTAACAAGATAAAAAAAAAAAAAAAAAAGGCAGGGGGAGAGGGAGTGAAAGAGAGGTGGAGAGAGAAAGAGTTGACTAGAACTACAATCCAGATACCGTGGCAAACTTAGCAAACTAGTTCCTTCTCTACTCATCTGTATACCCAGAAGACAATGTCTTGTGCTGAGCAGATCACTCCTGGCTAGACATATGTATTTCAGAAAAACCACACCTGCATTAATCAGTACAAACACGTGGCAGGAACTAGTGCTACAATGAATACTGACTTCTCAATTTACAGAGAACTATTCACAACCTCGGGAAAGAAAAAGGACAATAAAAACCAGAGGTATAAGAACAGCCCCCTGAAACATCACCACTTCAGCAGACCTAGAGGCAAGGCAATCTCCTGCCATGACAGGAGTTATAGTTGCCCCACTTGCAGTGTCCATTGAATGCTCTACTCAATACAACAATGTGCATTCTGATAGTCTCCCTGAATCCAAGGAAATGATCTTCTTCTCAGAAAAGATTACTTAGCAATACATTTTTATAAAATGAAGGCTAAAATATGCATGGGTGTCTTTCATCACACATATGTGCATATGTTGGATAAGATTCAACATGTGTTTAACAGACACCCACAGACAGCCTTCACCTGGTCTGTAAGCACTCAGAGGAATTCCCTGCTCACCAGTCATCAGAGAGTCGAGAGCTGCCTCCAAACCTGTGCCCTGTGCAAGCACTGCTTAGAGGTGAAGTCTTCAAACTTTGTCAAGGCCATAACACTCACCAGGTAAAACTCAGAATGTTTTCAAGGATTTTATCTTTCAGAGATATGAGAGTCACTGTACAGCAATAAACAGCCATTCAAATTTTTGTCTTCATGGACCAACATTAGGCAAGTATAAACACCTAATTTTAAGGTAAACAGTGTTTCCCTTTGTTAGACAGTTTCAACTGAAGTCCCAGTGAAAAAAAAGAAACTGCTTTTCTCTTTGTTGGAGTTCCCTGAGACAGGGCATTACAAGTATATCTTAATTTCTTTTTCTTCACAGAGAGAATTCTATCAAAGGAGTGCAACATTGCTTCAGTCACAGTAGAGATGATTTACTGGTTATTCGTTTTAGAAAGATGATTCCTGGACATCTGCACTAATTTAAAAACCTGAGAATTACGCATTTTAACCACGTATTCAGGTTAGAAGAAGATAGAAATATACAGCATCTATTTTAAGTATATATTAAAAAAAAAAAAGAAAAGTATGTACACCAGAATTTGGTACATCTCAGCTTCAGTTATTCAGATCTTCATAACATGAACACTGTATCAGCCACTGCTTTATTTGTTTTTTTAAAAAAAAGATGTTTGTGATTTTTCAAGTTTTGGGAAAATCAAAACAATTTTATTTGGTTAACTATCATCATGTTTTCTCACATTCGTCCAACAGTTATATGGTACATGGTATAGTGCTGGTGTGTGCTCAAGATAAAGACACCATTACTGTCTTCCCCCGTTGCCCTTCCCCTTCTACATCTGGTAAATGTGACCATTGCAAACCACTGAATCCTACAACCCTTACACTCTTAGTTTCTAACATAACTTACTCATTTGAATACAAAATATGACTATTCTTAAGTTCCTGCATGGGAGCCTAAAATCCTGCCTGAAGTTTCAACCAGAAAAGTTAAGCCTCTGCTTTCTTGTCCACATTCTTTTGATGCCATGAAATGGTTTTCGTGTTGCATTTCCGAGACTATTTGGCAGGATGAGGGATCCCAGCATAACTGGAAAAATGCTTTAGGACTCTATTTAAACAGATAATAAAAACAACATAGGAAATTATGTAATTAATGTACTTGGTCCTCTTACAGCTTTAAATTATGCTTTTTAAAAAAGTGTAATAAATATACTTGCTTTTTTTGTTTGCTTATAATTGGACTAAAAATGATATAAAAATAATTTTTTTAATTATTTGACTTAAAAAATGTCATTAAACCACAAGGATTTTTACTTTGTTTTGGAAGCTGGAAAAAAATCCGAAGATCCAAGTAAAATACTTTGATATTGATATTGATTGATATAGCTGTTCTGAATGACCAGTGTGAGAAAAGTTAGATACCGTAGACAGAGAGAAATAGGGTAGACAGAGGTGGTGTGTGTAAGATAACAATGGTTAAAATGAAGAACTTACACTGTAACTTCTGGTTAGTGGAGCTGAACCTCATTAGAGGTCAACCAGGCAGCACAGCATTAAGCAGCTGTTGATCAAAGGAGCATGAAGGTGTTGCATCCCAGTATACTCATTCTAGATATGGACTGATGTGAGAACATCTGGTGGTTCATATTCTCAGTTGAGTTACATTGCACCTCTTTACCAGTGTACCTGTTCTGTGTTATTTTCCTTAAGAAAATCCTAAAGATGGGACATGAAAGCATGATACTCATTTGCGGGGGTAACAGAACACACTGAAAGACACTCTTAAAGGAAATTTTAATTAGTGTATGATAAATATAATGAAAAAGATATGGCTCTTTGGACAGAATTTGTGTTTATGGCAAATAAAACTGATTGCTTCTACATTAAGCATCTGAAGTGCTTATCACTGAAAACAAATGTCACAGTGTTAACAAACTAACTGAACTAATGGTAAATCACATACTCATTTGGATACATGTGTGCCAAGATTATGAGCTTTTCTGCAGTAAAGATACATTAAATACCATGTATCTTACACAAAGGTTTGAAAGGTAAATATTCTGTTTAAGCAGGCATGTAACAATGTGTTGTTGAGAACAGAAACTTGCATTTTATGGTAATCAGTTAAGATTTATGTCCAATGTCTTTTGTTGCTATTATAAGGAGGAGTCTCAGTATCAGCAAACAGAAATTTCTGAACAGAACAGAAATTTTGTTAAAGATAGTTGGCAACATACTGGGTTTTTTCTCCTGTGAAACTTCAGCTGACAATAGCAAAAAAAAAAAAAAGGTGCCAGATTTTGATAATGCTCATTCCTGTACAAATTTTGAGAGATTCTTGGTCTAGGTTTTCAGTACTGCAGGTGACTCATAAAGGATACAATACATTTAAGTTCCAATTAATTTGCGTACAACAAATATTTAAGAATTATTAACAGGGTGGAATATTTTGATGTACATAGGCTACTATTAATTCATGAAAAAGACATTCTAGGACTGAGCATGTGTTTTCAAGAACTATTACTATTTCAATCCTAATGAAGATCATGCAATGTTTTTTTGAATGCCTTTTACCTATGTTTTGTATTACGTCGCAATACCCAGAGTGCAAGAAAATGAACTCAGGTTAGCCAAAAATAATGAGGTAAAAAAAGGAAAATATTTCCTTTCCCTTAAAAAGACCACAAAACACCAAACAAAGGTTTCCTGCAGCTTCCCAGCAAAAGTGTCCTCCCTGTAGGACCTCTTTGTCTTTTGGTGTGATTGTGGCCTCATCCATTTTCAACAGTCAGTAAGATGATTTCATTGTTATGGAAATAAGGTCATTACTGGGAAAATGTTCTGACTCCTGTTTACATTACAGGATACATCTTCAATTTTAAAAAAGGTTTTAACTATAAGAATTTAAAACAAAACAAAACAAAACAAAACCAAAAAAAAAAAACCAAAAACCAACCCAAACACGACAAATTAGCAACCGTTCCATCAGATTTTTGATCTAGTGATCTTATATAAAAGTGGAGTTATAAAGCATGCCTAAAATGTAGAAATTGAACAGACTGCTCAGTTTTTTAGGTATTAAGATGATTGATTGAGGCGTATTGTGCCACTGTATAACATTTGTTAATTCTTGCTTTACACTATCATTTTCAGGTCATGTGAGGCATGTCCATGTAACTTTTCTTATTTATAGGGAGCGAAATTTGATTTCTGGATTTCATTTACACTAAACTCAAAGGCGTTAGACAGACCCACTCCCAGCAAACAACCCTTTCCTCTTTGTTCTAAAGAGCACACAATACGCTATCCTCATGACATGCAGAAACGGCTGAAGTTCTTTTCAGCTGGATCTTTCTGATTAGTTTCACCTGAGATGGAAGTGTGATTGACATGGTGAAGACAGTGCTAGCACAAGTGCTAGGGAATCCCATGCTGGCAGATTACAGAGTGAGGTTAGAATAAAAGATCTGGTATCAAGTTGACATCATGAACAGAAATCCATGAAAACACATCATGACATAAACATATTACCTACTTATACATTAATTTTTCAACCAATAGTTAGTACTTGCCATTATTTAATCTAACAGTATTCTGGCTCTGTTCTGTTGGCTTTTTTTCCTAGTACTCTAGCAAATTTATTGGCAATAGTATTAATTAAAGACATAGTAAATGAATAATATTAATTCATTTTCAGAAGGTGAAGAATAAACCTACTAGTGACTTAAATAGGCTTCCAACTTGAAGAACCCATAAACTTTGTGCAAAACATGACTTCTGTTTCCCAGCCTGGGAAATGGATCCACATGTCACAAGTAGGTCATTTTAGTATGATGAGACAAAATTAAACCTCATCCTGTGGCAATAACAGAAAAATTAATCAGAGCTAGACAGCTAAAGTCAATTTAATTTCTAAATATACATATAACAAGCTCAGAATATCTATTAAAATTATTCTGACTTAAAACTATTGAATTCTGGCTGAAGATGCTGGACTTAACTTGAGCCCAATATAATTCCTTGAAAACAAAGTTACACTGCACAGAATTAATTTTACACATTGCTTTTCATTTGAACTGTAAGACACTTTACTAGTTTTTCCTTTCCTTAAATTAACCTTTATACTTTTTTTCATAGATACCTCAGTTTTGCTGTGACAGTTGTCTGGGAACAGTTGAGACTGCTGTAACAGGGTTCTTCAAAACGTAAAATGCTCTGGCCTTGTTCCAACAACACTGTAGACTGGGCTGTGACAACTACAGAGGAATGGCTTGTGGGTTGCTTCATCCCTCCATAATGATGGGATTTTAATCCTGATGGGGGTCTTCTGTTTGCTTGGTTGATTCTGCTTTTCTCTCAAGTAATGATGGATAGTGAATAGGGAAAATGTAAGAGAAGAGAGAGGGAAAATCTAAGCACTGCACTAACAGGGTCTGTAAAATGCCCACATAGGAAACTACGAGACTTCAGAGTCTGTCAAGAGTTTAGGGAATAAAAAGTAATTTGATTACAGGTGCTTAAGTAGCATTCATTTTATTCCTATTAGCTGAGAAATGTCTCTAGGGATTGCATGCTAATCTTTCCAAATGCAGATAAATAGCTCTATTAAAAGCAGTGTACTTCTTTCATAGCTCTGTAGCATCAGAACATTTTATGAACCCAGGGAAACTGTAAATACAAAGCAAGAGAGAGGAAACATTTTCCTCAGACCTTGTATAGATGACTGTATTTGTCTCTGGCGATTTGAAAGGAATCTTATACATAGAAAGAATATTGAGGAATTGTGGCAATATGTTTCTTTTTATTTGCTTTAACAGTCGGACATACTGAAAAATGCAATATGAAACATCTTTATTTTTCAAGAGAAACGGGAATTAAAAACTTGGACCTATAGTTTATTGTTTGATTTATGTTCTCCAAAACTAAAAAAAAAAAAAAAAAAGGGGGGGGAAAAGAAGCTAGAATGTTAGTTCAAACCTCAAAATGTGTATAAATGAAAAAAAAAAATGTAGTTACACATGTTGAATTGCATAATTTAGATTTTCTCTAATCAACACAAGTAATAGTTTTTCAGGGTTTTTAGTTAAAATATTTTTAAAAGAAATGAAAAATACAGGCACAATTTTGTAGCAGGGTGCAGTATAAAAAAAGACATATGCTGTACAGCAGTAGACAAAGTACAACATAATTTGAATACAGAGCACTGACTCTTCAGTATATTTGCACTTATGGATTGTTTTGAACTTAGATAACAAGGCATAAGACTCTGGTCAGTGTAATACGTTTAGACATGTGTGTGCAACTTCCATGAAAATTAATGAAAACAAAGCACATACATCTAAACCTAAAACTAGATTTTAAAGGCCAGATACAAACCTCACTGAAGCTAGTAGAAGTCTTAATTGAGCTTTGGATCAATGCCAAGAGTTTACTTTGTAAATATTTCTCCAGGCAATGTTCAAAAAAAAAAAAAAAAAAAAAAAAAGCATTTCAGTACTATTTTTATACTAAACAATTACAAAGGTAAACTGAGAATATATAATTATTGAGATGGAAGAAACTTTGTATGAAATTTTCTTCACTTTAAGGAAAATACAGGTTTGGTTCTGCAGAAAATGTAATTTGTTTAGTTTCAAATACCAGTTATACACAAAAAACTATCTGATGGCTGAAGAAACTGAGCCAAGGAGGTAAAGAGTTCTGTTGAATGTGTTATTTCACAGACTCACAAAATGCTAAGTGGAGAAATGCCAAAACTACAAAGCTGCAATCAGTCTGTGAACTTCTCTGAAGTTCAAGGTCACTTGATTTGGGAGGTTCAAATAAGCCCAGCCCTGGAAGTAGCTTTTCTGTTTCTCACAACATTCGGAGGTCTATCCAAGCAATTTGCTGGTTTAGGGACCTAATCACACACAATGTGCATTGGTCCTTGTGTGCCAGCACAGCTCGAGGTCAGTCTATGCCTACTCCTGCACATCTTATGTGTCTGTGGATGGTTGAGAATACATGTGTCAGCACAGCTGCATATTCTTTTTAAAAATACTTCCCTGTCTGCTGCCAGTGACTGTAAATTTAATGAGAACACCTGCTGCCCTCTTGCCTAGTTAATTCATAGTGATCTGCCTGAACTAAAGGAAATTTCAAAAAAGTCTCTGTTCTTCAGTAATAAATTACCAGTCTATATCATGGCCTAAAGGGCCTTTGATTCATGTAATATTACACTTACACTAAGCTCTGCTGGCAGTACGGACATCTAGTTTCCCTAAGTAGACTGGGGGAAAGGAGAAAGAGGCGGGAGGGAAGGGAGAGGAAAGTGGCTGGTGAGATTAAATAAAATGAGAAGATCAATTGCCTGAATATTGACAGCTGAGGAAGGTCTTCATCCTTGACCTCTTACCCTGAGGCATCTACTCGCTTACAAGTAAAAGCCCTGGCTACTAAAAATTTACAGTTTCCATTGGCAAGTTACATTGTGGGACATTTAAAAATCTTTTACTCAAACAAAATTGTAATGACTTCTTCACTCTGAATTTCAGATTTAGCTCACATTTATCAGCAAAATGAATGTTGTCCTAGTTAGAGGGTAACATTGTAAACTGACAGCAGTAATGCCTGCACCAATTATCATGTCATGTATTTCCTTAAAATAAAAACAATAAATCAGGAAACTTCTGAGAAAATAATTCTGGAATAAAGAATTAATTGTGGTGGAAGAAGAAAGGCAGGAAGCTGAAGTGAATACAAAATCGGAATAGATAAATTATATTTCCCTGGAAAGACATGTGGTGCAAATGAAAACTTACAGCTACATTAACAAAACCTGAAACCCAAAGCATAAGCAGTACCCAAAAAAGATTTATGTGAGAGTAGAAATTGTGGAAGCACAAAGCATTTACAAATAGAATATTGTATATCCCACAGTTTCCGACTCCCTCAAAATTTGTCTTTGAGGGATTGGGAGGTTATGACTTCCACAATTTGAAGGACTAATTTATGTCAGATATATAAGAACATTTGTCACATAACTGGAAGGTAATATACAGCTCCTGTATTCTTTACTCACACCAAGTAGTATCTCCACACCTGGTAACTAAATGAATGTACATATGCCTTAACTTTAAACACATGCACAAGGATTTCCAGGACCGACTGGAGCCCAACTGAATCGGAAACAAACATCGAGTATGGAACCATGCCAGGTACAGGAAGGTGATAGAAACAGAGACAAATTAAAATAAAAATGTCTAAAAGGAAGCATTAGGAATATTACTCAATGACTTGCTTTTAATTGCCTCACGCTCATATTTTATGCGATACAAACATACATCATAAAAAATAAGTCCAAAGCATTCTATCCTTTGAACAAATTGATAATCCTAAATTAACCATATAGTTAGATGAAGTTACATTGTATGCAGCTTGAAATAGATCTGAACAGAAACTTCATGCCTATTTCTGCATATGGTTTTGAGCATCTTGCTATAGTAATAAGGTTTGAAAACTTTTCCTGAACAATTTTGGCATTATAAGAGTCAAAAATAAGAGTCAAACTCACAATTACATCACAAGAATTGGCAACACTACAACTTTTTTACCTTCTGCTGTAGATAGGTGCCTACATTATTATAACACAGGAATAAAACATTATCAGTCTGGGCTGGCAACATGCCAAATCTACTTCGCACTCAGAATACAGAGATGCAAATGTCCATAGAATAATATCTTTTCATGTTTCATAGCACTCTAGACACAGAATGACATGTGTTTTGTGCATACACAGAATAAAACGCATGTAAATATTGAAAGATTTTTCAAGTTACTCTAAATCATGCCCTGCACCAGTTCCAAACTTGAGACCCTGACAGTTGGGGTGTTTTTAAGAGGTTTGGGATTTTTCTTTTTAATGAGGCTTGCTGGAGGATTAGCTTTCTTTTCAAACCAGAACAGAGAGGCCATTGCACATAGCCATGGGAGTGTGAGAGAGTTCGGCATGTCCTGTCATCACTACCCAGAAGAGTATAATGAAATTACAGGAGTGAATGTGTAATGAGTAGTTAGAAAGTGCAGTAAATGTAATCCAGCACTCACAGATACTATCATGCACAGCATCATAAGTAGATGAGAGTCTACACATTAAAAGCTTTCCTTTTACTTCACGTGAAAAACTGAAAACCCTCTCTTACTTGTTTCAGGTACCAGTAGCAGCTTTGCCTGTCCTTGGCCCCTTTTTTGTGAGCAAGTGAATTGTCATACATGCTTCTCAACAGATCCCTTTCCCTTGTATTGCACCGATATGCTCACTGATTTTAGTGGGATCGTTTCTGAAATAAACTGAGAATGCAAGTATTGATGCTGGTCTCATAGACAGCAAAATGTGACTATGAACGCAAATAAAGAAGTTACATGGATTAACTGTTGCACCCATTTGTCCACCTGTAACTATCACGTGTGGAGAACAAACACCAGACACACAGAGAAGAAAAGTTAGATCAGATCTTGGTGTAGGTACCAGCAACATGTGGCATAGCTTGATAAGTGCTCTGCCCTCTTCCCTCCATACTGACCTCTCCTACTATATCACATCTGTTCAGCATGTTGTTTTATAATCATTCTTATAGTATGGATGCAGCATACCAGTGTCTGTGTTCTTTTATTTGGCTCAATGATATTACTTAGGTGAAGTTTAGCAGTAGAGGAGATGATGGTTTTATTGAGGCGATCTCAAGACTTTCTCCCTTTTTGTCCAGACTGGTTTCTTTCAACACATTGTCCTATATGCAACTGAATCCTTTGCTGTAAGGCAGTCCACATGCACCACAGTGACAAACATCTCTCCAGAATGACTATCCTACTGCAAGACTCCAACAATGTTTATGAGGATGGTGTAACACAGGGACTGTTATGGAAAGAGTGAATATTTAAAGAAATGTAAATTTTTCTTTGCTGTCACTGCTGTTGTGCTATTGTGTTTATCATGCAACATAGGCTTTACATAGTAGTATTTTCCAAAGCACTAAACCTTTGGCATTTTTCCTTTTAAATAAAACATATCGGAATAGCTGTCATAAAGTCACCAACCCCAGTCTAATCTGCTTTCTGGACACAGACGGTCCTTTCTCATTGTTACTAGGTGACTGGATTTTATGTATACACTTTTTCTTCTTGAACGAATAAAGTCCCAAAAGACTAGCTAGCCACACACTCTGTAATTCCACCCAGATAACAGATTTCAGAATTTACAACTTGGTTCCTGCATGGTGCAGAGTTATAAGGTGCATATAGAATTGGCCTGAAAAATTGAATGATTCTCTAAGAGAGATTTATTCTGGCTGACTTCTTTAGAGAAACTCCCCTTAAATATGTAACAAACTCATTCAGATCACATAAAGGTATCTGAACCCATTAAAATTTTGCCTTGACTACAGGATGAAATCTGATTTCTGTGCTTCCCAGCTATAGGTTTCTATGATTTTATCCCCACTATCTTAAAATGTTTCACTAGGTACTTGACTGACATTCAGACCTTTCCTACAGTATTCAAAATGTGGTAGCTGAATTGCATTTACACAACTGCCATCATTCTCTCAAACTGGAACTCTGGAAACCATTAATTAAGTAATCAAATTAGAAAGTAGAAACCAAGAATTAGTCACAGCACCTAAACAGTAAGCCAGTTAATAGGAGACTAATACAAAGAAACAAAAGAATACTAAGACAAATCATATACAAAAGCAAAACCCTCATTAGGAAAACAGACTGTATCAGCATCAGCATGCATTTACTACACATGGAAACACACAAAGGATATCCCTGTTGCAGTATGTTGCAAAGGATACTTCCCTTTCTGCGGAAAATTAATAGATCATCTGCTCTTTCACAATATTCCTCTTCTACTAACACGTTAAAAACAAACATCACTTCCCAGCAGTTTCAAGTGGAAGCTACCCCTCTTTAAATGAATGAAAAGAACCAGCTTTTCAGATCATTCAATTAAAGTGAAAAAGTATCTCAAAATATGGAAATGTCATAGAACAATTCAACCTCAACTTTTCAGCATGGGAGGTTGGTCTTTAGAGGACTATAACTGACAGTTTTTGCCACACTGAGATTTCATGTGAAACCCACAATCATATGCGCATACACACATTCACACATACATACATAAATTCCATTTCTCTTTCTGATGGAAGCCACTCTCTTATGATGTATACTCTGTTTACATCACGAGGACTGATGTATATAGCAGTTGTGCTCTGTAGCACCAGACAGGCTCCAACTTCATTTTTCAAGGTAATTCACAGACACACAGGGGTATAACTCCCAATCTGAAAAAAAACTACAGTCAAAACAAAATTAGTCATACCTCCTTCCCCCTTGGATGGCTACTGGCCTCTCTCCAAAGCATACATTCCCAGTCTGAAAATTTATGCTGTAAATTGCTATGTAAACCGATCCTGTCATGCAAATTGCTGCAGTGTATACTTCCTGCATTTGTGGACTCTTTGCTCCTAAGAGATGTAAGAAACACTCAACCACTCTGAATAAGTTAATAGCTGGAGGGATCCTCAGCCGGCCAGAAAAAAAGGGATATGGAATAGCTCTCTGCAGGGACAATCATGCAACTACTGGAGAGTCAAAAATCCTCACTGATCCTTCTCATGGCATAAGTCTTTATTCCATGTCTTTCCACCTTTTCCTAACATTTTCTGCCAGAATCAGAATATGCATACACTAAATTTTATTTAATTTAAAGATAATTTATTAATTTAAACTTCAAAATATTAAATTTAAAAAGTTGAAAATTTATAAAATATCTTTTAAATCTTTCCACAGGCCACAGTTCTGACCTAAAACAAAAGTCACCTCTTCAAGGCAACTCAAAATAGTCAGCTAGTGTGGATGGGGTTTTTCAACCCTTGCATTAATCAACAAAATCCTTTGCAACAGAATCTGCCAGCTACATGATCTGATCAAACAGAATTGCTTGGGAAAAAATGATAGATGGCTGCCTGCATCAGTAATTGAAGAGCTCTGGCTTTTTCTAGTTGCCAAAGAATACCCTTCCAGAAGGTGGCTACATTTTTTGTGGGCATTGATTAATGGTTTGGGGTAAAATACAGACAGTTTTGTGGGGCTTAGCTTACAAATAGTATCTTGTAGCTTTGAAAATAAAGCCCCCTTTCAGATGACTAATATTGCTTCCTCAAAAGCTAGTGTTAATACTTGAAAAATATATCTGATGCTGCTAAGATGTTTTGACAAAAAACAAATTGCTACAAATTTTTCCACGTGCGGTATATGAGAGAACACTAGCATTGCTAACCTTGGACTTCATTTACAGCTTCAATTCATGTCTCTTTGGCATTCCGAAAATGTACCTCCACAACAGAAAATCCCACACCACCACTCTTACGAGAGCATGCTATCCTGACTGAAAGCTTTTAAACAGACTCAGCGGTATCACATAGAACAATTGGAATCCAAAGCATGTTTTCACAGTGATATACAAAAATATTTAGCTCACGTAATGAACAACAATAGACATAGCAATCAAAGAAAATCATGATTGTAAACAATGAGAAATATTGTCTCTTAGCAACCAAGTTTCAATTACTCTTTGTTCTCTAACAAGCACCAAGATATTTAAGGCTGATAGCTTTATTCCAGTAAGTAATGCACTATCAAAGACCATGATAAAGAGCTCCTGTTTTAACTGGCTCTAGTTTCCAATCAAACATCTTGCAATTAATTTTATTAGTGTTTTAGAACTAATTTACTTTGAATAAGCTGTAACTATGATTTGTAATTGTCATGCAGTAAATGGAATTGTAATGTGTAATAATTATTTGTTTAAATAATAGAATCATTGGCATAAAGATGATAATCCAAGCAAGAATAAAATTATTACCATTAATGATAAGATTAAGCAAAATACTATCCAAGAATAAATCCCAGGAGAACGCTTCAGCTATTTTAGGTGAAGTAGAAAAAATATTACTAATTAAAACAGAACACAGGCTGTCATAAAGCTAGCTACAAACACTGATTCCTAGTGAAAAAATAAGGCTTCATCTGATTGATAAAAATAACCTGACTTCAATCCACTGTGTCTGTGACTGTTACCAAAACCAGATACCATAATTAGATGCCCTGATTACTTTTTTATGCCTCACCATGATCAGCAAAGCATTGAAATGATATAATTTTTGAATGAAATAAATAATTTTAAATGTCTTGCTTCTTTATCCTGAAAGAGGTTTTAACTGAACATTCAAGCAGGTTGTCTTCCTCTTGACAGACAGAGTGGCTGGAGTGATACACAGGTAGCTCCGTGCTGAAACCAGCTGGTCCATTTACTCCATCTGCCATGATTGTGTGTGTTATTGAAAGGAAACAACACTGTATAAAGAATCAGAAGGAGAAGTCAGAGCAGGAAGAAATGCTAGTATTAGTGAAAGTTAAAACATTCGTCATCCCCAGCTGGTGATGCAGGGGTGCAGCTCCCATTTTGGAGGAGACAGAGGCCCTAAACAGTTCAATGATTTCCAAACAAAGCCATGTCAGCAGGGAAAGTTCTTGGCACAGTGGGAGTGCTGGTGAGGAAAAAAAAGACAGGTCCTGACACCCCATGGGGCAGAAGACATTGTACCACAGACACCCCAAGACAGCCATTCTCTGTGAGTGCTGTAATGCCCCCATCCCCACTGCTGATCAACCCTTCTTTCTCCCCTTGTCCCAGCCCCAAAAATGGGTTACTCCTTTTTTCAGTTCTTCAAATATATTCTTTTTTAAAAGCTTCTCTTCTGTAACCTGAAAACCTAATAATTGCTTTCGCTAATGTTTTCACACAATATTGGGTCCCAGCACTTCACCGGAACCATCAGACACTACAAGGCCCATAATAACAAGCTTCAAGAATTGGCAACATTGACATTCAGCTTCTGCAACTCACATTTATATACCACAAGAGTGGATTAGACCTTATTCTAACCTGAGAAAAACATAATTTAAGATGATCTCAGTCAAAAATTATTTGAACTGTGAACTCTTCTCACCCCTAATGTGTAAAGAAGTGGCTGTTCTAGGCTTTTCTATCTTCAGTAAGAACAAAATAAGTAAAGCAATAATGCTTTGTGTACTGATTGATTTCTTCTTAAATTTTATTAAGCATCCCCTTCAAAATTAGATTAAAAGTACATTAAATGAATTCAGGTACCTGTATGCCCGCCCAACATACAGCACAAGATGCCTTTATGCTTCTTCCAAAATATGACAGAAAGAAATCCATTATACAATCAGTGGTAATATATGTCTCTCTTAATTGCTATGTTCACATGACTTAGTCAGACTAGAGTTAACAATTCTAACATGTTCATTTAATCCTTAGAGAGGAAGTTAAAGTTTTTTTAACAGCACCAATTAAAGAGGTTGTTTGGCCCCCAGGACTATGGAGGATTTGAAATGCTTTCAGTACAGGCTGTCTAAAACCGGACAACTATAGAATAGTATTTTATGAGTAATGCTGACTCAGAGAATCCATCCTGAGTAGCATTAGTACCATGGACCTATTGTTCTTGCAACTTGTTTGCTGTAGCAAGCCAAAATTTTGTGAGAGTGTTTTCATATAAGATTTTCCTACATGAAACCTGAGGAAACAGTAAGGTCTCTGACCATGTAATGGACCAAACCAAGGACTGGCTGGAGAATATGCATTTCCAACCCACTCTCTGTGCCACTCAGATACGACTGAATTCATGATGTAAATTCAGACACTTACTGTTTCTCATGTAGAGAAGCTATCACATAATTACTTCCAGATTTGTAAGGAAAGACTACTTCCCCCTGCTCCTCAGAAATTACACTGATCTAAGGTTTATTTCACAGAGTAGTTAGTTCTGTGTTAGTACAATCTCATACCTCAGATCTGCAGTTTGTGGTCCAGACTATTATTCTTTAAGAAAACATAAAGACTGCTCTTCATTTAAATGGGATTTTAGATCAGATGCTCAAGAGCTAAGTATCCCTGATATCCAAATCACACTGGCTGTCCTCTGCTCTTCCTACTGTCTCCTGTTGCATTATTTTTGCTTTAACCCACCTTCAATGTCTTTCAGCTGTTCTGTCAGCACTATAGGGGGTCTTGAACTTTTGACAATGAATGAGATGTGCCAAGCTAGGAGTAATTACATTATTGACGTCACTTCAGATTTCAAACCACTTTTAACCAAGCTTCTACTGCTTGAAACAGTAGGTCATTGGTAGCATATTATGCAAATGTTAAAACTAATCTTTTGCATAATACATAAGAACTCAGTTTGTGCATTAACTAATTTATCTGACTACACAGGAGCTATGAATGCTGATTTTTATTAAGCTCTTCATTAAGTCAAAATGTAGCTGAAGTGTGTGCATATATATATATTTAATACAGTCACAAAATGAAATTACTTCAAAGGTAGAAACAATCCCTTGATACATAGTCTTTGTCAATTCTACTAGTGAATGAGGACTTTTTTCATAAGAGATAAGCATAATCTAGAAGAAAATGGATTCTCCCTTTGCAATAAATTGGTAAATGAATGAAGACATGCATAACCTTTCAAGAGGTTCTGAAATTATGTTTGTATAAGATGCAGAAAATGTATATAGGTTTTCAGCTATCATACAACCTTTCCCTTAAATCACTGCAAATTGGATTAAATCTCATCCATCTAATCTGTTGGTGTTTTTTAGCACAGGAGATGTAGAGAAAATTGAGGGACTTCTTTCTCTTTTAAATTTATTTATTTAGATTTCCACAAAACCCCACAATTTATAAGTTTAATATAGAACATAAATGAATAGTAAAAATAAATTATAATTTCTTGGTGCCGTATTATCAACAAATGCAGATATCATACTACGTACAACTCTTCACTCATAGTTATTTCATTGTTGGATAGCTGCTCTGCTGATCCTGATGGGGAGAATACTGAATGTTTATGAACTGGTGACGTACGTACGTAACCGTCAGCATAAATAGGTGCAGGACTGTACTGCACTATGCTGTACTGTGCTACCCATACTGTGTGGAGCCTTCAGGTCTGTGCGCTGTGCGACACAGATTCCTTGGCTGCAGCATGAACTCAGCCACCGTATTCAAAGAGAGAAACCTGTAAGCAGCTCCCACTGGGTACTGTTGATTGCACCAACTGCATGACTACATGGCCTTGCCTTTTATCTAAAAGTGCAGCAAGAAGTTCTCATGAGAATATCTTTTAGGCATAGAGATTCTCATGAAGAAATCATATGACCAAAGGAGACATCTTTCCACAGAAAGGATCTGCTCTGCATAGCACGCTGTGTGAAAATCTACCCAGGCTTCAACCGATTGTTGCACAACTGCAGTGTACTCAGTAACCAAAGGTATGTAAGATTTATTTGGTATCTATATTCCTCTCCTTAATAAAGCAGTTATCAAGCCATTTGTTGCTGGGCCTTTCTTACTGAGATGCAGAAAGAGTCCTGCACTGGCTTTCTCACCCCACTGCTCCCACCAAAACAATTACAGCTGAAGAAGGCCTCTCAGATCTTCCACTACGTTACACTCTACCAGCAGGATACAGTTTACCAAGGCCATGTGCAAAAAAAACCTAATCCAGGTAGTTGATGATACTGATTCCAGACTGATCAAAACCAGCTATCCATCTAAATTGTAGTTATGAAAAAAGAAAAAAAGTTTGAAAAATTAACACACCAAAAATATTTCAGCAGCTACTCTTCTATTCTATTCAGTCTCCACCCCCTTCGTGTGAAATAAATCCCCATTTTCCCTCTCTGTATCTTTCTGAGAAAAAACTGAGAGATTAATAACTACCTTCAGTCTCCCATTAAGACGTATATTGACATTGTAGTCTCTTTGTCAAGAGCCTTAAATGTTTGGGAGAGGTAATAAGTGATGCTCCCTCCTTATATTCAACAGCAGTATCTAACAGCCTGCAGCAGATGGGGAAAGAGGAGGGGGATGTGAGCTATCCTGACTCCTGTGAGTTCTTGCAGTTCATTAAAATTAATGACCAATCACCACGTGTTATGCATAAGAACAGATCACTCTTCCATTATCCAGGTAAACAAAAAACATTACATTACTATTATAATACCCTGTGCATAAACAGCTCTGGGATTTGGCCGCATGCCCCACTTTAGGGCAGAATGTTTATTAAATTATTAACATTTATATGTTGATAGCACTTTCAAACAATTTATTGTAGCTGTAAAACTTCTTTTAAGTTTTGCAAACACAGTAAAGTTGATTTAATAATCTCCTAATCTTATACATAACTTCCACTAGATTTTTCTTAAATTATACTTCATCAATTATAATTTATTGATATTATATGTTATTTATTATAGGAATACTAAAAAATAAACACTTCATGAGAATTTTATCAGATTCATTTATTTTGTTGAGTTAACAGGGAAAAATAACAAATTCACACTTGATCTCTGAACTCTGAGCACAAGGCCTCAAATTTGGTCCACTGTCAAGAAAATCTATCTGCCAAAGATAACAACTAAATATTTTATTTAACTTAAGCCCAGAAGTTTGCCCTAATGACTACAGTAAGAAAAATAAACAAACAAACAACTAGCACAATTCTTTCTGTTCTTTAAAAACACCACTTGAAGTTCAAAGAATAAATAAAAGCAACACTGCCTCCCTTTTTGTGAGGTTTGTTTGTTAAGGGTGTATCTCTGGAATTAGGAGTAGACAGCTGCAGAAAAATCAAAATGCAAGTCGTTTGCACTCTATGAGTGAGAGATATCACTCCAGTGTTAGCAACAACCACATCACTTCAGTCAAGTACCTTATTAAAATATCGCCCTGATTTATGCTGGTGTTTTTTGTGGAATTATTTTAGGATTTGTTTTATTCTGCATGTGCCATAGCATCTAAATTGCTCTAGTAGAAGCCAGACTGACTTTTGCATGGTTCAGAATATGCAGAATGTTAACATCCTACTTCAACAGAGCTAGACTAGTCAGGAAATTGTCATAAATTAGCTATTGCCCAAAAGACCCTGTTAGGCCAAATTATTCTTAACAGTGATTATCACTCCCTGTAAGTGAATAATGTTCCTGATGAATCTGGGTGCTCTCATATGATTTCACAGTATTTAAGCCATTGTACATTGACTTACATTCGCTCTGAATCTGTTTTCTTTAGTAATTTTTTCCACCCTTCTTATGTGTGACAATGCATAACAGGATATGATATAACTCACCAGCTCCTGATCTTTGCAGTTAACTTGCTCTTTATAGTAGTTACCAGCCATTCCTAGAGGACAGAAAAACACTAGTTTAATTCTCAGTGTTTCTGCTTCATATGCTGATTATAATTAACATTGCTGACTTACTAAGCAGTTAACTCCAGCAGAAATTATGGGATAATCTTGTTGTACCTATACCTATTTGCTACAAGATAGTAATTTTTCCAGGGGGCAGAAGGAGATGATTAATAGTCATACAATAGTGCTCTTAGTTGCACTGTTTCAAGTGCATGGTAATCTGAAAGTCCTTCAGCACATGGGCAGGCCACCTCGCACAATAGTATGATGGACCATACACTTTGTTTAACTAGTACCTGCAATTTATGAGTAAATCTTGGCTCCAATGAGGTAGTAAAAAAAAAAAAAAAAAACAAACCATGAAAGACTGTGACAGTCTCAAACATATTTTTTTAAAAAATATGAAAAAAAAAAAATTACTATAATACAAACTCTTTCTGGAGCAGTGTTTTTTCCTACCAGATCAGCTAATTTCATTTCTGTTACCTAGCTAGTATTTATTAGAAGATATTTTTCTTCAAACCCTATGCCTTCTGAAGTCAACAAGAATTGGCTTCAACAGGGCAAGCAGGATTTTACTCAGAGAAATGAGTATGTATTTTTCTCACAACACAAACCTTGTTGTCACACCGTAAGACAAGGTAATGAAGTGACTAAGCATAAAGACTCCTGTTGTCTGTAGAGTATTTGCTATCACAAATATTCCAAGGTTTCTATTGGCAGTATTGAAGCCAGATGTCCTTTGTTAAGAGTTACAGCCACTGTTTTTCTAACTTATGGTGATGTTTTACCCATAGTGCCCTTAGCTTCCTCAGAAGATCAGAATAAACAACCTGTCTCCTTTAAGGGCAGTATGTGAATTGAACACAATCCGAGTTTTCACCAGGAATTCTGTAACATACTGGTAGTCTTATTACAAAAGCCTGATTTTTTTCCTTATAACTGAAGTTATTCTGTTTTTTGCTGTTTTGTTTTATGCCCAGTGGGACATAATCCAGAATCTGGAAAAGCTGATAGGTATGTTCACAGTTACTTCTATTTCTTCAATAAAGTCCTTGGCTTTTTCTAGAAAGTCCTTCTTTAAGGAAGAGCAGGAAACACACATGTCCTGTTTATCTATACAGATTCATACACATTTCTGTATCACATAGGCACATACAGCTTAATTTTGATTTTAACAACTACGGAAAATATCTTGGCCAACAATTTATTTACACTCATCTTGCATTAAAGAAAATATCAACTCACCCTTTCATAGAGAGAACCTCAAAATATCTAAGAAAAAATGTGCACATGAAATTTGGAATCCATTAATATGCCAACTCAAAATTATACAGGTTTTTGAGACAGTAGAAACATTATTACCACTGTGAACAATCAGAGCTATTAAGGTTGCACAGTAATCCCACTACAAATTCTGTTGGCTACTCCCTATAGCTTTAATATTCTTCAAAGAAATGTTGGCTTCTGCTGTGTTTTTTCCCCCCTTCATATCAGAACATCATCACTGTAAATTGGAATATTCCACAAGTTCTGTTCTTTAGAGTGATACACTTTTACTGCGCTATACATCCCCAACAGCAATCTGCAGAAACTACAGCTACGTCTACATGAGCAAACTGAGCAGCCAAATAGCTCTGCGGGGTTGCAGTTGGTGGCACAAACCTAATACTTACACAAAACGTTTTTCAGGGTTTGTTTGTATACTTGTTTCTACTTTTTTTCTTTTTCTTTTTGAGACTGTTTCTCATGGGCTGTGGTTGGGGTGCACGAGGTGTCCTTTCCAAGTGTATTCTGTTTTAGTTTCATCTAAAAGAAATCCATGCTGAGCATGGTGAGACTGCTGTGTGTTATGAACCAAAGCACAGTAAGTAGAGACAGCTTGGAGATCTGCTTCAAAAGCACACTCCTGATCAAAACTAAAAGCTGATGTAGGTACATCCAATGTATCCCCAAAGGAATACTGAACCTGTCTTCTCTGATTTGCAAGGTCATTTTAGAGAACATTGCTGAATTGGCATTAGTCATCTATTTATAAAGTTGTCCTTTGTAGATTATGTTCCTTTTTGAGAAATGGTATTTACCTTTTGGGAGCTAATGCATGGCATAAAAGCTGCCACCATCTTTTTTCTTCCATGAAATGGAAGGTTCTTATACTTTCTCAAAGTTTTCTTAAGTAATGCTATATCCAGGTCTTCTTGAAGCTTTTGTCTTAGGAGAAAACCAAGTTATTACAGGAAATGAGTTTGGAGATGGTTGAGCTCTTTCAGGTCTTTTCGACTCTATGCTAAGTGATTTCCCTGGAATATGTCATACCGACTGAAATCGTAGAATAAGTAGTATTTGGCCGTATAAGTAAAGATAGTGTCATAATGCATAGGAACAAGAAAACCTTATTTATAGCAATTCTTCTTTACCATTTCAGTAGCTTACTTGCAATCTTAATGTTGATGTGATATTACACACTTGCAGTTATATTATGAAGGATAGATATGTCTGTATTCCTATTTTCCTCCATTTTCCATACAAGCACACATCAAAAATATTTTTCTAACACAATTACTTTATTCAAGGAATACCATGTACCTTATGATTCAGAACTCTTATACACAGTGCGAACCTGCTTTTTTAATAGCTCCTTTGCTGTCCTTTCATGGCTAGAAGGAAAAAGGCTTTGATTCTATGAATATGAAAAACCCTAATTTTCACCTGTATTTATAGATGTTGAAAATATTTTGAAGCAATAAAAACATCCGGGCTGACCCTTGTTTCAGGTGGCAGCACGATAAGGATGGAGCTTGCACAAGACTGTGATAGGGTCTGGAGATCAGCCCTCAGTATCCAGTCCAGGCTGTAAGGCACATCACTCCATACAAACTGCAAGGCACCTGGACTCCTCTGTGGACTTTACAACTTAACCTGCACAACTACTGGAGCATTTCTGAGGGGTTTTGGCTTTGGCTGACGTGAAAGGATAAAGAGGCAAGGGAGGTTGGAGGCAATAATCCTTCACTCTTCCTCTGGCTGGAAATAGAGTACAAACATTACTGCTCTTCAAAACCCGACAGATTACATCTATCTCAATAAAGTGAAAGGGAGTCTCTGCATTACCTTGAGCACCAGTGTGCACCACATCACCCCAGCCTTGTAGCTTTCACTGGTTGAAGACTATAATGAGACTCATAAAAATATAGTCATGTATCTGACTATTTTCAATTTTTTAAAAACAAGTATGACAGTGAAAACATTTGGACATATTATGAAACTATGATTGCAGAGAGAAATTAGCTTCTATAAAGTATAATAATTCTTCCATTCTAAATTTTAGTTATTAATATTAGCAGTTTATGTAACATGATAAAACAAAGTCATGAGTAAAACAAAAATGCTAAGGGAAAATATAGTAGTATAATAGAAGATATATATATACTGTCTTCTTAAAATTGTTTTAAAATATTTTAAAATATCACAAATGAACTACTTTTCAAATAGGGCTCCTCCTTTGGAATGATTTTATATATCAGTCAAATTCAGAATCACACTATGGTATTACAGAGAAGTAATTAACAGTATTATTATATTACATATACACAGTACATATTACAGTTAAGATTACATATTAACAGTATTATTATATTACACATAGAAATACCCACTGTATTTTTAGTTAATGCAGTGAAGCTCTGCAGGAAAAAGACTGAAGGCATTTTTCTCCTCTCTAAGAAACTACTAGTAACAACCATTCTCTCATAAGGAAGCAGCCAAGGTACCTATTAAAATCATGCTATAAACCTCTGTGACTTAGAAAATATTTTTGGCAGCCCAAATAATCTATTTTCCTAAGTACATCAGTAGACCTAACCAAAGAGGATTCTTCCCCCAGACTTGCCCTTATACAAATTACATTTTTTACAAACTGAGTAACCAAATCTTAGTTTCTTGCCAAATGTTTCTCTCCTGTCAGTCAGCAAGATATTTTTAAATCCTGAGTACATGAATATACCCAAAGTCTTATTTTCCATTGCAAATGAGAAAATGAAAATATTTGTAAATGTCACATTTGAATTACTTCGGCGTGAATAACAGCTGCTAAGACTTTGTCATTGGAGTGAAACACGCAGGCACTATGACAATATGTGGGTTTTTTTAAAAAAAAGGAAAAAAATACAACAAAGGAAAAAATACCTCTAGACATGCTGAGAAAAGTGAAAGCATTTACTTCTCTGTAGCTCAGAAGACCACATTAGGAGATGAGTAGCTACCTGTGCATCATGCATATCACAGGACAACTATGAATATGCAAATAGTTCCTCCCAGTCAAAAATCTGCATAAGATTCAGTAAATGAAGTTCCTTCACATGAAATACTGTCAAAAAATTCCAAGCAGCAAATAAGGAAAAAACTGATTTGTAAATTATTTGTGAATAAAACCAGAATCTAAACATGTCAAATAAACTGTTGTGAAAATTGCTTGCTTGGGAGTGTAATTTAAAACTTTACTACGTTAGTAGAATTCAAACCAGGGCAGCTTTGTAGACAGTGATTTTGTTTACAAAACATTTCAACTTGCACACTCACTAAAACAGAATAAGCAATGCATGTTCCCTTCACACTGGTGGTAATTTCCTTTCATATACTTCTTCCTTTTCCCATCTACCAGGGAATTCAGAAATGGCTGAGGTGAGATGTTCCCATGTCATGCATACACTCAGTCCACTCAAAAGCATTTTTCTCTCCAGTTAGTGAAAAGAACTCTTTCTAAGCTTCGAAAGTCTTCAAGAAAAGATAAAGCTTCAGGACTGTCTTCAGAAAAGCTGCAGATATGCTTAGACAAGATTTTTGCAATGTTTAAAATTGCCACAGGCTCAATACTTTTCTTTTTATAAATATTATCAAAGTACTTTAGTAGCAGTTAACATACAGATTTGCTTCTTTTTTTTGAGGAATATTAGGGCACATAGTGTTGAAGAAAAAACGTACCTACATCTGTCCTCATGTCATGCTTGCAGACAGATTTTCTTAAACAGCTATATTTTGAATATATTGAATATACATTTGAAAATATTTAAAATATATATTTCCAGTCTATATTTTGAATAAAGATTACTAACTCTATTGCTCTTATTTTACAAGACATAATTCAGGCTCAGATTTATCAGTGCTCCTTGATGAGACACCCTTCCAGGTTATAGTTATAGTTCTGTAAAAGAACATAGCTGGCAAGATGATCTTTGTTCTGCTATTTCTATCACTATTTTAACCAGAAGAATTTCTATTTATGAAGAAATACTTGACCAAGTCCTTCTGTGGTTAATACTTTGTATATTGCAAATAGCAAACACTATCAGAAGAATTTTGGCATAAACAGGTGCAAAAGTGCTGAACTGTCAGCACAACTTGAAGCCCGAGAAAAGCTATGATCTAGCTGTGGGTTATTTTTGTAGTGCTGACCATATGTAATCAGTGGTTAATAGAGAAGTTTGTATGTGCTTTTAAAAAAAAAAAAAAAAAGGAGTGGGCGGGAAGGTCAGAAGAAAAAGCAATAAGTATATTTTAAATTGGAAAAGTTTTAACTTTTTCTAGATTATAACAATTTTTCTACATTTTTGATACTTTCTATAAACTAATAAAACCCACAATGCCTTCAGCTCCTCTAGAAATGCAACTACAGACACTATCAGCACATTTATAAATGGCCTGCTGTGTTAGAAAAAAGTTATAGAACATGAAGACCTGTTCAAATGCTACCTGGATTACACCTAACTGCTGAAACTGCCTCCTGGATGGGAAAGAGAAGAAAATAGCCACCCCATGGGAGCTACCCAGAAAGAAAGATATGATGTCTGAACCAGCACTGTGGACCCCCTGGTGCCAGCCCTGTGGTAGCCCAGGGCCATAGGGAGCCACTGACTCTGAACTCCTCCTTTTCCCTCAGGGACCTTGTGTTTTAACCTGGTTATCACCTCAGCTCTGCAGCTGCATCTTCTCCTTGGCAGTTTTTTAATGGAGTGCATTTTCCATGCTTCAGCAGGAAAGGGTTTGGTGGAGAGCAGACTCCGGTGGACCAGGAAGTCACTGGTATAGGGGTCTCGCACTGCAGAGGGGCCACGCTCTTCTTCACAACTGTCCCTTTCACCTATCTCCCTGGTCACCTCTCCACACACCCACAGCTCTCTCCTGCAGTGTTGCCACACCTGTATTTAGCCTAATATTCTAATTCAGTAGTCTATGTCAGCTTTACATACAGGCCTCTCTCACACTAGAAGGCCTATATCTATATTCAGCACATCAAAAATTTACTTTCTCCTTCAAAAATACCTCAAACCTTGCCTAGCAAGCACCACAGCAGCACAATACCGAACATGGAGAACACAGGGAGGAAATCTGCCATTTCAGGTAAAATCAAGCAGTAACAATAAAGTGTCTATACTTAACAACTAATTTCCTTCAGGTTTGTTCCTTGTTGCAAATTTTAGATCTCATATGGATTTTAATTGTCCCTTCATCAGTCAAATAAGTGTGGAAAAAGAAACTGAGAACTTGCACCAGAGTACAGGGCCTTGACGACAGCATCATGAATGTCATTCGTCTGATCAATGCTCATAAAAGGTGTATTTTATTAATTCAGTACATCCTTAACACTTCCAACAGTACTGATTCTGCTACTCAGTATTGGTTTGTTACCCTCTCTGTTCCTGCTCTTATTTCACTTTCTGAGCAAGCAGTCGGTTCTCTCTGCTTGGCAATCCTGCCTTTGTGCTCTCCATTGCCAATTTATTTCCAAGCCTGGCTATGTGCAGACACTCTCACCAACTTGTGATTAGAGACTAGAGCTGGAACCAGGGACTTCAGGTTTTCTGGACACTCCAAACTTCTTTTGGCAACACAACTCAAGCAAGTGTTTAAATCTGAGCAAAACCTTCAGCCTTGTAATGGGTTAAAAACATCAGAAATTGGTTTTGAAACAAAGTAATAATCCTGACCATGAAGACCAAGAAGGACCAAGTATCCTAATGTTGCAGCTGTGTAATTTATTGCAGTTAAGGTGGACCTTCAGTCCTGGATAAGAGGGAAAAAAAAAATCAATATTAATCCACTCATACTTGTAATGGAAGGATGTGGTCGCATAAAGTATAAGTGAATAGTTCGGGACTGCAGCCTGAGTTTGAAGACAGATGCTATAGGTTTGCTATGGAAACAGTAGACCATAACAATGTAGCTGATATGGAAAAATCAATCACACTGCTACTAGCTGGAAACTGCTACACTTTGAGGAAAGAATATAAAGTACTTCAAACATTTGTTAAAGAGAAGAGGTTTCATAATTATTTCATCACTTTAGAGGTCAAACCAATTAAAACATCATTTGTCAGTATTTTCTCTGAGATTTGTTTTCAGGAGAGGGTAAGAGGGGGATAATGTTTTCTCACTGTTCATTGTCTTGACTTAAATGGTGGCATACACAGATAATAACAAACAACACTGCCAGCCCAGATGCACTAGGTTTTTTTCATCTAGAAACTATGTAGGCTCTATGTTTGGAAACTAGAAGAGACTTTTCAAAACAAAAAAAAAAAAAAGAAAGAAAATCTTCATGCTGTTTTTTCCAGCACATCAACAGCTCTCTGTTCTCTGGGCTGAGACAGGGGTTATCTCTGAGACCACATGTTGCCAAATAACAAACAGTAAGCAGCTATGAAGTCTTACCAGTGCACAATGGTAGCGATATCTGTAGTCTCTCTAGCTGCACTAGGCTTATTTGTTACCAAAGTTCCTATTGTTTGACATCAATTGCCATTTTTTCCAAAAATAAAAAATAAACAAATAGCCCTTGCTACCTGGCTATGTGATCTACCCGTTTTAATCACGTCAAGCCAAGTGTCAGTGACTACATTTACCTTGGATGACCTCTTCTGAGGGTGTGAAAAAGTAAGCAAATTACACTGTATCTAAAAGAAAATTCAATCAATTGTGTGAGATAAACAACCAATCTTAGTCCGTTTCCTAAGTATGCTTTCCAGACCATAATACAAATAATAGTAATACTAATAGTGTTGGCATTAATAATGGACTTGATAAGAGTCTGCTGTGAGTGATACTGTTTAAGTAGGATGGTTTGCAGAGAGTTCTTTTATAATAATTCTGAGGCTGAATGAAAATTACAAATTGTTAATAGCTGCCTATCTTGTACCAGTCCTGGGAATGGGATAAAGTTTTCTGAGGATGGCTGAGCTCCTGTTTTTACTAACACAAAAAATTGTAATTCTCAAAATCCACAGCTGCTTTTGAATATATTTCAATACGAAATTGTTTTTTTGCACAACATAAAAACTTTACCTGTGAAAATGTTTGCATATGTAAACCTGATAAATAGCAAATGCATGAATGTACAAAGTTGCTATTCTTTCTGACTCTTGAAAATAGAGTGCATCATACTATTAATGATTATATACCCAGAAGCATTCTGAAAAATGAATTATCTGTGGTTCATCACTATCTATGAATTGTATTCTTTCCACATATTTTTCAGTCAAACAGCCAGAGAACATTGTGTGTTAACATAACGTGAACAACCAAACAGAAACCATGAGTAGTAAGTAGTCAAAGCAAAGAGATCACAGATCTTCCTCAGTATCCAGTGCATATCTGCAACCTGTCAAGGGAATTTAAGGATTAAATTATTTGTGAGTGACATGATATTTTTAGGAGCATGGAAGATAAAATATTTAAGAACCAACCCTTTAATGTCTCTGTTACATTTCTCATCAATTGCAATTGTAACATTCAAACACGTTACATATATGTGCACGTCTTATTGTATATATGTACATATGTGCTGTGAGCTCTGGGCGTTGTCCAAGCAAGCTCACTGACATTTTTTCCCACTCTCACTTGTCTCAAATCTTTTCACTGGCTCTGTGAGAGAGTGTTTGAGCTCAGAGTGGATTTTGGGGGGGCATTATTGTGCACTCCTGGTGAAGTGTACTGTTCCAACACTGGAAACAATTAGTGCAAATAACAGTCAATGTCCAGTCCTCAGAAGCACGAATTGAGTTATTTTTGTGTTGAGGCCTGAAAGAAAAATAGAATGCAATATAGAGGCCAACTTTGTACTCTGAAAAAGGTGTTTGCCACTGAAGTCAATGGGAGTTCTGCATGCTTTTCCAAGGACAGTCTGTACAGTCAAGTAGCAAACACATCTGAAGGACTGAGGCTGACAGTCTTTCAAGCAAAATGGTATAACCACACCTTTTTTCAATTAATCAATTTACAAATATACCATCATCATTTAGGCCCCAGATCTGAAAAGGAAAATAGGAACAATACTTCCTAATGAAATAATGACAATCTTTTTCCATGGCTCTAAGAAGCAAGAAGGCAACGTTGGGCACCTCTCTATAAAACTGTTCAATTATTGAATTGTACTCTTTATTAGTTGGAGAGAACTGTGCAGCAGAAGTACTTAGATTAAGCATGGATTTTCATGAGCTGTTGTAAAGAATGGTCTTCCACCATTTGGTGTTGGCTGAATTTGGATCAGACACTGAAACACATAAAGCTGTCAGCATTTTATTTATTTATTACATTTCTCTTTTTTTACTTATTTGTATTTGCTTGCTAAGCTGGTTTTCCCTCAAGCTCTTACAAGCTTTATTTATTATTCATTTTCATCCCAGGAAGAGAAACTTGAAATATTTATCCACAGGATATAATTTTTTAAAAAACTTTCCATGAGTGCCAGATATGCTAAATGGCTAAATCCTTTCTGAAACAGCCAGCACGATTATCTTCTCTGAAATCTCACTTTAAAAAGGTTAATAATTAAAACATTTTTCTCTAAGTCAGGAAAATAGTTAACAGGATGAAATGGTTACTTGAAGAGAAACTGTGGAATGAACTTGTTTCATTTCAGCAGACTTTTGCTTTAATTTTGTAAGTTTTAGTCTAGATCTAACAAAATTAATCATTTCTGGAAAATGCTAACCACAATGACAGACCTCACTAGGTTGAATGTTTTACAAGGAAGCTGTTTCAAGCCATAAGCTGCCACCACAAGCAAACAACTGATGGCCAGCAGTGTTTTTGTTAGACTCTGACAAGGGAATCAATAAAAAGACATGGAAAAGGTTCAATCAGAACAGACACCACTAATACGAATGGCCTTTTGGGACCCACAGAAGCGTGGAACTGCTTTTCCATGTTAATTTCTCCTTGCTACCCTTGGGGTTATCACCTTCTTTGGCCCCTGTTAATTAAAAACTGCCTCCTGTTAAAGTTCTTTGGCAGGCATTCGCCTTGTGTCAACTCATTTTGTTGGCTGCTGAGAGAGGAAATGAAGGGAAGGAGAATTCAGAAACTGCTGTGTGAAATGCTGCCAAAATACTTCCTCACAACTGCCACTTGACACAAATGTACATATTTCTCTCTCCATCCTTTCAGATGATGAGACGAATTTACACATGACATGCAAAAGGCAGATTTTAAAAATTCATTATACAATTGTGTCTTTTTATGAGGATATGGATATAGAAGTAGCCCTGGTTAGGAGTGTGCAAACAAAGAAAGAAAGAAAATAGGCATTTGATACATTCAAATAAAGCTCATGTGCTATTTTTTCTTTGTTTTCTATCTTGCAAAAGTGAAAGCTACTCCTTTCCCAGTCTGCTTCATGCTCATGTTTCATTTTACCCACAGGGAAACATTTCATTTCTAGCCAGTTCATAAGAAAAGCCACAGCAATGAAATGACAGTTTCCAAGAATGGGAAGGAGCAGTAGTAACTCTGTTTTACATAACAGTTCAGTGATTAGAGCGTTTGTCCTGGATGTGTTCAATCCTACCTCTGCCTGAAGGCATTTAGATTCCTTCCTCCCAAGAGATCACAAAGGTATTCAAAGGGGAAGAGGCTTCCAGGCCATGGTGTAGCTGTTCACTCCTTGTGTACAAATAATTAGATACTCATTAGACCGAGGACCCAGCCACCACTGCTGAGATTCATTTTCTCTTTCCAGTTCAGCAACTATTTATTTTATACAAAGGTGGAAGGTCTCCATCCAAAGGGACTGAAGGAGCCCTACCCGGAATACCCTATAAAACCCCAGTTCTGGCACACATACAAGGAAAGGGAGATGTAAACTCAGATTGAGCTTCAAGGCAGAGAGAAGGTGAAAAGGCCACTCCTGAGGCTTCCAAGGCTCCATTAGATGAGGTCATGGCTGACTTGACCTACCCTGGGCCACAGCACAGCTCTAAGTAGCAGGCTGGGAAAAATGACCTCCAGAGATCCTTGGGATCCCTAGACAGGTCTTCTGTATCCATAAACCTTATTGGAAATGCCAGGCTGACCAGAAGTTTTGAAAGATTTCTCTGTTATTATTTATCTCCAAACGTAATCCTAAACATTTTTCTACAGCTTTCCTGGGTTATTTTGCCACCTTTCTTGGACTAAGAATTCAATGAGTATAAACCTTCCTTTTCCAAGACAAAGCAGCTTTCATATTTTTTTTCTGAATTAATATTAGCATATAGCTATCCTTTAAAGATTTAATATGTTATATTCTTGATATCCATAAAACAAATATAATAGATCCAATCCTCATTTGATATACACATGAAAACTCCATCAGTGTCAGATTTACACCAAGAACCTGATCTATTGTAATAAAATTTTGTATTTGACATCATTCATCCATACTACCAGCATCATGCAGCTGAGAATGTCAAGAAGATAATGATGGTAAATAATTATTCTCTTATAAACTTATTCTTGCATTTAAAAAAAAACCCACCTCTTTAATAGGATTTATGATTTTATTTCAAAGGCAGACATGGAACAATTTATTGTTAGAATATGGAATTTTAATATCAGAGGTGAGTCAGTGGACCACAGCTCAGTGGCTATTATGCTTGCCTTTTTATTGTAATGTAAATGACACTTTTTACTTATTTTGCATGAATCAGATCAGTCAAAATAAGCACTTTCCAGAATAGCTATTAAAAGTCTTTTTTTTTTTTTTTTTTTCACTTTCAGTAATTTTCAGTTAAAGACACATCACTGCCTCCCACCCACAGATTTCTGATTAACTTAGAATGTTGAGTCCTAAATCTAAACCCCTTCCCACTCAATATTTAACATAAGCTATTAAGGTGATATTTTCAAAGACAACTGCACACACTCATTCTGTAAAACCTGCATATAAGGGCAGGATCACCTGATTCTCCAAGTAAACTGTGAGCTGTCATATTAATATAAGCTCTTTCATTTGAAAACATGGGGGTCTGCATAAACAAGTATTCTAGCTTCCCAGTTCCTCTTCTGTGTACATATGTTATGCCCATTTTTAAAATGTTGTATTAGGGAAAATCAAGAAAAAGAGAAAGCTGGTTTGTCAATTAATGTAATTAATGTGAAATGCCTACCTTATGTTTGCATTTCCTTTGTTTTTCCTTCACTTCACCAGAGGGAAGAATGGTTATTTCACATTATTTTTTTTCTTCTTTTTATCTTTTTTTTTTTTTTTTTTTTTCCCAGTGAAAATAAAAGACCTTCAGAAATGGAAGAGGTTCATTGTGCAGAATGAAGACCAATTGTTTTTTCAGTACCATTGTATACTGTACATCCAATGACTGCTAATTCTTGATTAAGAACACATTCAGCCATGTAGTAGTGGTAAAAGTTCATCTAGTTGACAGAACTGTTGAAGTGAAATGAGCTGGATTTGGGCAAGAGTCTCATGAGCTTTATTAAAAAGTGATTATAGCAAGTATACATTACATCAGCCACTTAGTATCTGTTCCTACAAGGAAAGGTCCAGCAGTCTGGCATTTTCAAGATAAAACTGGGAGCCATTTTTGTGTCAAAATCTCACATAAATAAAGAAAACATTGTGGGAGTGGCAGGCAAAAGAAAACATCTTTGAGGAGAGGATCTTCTTCATCAGTCAGTAAAAGACAAATGATGGCGTCTAGCAAAATTGTTGAAGCTTGTCAAAATAACTGAAACAAGTGTTACAATCCTGTCATGGTATGTTTATAAAAATGTTGGGAGGACAATAAGGAAAAGGATGTGCATTTTCTGAAAGACCCACTCCTGCAAGCAAATACAGCTGCAAGGCAGCAAGGCAAAATTCTGCAGCTCTTCTGATTGCAAAGTTGGGCCTGCAGAAGCATTCCACAAAAAGAGTCCTGACACAAATAACAGAACACAATACAATCCTAACACTAAAATTATTATATTCTCTTTTGTCTCTTTTTATCTTGATATTGGGGAAAAAGTTTCAAACATGATAGAAGGCTCTAGCTCTAAATACCATGAGATCTGATTCTCTGTAAAATCCTTTAACTTCTCACTATGAGAACAGGAGCAAATTAGTAGTAACAGAAGTCAACCATGTATTTGTTGGTATCTTAATAAGCTTTGTATTGTTTGAGCAATAGGTAAAAATTGATGCATTGTTTATTTGAACTGAATTGCTGCAAATTCTCAGACACTTAATTTACCCTGGTTATGAGATATATGTGGTGCAGGTCTAAGGGCAGAGACACACTCTCAGTGTGTCTGAATACTTCTTTGTGAGCAAGTCCATGCGTGTCTGTTCAGCTCATATATTTGTATGATAGACAAAACCACTTTTTTCTATCCTAACACAACTGCATGTTATTAAACTTAATTACAGAAACATACACTTGAAAGAAATATGTAAGTCTAAAAATTACCCCTGCCATGTCAGGAAAATGCCTCAAAAAGTATCTGGTGAGATTTGAGCACCATGATATTTTACATTTTATAAATTCTAATATCATAATATCCACAGCATGAAACCCACTACGCTGCATCAAGAACTGTTTATCATTTTATCTGCAGGCTCCTGTACATTTTAAATAAGTATTCACAACCACAGCTCACAAAAGCAAGTAATACATATCATGGGCAATCACACATCAAACTGAGTTAAATGTTTGACATTTCATTCACTACAAGGTAAATAAATTATTCTGATGTTATCAAATGCACTCAAAACACTCCCTTACTCAGAAAGGTAAATCAGGTTATATTATCTCTAAATATACGACAATAATGTATAGGATGAGTCTTGTTTCACTTTTTTCCTTTAGAAGTTTAATATTTTAGTATAATAGAAGGGGCAGAGCAGCTAACATACCCTTCTGACAACCAGTTTCTTTGTTTAAATCCCACTGGCACCTAAAACACCTTGAAATTACCTTCTCTAGCATGGAAGAATGATTTTTTTTTTCCCCTAGCTCTGTCTGTCAGAGTGATTAGAATTTTAATTAACAAAGCAGTGAGGAGGGAGGAAAATCAGGAGCGAGGAAAATCACGGAGAAAAGTGAATGAAAGATTCACCAGAGCAGGGAAGACAAAGAGGCATTGGAGGCAGCCTTGCAGCTTGCTTGTTACAGAAGAAATTGCAGGGCCGTGCTCGAGTCTATAGCACTAACACAGGACTGTCCTTTAGACCTCTGACAACGTCAGGTTTCTGGGGCATTAGAAAACATTTTTATCAGTTGTCACTCAGAGGAAGACAGGGTTTTTAAAGCACTCTAACTAGGAGCCACTCCACTGCTGGGCTCATTTTGGCCCTTTGATCTGCTCTGCAGGACTCCGAGCTCAGAATTCAAGCCACGAAGACACGACTGTCAATGATACAGACTGCTATCATCCAACTATTATGCCAATTAATATTGTAATTATGTATCAGCATCTGGGCTTTTTCTAAAACAAAGGAAGCCTCTAAATACCAAAGGGCTGACAGAGGAGAAAACCGGCAGAAATCTTTCCATGAACAATGCTGTATATTTTAATTTGGAATAATAAAATGCATTTTAACAGCAGAAACATTGTGTCGCATTGTTCAGCTGTCTGTGATCTGAATGTATATTTTGCCTTGACACTGTGGTTTATGATGGCACAGCTCAGCACAAGAGGTATCATGGACCAGGACGGGAAATCTCTAACAAGCTGAGTGTTGGGTTCGCATGTGGCTGCATTGCACCCAGTCTCTGGTGAGTCACAGATGCCACTTACTCACTTTGGGAACCTTCCCAAGCTATCCCCACTTTCCCCCCACTCACATCTGACATTTCTGCCCATCTCTGGCTGGTGCAGAGCAAAGGGGCCAGCTGACCTCCCAGGGCTCTGGTCCTCACTAAGTCTGTCAGCCCTTTTCCCCACTATTATTGCTATCACTGTTGTCACTTGTATTATATGAGTGAATTTAGTTGACAAGTAAGATCAGCAGCAGACTGTGCATGGCAAGGTACATGCACATACTAAATTCAGGAATGAGTATGCACTATTATCTATTCAACAGCAGGAGAGAAGAGGAACTGAGGTGCTGAGTGGCAGAATGGGAAATTGAATCCCATTCCAGTGCCTGAACAACAAAATTATTCTTTCTAAACTCATATCCTCTCAACCCGGTCCTTGTACTCAAAGATATTTTAATCATCAGAGAGCAAAATAATTTTCTGTCTCTACAGGGTCTGATCCTGAATTCCTCATTCACATGACTGGTCTCCTCGCAGTGAATCCAAGCTTTCAGCAGATAACGACGGAGTAATAACCAGACCAGTTTTAAAACATTTTAAAAGAGGATTATCAATCTGTGCCGCTGATCTCTTGAAACAATTGTGTGTTTAACCACTATTTCACCAGTGATTGCAAAGGTTAGTCATTCACAGAATATTCACTAGAAACTCCCAGGAATTTCTGAATATTTTGTTTGACAGGTATTTTAATTCTGTTCCACAATCAACCTTAGCTATTATTCTACCTAGAATAAAAGACAAGAATTATAACTGCCAGCTTCATGCAGAGGATGACTGTCCAATTCCTAGCAAATACTCTACTAGGGGAACAAATTGGCTTTCTGACCTTTTGCCTGGTAACATAGCTCATGATATATTTGTAATTTACAGAAATCAATCCATATAGAATTTTTTGTTTCAAGTAAAAATATCTCAGTGCAAGTTCTAAATAAAAGTGATCAAATAGTAATTGAGAAAGAAACAGAATAAACCGAAGAAACAGAATAAACAGAAGAAACAGATAAACCCCCAAAATGAGGTTCAAACCATGGATCTTAACTATACAGCCGTAAATACTGGTAAGAAGCCAACCAATAATTACAGCTAAAGTCAATTGCCAGCTGTTTTAAAGCACAGCATTAAAATCGGCATTGCAATTGCTACCTTCCTGTCCTGGCTGCTAAAATAGCAAAAAAAGAAACAGAAAACTAAAATCCAGACCTTTAAATATAACTCACCATTTTTTTCCTTTAATTGCTTGCCTGCTCTGAAATAATCTACATTTTCTGGTATGTTTACGGACAAAGAAGATTTTATGCAATTCTTTCACTACTACAATGATCTCATTCTAAAATATCACTATGAAAACCATATCTGTTTACAGAAACTCCAAGGGAGCAAATGTGTGAGACTAGCCTCCAGCTGAGAGCACCCCATGAACAAAAGAAGAAGAAAGAGATAATGAAAGGCACAAGAAATCACATTTTTCTCTCACCAGTGGTCAGATCCACAAATACACCAAATGATCGGGTGTTCCTGTCTGTGCAACAGGTGTAGGAGAATCAGAGATATATCTTCTTTCCAGTCTTGATCTGAAGCTACCATATCTGAGGTGACATTACATATCGTTTTCATGACACTGTCATAAAGTCACTCCAAGAAACAGAGAATACATGAACAAAAAAGTTTAGAACTGTGGGCAATGTGTCAGGAAAATCAGATGTAAGTAAATGAGGATATGTTTGATGAATGTTGCACAAATGTGGTATGAGAGCAGGATGAATCTAATCCAGTTCTTCTTACAACTTTTATTCTAGCAATAATTTTAATATCTTGCAGAGGGAAATCCCTGGTATGTATGCCTTCTTCAGCATTAGTCATTGCTTTCCCAATATCGATATTTTTCCATTTCATGCATAGGGTGAAGTTGCTCAAAGAGAGTTAAAGTTCAGTAAATAGAAACAGAAGATGTAACCCCAAAAGTCAAGTATTGATCCTACCCAAGCTTAACTTCAAAGCTTTGATAAAGCTGGGTTGTACACAAGGATAAAAAGTTTGAGTTAGGGCTTCTGGATACATTTATAATAAGCAATAACAAATGATGCAGTGTCGGTTCTGAGACTACACACAGTTCCCCTCAAAAGATCCAAACCACAGTGCACAAAAGAGGAGACATCTAAACAAGACCAGCACTTCTAATTTTACTGACAGTCACAGTGTTTCAGGTATTCCAATCATTTTTTTTTTTTTTTTTTTTTTTTTTTTTTTTTTTTTTTCCCCTTAAATAAACATTTACTTCTGCACCTCACAGAAAAGTATAATAATTCTGAGAGCCCAGACCTGGGAAGTAGGGAAAGAAAGACAGCAGGGGGGAAAAGCACAAATCAAGCCAAAAATAAATGACATTTCCATGGCTGGAACTTTTCTTTCTTACATGATTTGAAGCTGGCAAATCTGAACTCATAATTTCAAAAGTAGAAAGTAACCTAATGAGAGAAAAGTGAAAACATTTATAAGAAAAGGTTAAAGACCTATAAAAATCTCCTGTCATGGTATTCCAGAGGATTTCTATTCAAAATGAGGAACTCCTCATTTTGCAGTGACACCTCTGTGGAGGATTCCTCCCTAACCCTGCTTTATTGTGAAGCTTTTCAAGATCACTTGTCCTCTCAATTTGTATCCCTAAGTTTTCTTTTCAATGCAGTGATTCATTTTGTCATGTTAGGTAAAAGCAGTGATGTCAGTACATAGGGGAGGTCTCCCAAAGGCTAATTGAAAACAAGATCGTTTCAAAAGAAAATTACTCATCTCTCAGACTTATGCCTCCCTGCAAAGATATAGCCAGCATAAAATGGCTCAAGTTGAGATCATGTGTTTTGCTATCCACTTTGTTGAAATATGTCTTTACACAACCTGTCCAAAGATAAGAGACAGATGTTCAACATTTTCCACACTAATCTTCAAATAAACCACATGATTTTTATGAGTGTTTCTCAGTGGGAAAGAAAGTGGCCTAGCCAAACAACCTGAAAACTACAGATCAGTTGGATTTTGCTTTGGAAACTAAAAGTAGACTCCCCCTTTCTCCTATGAGTTGAAAAAACTTGTCTAGAGATGCTCTGTCAGAGAGCTTTTGCTTCACTTTTCCTCCCACTGCTCCTGTCTCACATGGGATCACCTGCAAAAACAGTGCCTGGGGGATCTACATTCAGTTTTCTAAAGCAAACATAACACAAGCGCTGTTCCTGGGTTACACATTTGACTACTGTAATACAAAATGTGAGAGAACATCCCCTAATGGCATTCAAATCATGTTCTTGCAATTTTCATGTGTCAAGTGTTTTTCATTTTGTTTCTTGGAAGAGAGATGTTTTCAGATGCTGACTTTGTGCATTTAACAATTATGCAAATTCTGTAGTATGCCAGCATACAGTGACTCCCATGTCAGACAAATATCTTTTCTAGAGGGCAATAAGAAATTATAAAAGTTCTTACTTTGTGGTTAGATACTGAAGTCCTTACTGAGGAAAAATGATCACTTAATTAGCACTCTGAGTTTACAGAGACTGAGGTCAAAAGGGACCATTCGATCTTCTTAAATTTCATCTACTTAGCTTTCTATTGAGCTCATTAACTTATATTTGGTTACAGTATAATTTGTTTGGCCAAACTCTATTTTCTAATAAGTTTTCACCACGCACACACTAACACATGGACAATTCACCAATGGTCCCAAGAGTTTATCAGCCTTACTGTTAAAATAGAAATCTTCTTTTCAAATTTAACTGACCTGGCTTTGAATTCCAGCCACTGGTTCTTGTTTTCTTCTCTACTAGGTTAAAGAACACTTAATTACTCAGTTTTTCCCCTCAATGGGAGTATTTAAGCTGTCAAGTCACTTCTCAATCTCCTTTTTGGTGAACTACACAAGCTGAGCTTGAACATGAATCTATATTTCCCCAAAACAATATTTGTTGCTTTTTTTCCACAGCTTCTCCAATTTTTAAAGAACCCTTTTAAAACATACACACTAGAACTGGGCACAGTATTGTAGGAGCATTTTCATCAGTATTACTTGCAGATAAAAAAACATTTCTTCTCTCACCTGTTTACCCTACTAAGGTTAGTACCAGCCCTTGTAGGAGTAGTATTTCACTGGGACCCTCCTCAGAGATCCTTACAAAGAAAAGTAGTTCTCCTTTCTATAAAAATGCCCCACAGTCTTTGCTCTGCATGTGTAGCTTTGCAGTTTGCTGTTTTGCTAGCATTTGATCCCATAAAATAACACACAGCTTCTGTGAGAGGCAATTTTCTTTCCCCATAGATGGCAATACACTTTAGAACCACACTGACTATGTGGGAGAAGTGTAAAACAGAGTATCAAGCAGCCACTGCAGATGACCGTTGTGATCTGACAATACTTCTGAGAGTAGTAGAAGTGATTAATGCCAGATTATTTTTTTTAAAGCAATACTTCGAAAAGTGATACTCTGCAAAGACATGGAAAGTGAAGGAAAGGGAACAATGTAAATTCCCTGAAATTGCCTCAGAAGTCTCCACAGAAACAGACATCATATTTAGACATATCTGCCTTTTGTATTTTTATAATATGTAGCACAATCAGCTACTAACATCTGGGCTTAGGCCTTGAAGAATGCTGCATGGGGTCAGACCAGCTGCACACAAATAGGCAGTGAATACAACTCTGAGGGGTGTTCGAATAGCAGTGACATCAACAAGGGTTCAACAGATTGGCCCTGGGTCATATGGAAGGTTTGTTCCTTTCTGGAATGGCTGTAACAAACACACAATGAACATACACAACATTTATAATCTGCTGCAGAGTTTACCTCCTCATAGATGATGCTGCATCTTTTTGAAAGCCAGCAGAATTTCCATTGTACCTATGTGAATTATGAAACACAGAATCAGAGTTAATACTATGTACCTGTGGTGAAAGAGAGAGCTGCAGATCATAAGGACATTCCAGCAGGTAAGAGCAAAGCGCTAAACAAATAAGAACTATAAAGGGTAGAAGAAACATAAAAAGGAAAAAGTCACATGCTTGGTCCCAACAGCATAGTGATGTGATATATTAGAGGACATCTTAGTCTAGAGGTTATAGTTTTGACAGCTGCTTTTGTACACAATAGCAGGACATTTCTAAGAAAACCTGAAACATTCAGGTTTTCCTATCAAATAACAAAAAGTGATGTTTTCTTATCTCCGAGATCAAGTTCTCCAGGTTACACAGCCAACAGACTAGGGGTAGGAAGGATTGTGTCTCATTCAAATTATGCTGCTATGGAAAAAATGAGGATTGAGGATTCATATTTTCTACTTGAGGCCTTTTTTTAATAACACAGTGGACTACATCATCTTTAGGGAGAACAGAAGCATTTGCAGGTGTTGTGATGCAGCAGACAGCAGCACTGCATTAATCCTGCAAGCAAGCAGGAACTACTCTAGTTTCCCTAGTAAAGGAAGGAGCAGAAACTGTATTTACACTATTATCTTTTATTTATCCTGAAGTTCTGAGCAGAAGCTCAGCTCCATCTCAATCAGGACTGAAGTCAGTAACTGAACTTCAGTCTCATACTCTCATCCTAGAAGTACCAACCTCTCACTGATCCAGTATGAAGACAAACAAACAAAAAATGTAATGTGTTTTTGGAGCATTTAAGAAAATCAGGTCTTAACTATGAGAGAATAGCCATCAACCTTTCATTTTAAATGTGCTAGAAGAGATTGTGGTGCACACCATGTGAACAATACTGGGTCCCTTGATCTGTTTTGATGCATCATCTCTGACCTTTCTGTAATGAAAAACATATGAAAAGAAAATGGGAGGAGAGAAGTTGCATTCTTCAAATCGTTCCTAATTGAGAGCATTGGATACTTCACAGATATTTCAGTTAAAATTAAACTCAATTTATCCAGAGAAATCTGCAAGAATGAAATTTGCAAATGTTAATTGAGATGGCAGTGAAAAAAAACCCCAAACTATGGCTTTTTATGAAATAACCATGCAGGTCTCAGTCTCTGGCACAGACTGGGCAATGATAGTCATAATGATAGTAAATGACTCACTATTTTTGACAACTATTTAAAAAAAGGGAGGAAAATGCTGCCAAGGAGGGTTAAAACCTCCACATTTTTAAGCGGATTAAATGTAAGTCATTTGCCTTCCTATACTTAATGTTTTCTATTTGATTATGTCACCATAATGAGAAGTGGCCAAAGTAAATTTAGTAGGCACCAACACACAGCACATTCTCTGTAGAAGAGTAATGGAAGACTCAGATTTTATTCACTGAACGCAGTTGTTAATGTTATATATTTCTGTTTGATTAAGAAAAAGGACATGACAAAATGTAGAAATACTGTAGTACTTACAGAGTACTCTATGTTCAATAGAATACATGAAAAGGGAAAAGTGAACAAAATAAAAGAGATATTTTTAGATTGGCAGAACACCACAAGACGTGTATAGACAATACTTTGCTTTTTCTCATACACCAAGAGATAAAAAATCATGAGAAACACTTTCATTAATGTAGTGCATTGCAGACTTCCCCCCCCCCC
>NW_020799142.1:5328982-5358648 GCF_003259725.1 Athene cunicularia | reverse complement strand
CCCCCCTGTATTTCCACTTGGTTAGCTTGTGCTTATTCTGAGAAAAACTAAGTGGGTGCAGCTGCCTCCACAATTACAGTCATCAGCAAATGAAAAAGGTGAGACGGACAGGCAGTACAACTTGGCTGAGAAGGTGAGCCATGAGCAATTCCAATTTATCAAGGCTGACTTCAAGTCTTCCCCCTTCAAAGGAGCTGTCTATCTGTTTTACTGGTGAAATCAGCCTTCCCCCACACCTCATTCTCCTTCTTCGCCCCCTTCTCTAGATCCACAGCTGCAATTTCGTCCTCACATTTTCCTCTGTTACTATCCACCTACTTCTGTGACCCCAGCTCATCTACTATGCACTAACTCATTTTTGTCTTGGCTCTTTAGGGTTGAAAAAGAAGTCTGCCTCTCAATCCTGCAGCTAAATCACGGGGACAGGTAAGCCTTGGTCACCCACTTCAACTGATCAGACACCTAGCAGCAATGATAAACTGCATTTTGGCTACTGTTGGGCCAAAACCCCAGCCTGCAGATGATGGTCTTCCTAAGGATTTGTAGCCCAGGGCTGAAGCCGGTACAGGCGCTGAACTACCATTGCATGGGTACATAAGGATCTGCCAAGTCAAAAGAACGATTTGTGCAAAACATGATAGTACCCTCACTTTCTTTTTGTAGAAAAACCTTACTCTGGGGCTTCGAGGTGCCTTTTATAGCAAGTAGAGGAAAAGAAGGCAGATTACATATCAATCTAAGCATCGGTAAAGAGGTCAATTTTATAGGCTATGAGGATAAATGAGGCAGTTTTCAAAAGAACGGCAAGTAGCAGCAAGACCTGTAAAATGGTCAGTGATGCTAGTTATTATTCAAACTGTAACCCTGTTTTTTACCCCCCCTCAAAGCAGTATTCACAGCACATCGTATTTTAAAGCCTAAACTGCATTTATCTCACAGCTCTGAATCCGGCACAGAATAACCAACTCTCAGTAAGGAATGAAAAAATAAAGCCAACAGAAAGCAGACTAACTGAATTCTTAGGACAATGAAGTGTGAACAGGTGTGATGATGTGTTAAACAGCATGTGGCAAAAATGTCTGTGCTTGCTAATGAGATGACAGTTGCTTGTTATGCAAACTGTCCTAGTAAAATCATCTTTGCCTGGTACCTATGCCCTTGGGCTCACATCCAATCAACCTGAGAGCTGCAACATGTCATTCAAAATGACATTCATCAGTACAGACAACTATATGAGAACTATATGCATAGAAATCCCCAATACTCGCTACCATTAAGGTAAATGCAAGTTTTCATCAGAGCAAGTTTGGAACATGCAAGTTTCCCTAGCCAAAAAAGAGTGGGGACTGATGAGAATTGCAAGCTTCACTAGTGGGAATTATAGACTAATTAGAATGAAATCTTCATTCAGTGTATTTCTGTAGCTTGAAATAACACTGATCTTTTCCAATTAAGTGAGTGCTAATAAATTTACATATTAAATTTTGATGAGCTAAAAGAGAGTGGAACAATATGGGCTTGTCTGTGATTTTTCACCCAGAACACAACCTTCTTATTTATTTTCTTTATTGGAGGGAGAAAGAAAAGGAGGCAGAGAAGGAAGAGTAATCATTCTATAATTATTACACCTGATTTTTTTTTTCCCCCAGAGTATTATGCCTTTTGCATCTTAAAGAAATGAAAAATAAATTAAAATGTACTGCAAATACATATATGAACATATCAACAACTGAAACCATTGAAATCAGTAAAGGAGGATGATATATTAACCTTTAGAGAACTGGAGTTCAAGATGAAGACTGATGGGAGTGCCTCTGTGTTTGATCAACTCATTTAAGCCAGTGTGCAGTGTAACTGTTTCAAAGTGGTGCACAGAGATTTTAATGGTTAAAAAAAGACTTCATTATGATTACTGCAGCAGACTTAAGATGTCCTTATATTGTTTCCATGTCCTCTTACTATGAATAGCAATACAGAAGGTATTTTGTACTACAATGTAAGCTTTAAATTACAAACCTTTTTTTAGGCACATTTTCAATCGTCTTTTTTCTTGCCATGATATTTACTTCCTTTTGGAGAGAGGAAAGGAATGAGAAGTCATCCACACCAAAAAGATCACAGCACACAACCACATAAACCCCAGCATATACATGCTCTGGATATTTCAAGAAGAAATTTCTGACAAAATGCTTCCTGGAAACTTCTCTTCCACAGAATGGAAGGCAGGCAATTTATATTCAGTGTTAATGACAATAATATGCAAAAATATGATGTCTGCTGAATTGAAAATAGCTCCTCTTAGCTTTTAGCCAAAAGGAGGATATTCCTGGCATATTTTGAAAGAAGCTGGATATACTCAATTATGAGGAAGACTGAAGGAGATGGTATGCAGAAAAAGATACTTTTCTTTTTTAAAAGTATTTCAGCTCTTTAAAAATAGTTTTGTACCACTTCAGCAAAAAGGTAATACTAATGACTCAGAGGAAACACATATAAATACCAAAGTGTTATGGCAAACCATATTTCCAATTCATTTTAAAAATTAAATACTGTCACTGAAACAATGTAGTTTACTTAACATACTAATTGCTCTTCATGACAGCTCTTGTTTTCTGAAATACAAGGGTGCAATAACTCATAGATAGAAATTATTTACAGTGTAATTACTACAGTTATTTTCAAAGGGAGGAAAGCATTTAAACACATTCACCAAGAACAAAATATAATCCTATCTTTTTGAACTCAAGTTGACCTCAAGATGAGTGTGCTGACACAATATAGTTATGATGAACAACTTCATTATAGAATAAGAAAAGCTTTCTGTGGCTGTGCTGCTTTAGTGAATATCTGTACAATATCAATTGGGCAAATACCTTCCACAACTGAAAAAATTAATGTTATAATAATCTGTGATTAGAATCAATAACTGTTTTATTATTCATAATGCATGAAGTGCTAAGATGAACCTGTTGTACAATAAATTTAATGGTCTGTCACTTAATACAATATGATTTTACAATATTGCTAATGTGCACAAAACAGTCAAATGTAGAATATTGGTACATATGAGATTTATGATGAATTTAAGGTAGTGACAAAGTTAGGCTAAATCTTCATGTTGTTCAGCTGAGGTCAGGAAAATCAATATTGTCCATAATGTGTCTGTGACATGAGCTTAAATGAGAAACTGTCTGAATTAGAAGATGTGCTTTTCTACCCTTAGCTTTTTGCCTTTTTTTTTTTTTTAACAGACACATTCTATGAAATCTAAGACATCTAAGAAAAATTACTAAGGCACTTTAAATCTTTCCAATGAATACAGTATGCATGTGATTAAGAGCAATAAAATGGTCTGCAGTAACTATTTTGAAACCATTCAATTTTCAATATACTTCAAATTCCGTTTGCCTTTCAGATTTAACCATAAAGCAAGAAAAGAAATACAGATCTAAACCAAGCATAGATTTATACACACAAAACACAAGTAGAAAGCAAATATATGGACAGCTGTGTCTTCCTTCACATTTTCTTCTGTAGAGAAATCCTGCTTTACTCAGTGGCTTCAGAGAAAAAAAAAGAAAAAATGTAGCTAGTGAGATTAGCTGCAAGACTATCTAGCACTACTACAACCTCTATCTTACATGTCAAGTTTTCAACTATATTTATTCTGTAGTACCCTATGACTTTGTACCTCCATTAGGACCTTAGGTCTGTTGCAGTTAATGCAATCAACCTGGAAATTTCCTGATGTTCTGTCAGAGAATAATGACATTCTGAAAAAACTGAATATTCCATGTGAAAAATTCTGATTTAATGTCTTACAGTGGTCTACAAAAAGTGTACAAGACCAGGAGACATTAGGAAAAACTGAGAAATTCTGGGTTTCATTCAGCTCCACAAACGATAAACTATCTCAAGTTAAATAATATGAGAAGTATCGCTGGCATATGCTGAAACATTAAAAAGAACAAACATTAGTCCAACATCTGTAATAAATATCAGGAAAAGTAACAACTTAACTTGGAACAACCAGTTTAAAGAGTCTGTCAACATTCTTATTGTTTTACAGGTTGCATGTCAAATTCAAACCACCTATTTTCTGAGATCCTCTACAAGTTCAAGACTGCTAAACAGTTTCTCTTCAAAATGATCCTAAAAATCAAGTCCACATGAAATCCTTCAGATTAATTAAAAAAACCCAAAACAACACATAAAGGTACTTCTTTTTATTACCATATTCTGGAAGGTTTGTGGTAATTATTCTTAGCTTCTATCAGATTTTTTATAATGTCTGTGCCTTGTTTCCGCTTAGAATAGAGTCTGTGACATAAGGACACAGACTGTATTGATTTATTCATCTGCACTAGAGTGATATTGGTTACCATATAATTTTTTTTTTTTTTAAATGTGTCAACAGTAGCTAATTTTACTTATGTAAAATATTAATAAGATAGGTAGGAACTTTCCAGTCAAGGATAACACTATTTCTGATTCTTGCCCAATCTGGTAAATGCATTAAAATCATATGTCATGATTAAACTCAGAGGGGAACTTTTAACTTCATGTATTGAAAATCTATTTTTCATGCATGCAGTGTATTCCCCTGACTAGTAATTATAATTTAGGAAGTTCAAGTAGAACCGAGTATATCATTCCTTCTGCCAAAAGCACTCTGGTAAATCTTTGTTCTTTTGACCTGAAACCCTTGACTCAGTCCTGGAAAGTCTATAGTCTGTTATTAGGTTGAAAGCATGCCGTAGACTCTCATCTGCTTTCACAACAGTATTGTATGTCTTGCTTCAGCTTTTTTATAAATATTTTCAAATATACTACACTATACAGTATCAAATTTACAATTCAAAGTCATGCAGTAAAACCAGAGTAAAGTGGATTTTCGCAGTTTTTGCAGTTTCTTTCTCTAAAAAGAAAATCACAGTCAAAATATCTTCTCATAATGTGGCTTGGGTTACCACATTTTGAATTTATGATGGCCTGTTAATAACACTCCATTTTTTCACTCTGTTTTCAAGTCAGTTCACAGTTGGTATGAACTAAGTTATCGTTCATAGGTCCTTTACTCACATATCTCCTTTTAGGTTTACATCCAAGGTTTAGGGTGGCTCAGACTTGCCATGTAGGTTTTGGTTTTTTTTCCTTTTCATTTGTATAAGATTGCATCTATCAGTGAAGAAACAGGAGAATATTAATTAAGTAGGATGATGTAATTTTTCTGCACGTGCCACAGAGAGGTATCAAACATGATGGATGTTTAGAAAAACATTTCCATGGCTCTGTTGTCAATTCGCAGAAAGACACTGCTACCTTCTCTAAGTGCCCATAATGAAAGTCTAACAATAAGAAATTGGATTCTCCCACAGATAGACACTATGACAAAAAAAATGGCCACACATCAATGGTCATTGACAATCTTCCATGTGATTCCCGGAAAAACCTACATCCAAAACCATATCTTCTTTTTTGTAAGAATAATTCTAGTTGGACTTGACTTATGTAGAAAATTGACAACTTGTAAGACAGGCAACATCAGCAATTTTGTTGCCCATGAGCTTCGAATTTAGTCCTCTGGAATATGATTATAACTAGAAACAGATGAAAACTTACAGATAATAAATTCCTGAAAATGCAGAGTAGGCCATTTGAAAGTATGACCAATTTTCATCCTCATCTCTTCTGACAAAAAAAAAATGATGACAGTGATGACAATGATGAAAGTCTGAACATTGCATTTTACTTTTTGAAAGAAAAATACTGAAAGAAAATACTTTTGAAAGAAAAAGCCTAAAAGTATAATTAATTTAAAATTTTTCCTCATCTCATTTTGAAACAGGGGAAACATTTTGTTTTAGTTAAACAATACACTCAAACCAAGACTTAATAATACTTCCATAGAAATAAGTTACTTTTTCCAGTATATTGTTCATTACTGCTACAGGTTGAGCTATGGGTAGTTGAAGATGAAAGATCAAGGTGAGACTGCAATCTTTTTTTCAGTTTCTATATAAAAATACCATAACATTAGCTGAAATGTGAAAAACATCAACCTCAAACACTGTTGTGACACAATGCTGGAGAAAGAGTTACCTATTCCAAGCCAGAGTGTGATCCACTATGATGAAGTGGCTGAATTATGCAGGTATATTACAGGGCCAAAAAACGAAACAGAGTGTACAAACTGTATTTTGAGGATCGTGTTGGAGAGAAGGCTGTCTGAGCTGAAATGCTGAGCAAAACACATTACCTTATTGTTTTTTTCTTTTTTCAAGAAACAGTATATTTTTTACTTTGAGGTGGGTTTTGGTTTTTGGGTTTTTTTTCAAATAAACTGGACTGCATCTGCAGAATTGATGACTCTCATCAGTTTTTCCTTCCAACAGAAATGTCCTGTTTTACTTGAAATTTTGGAGTTATTCAAGTCAAATAGTACTTTCAATGCATATCCAGACATTGCATGTGATCTAAATTATGTTATCAAGAATGAAGGTTCTGAGAGCACTGGGCTCAAAGGTCAAGTAACATGAATGCTAATTTATCTTAAGAAAGCACACTGAATTTTCCCACTTTAGTGTGATTGAAAAGACAGGAAAGAACAGCTCATTATTTGTCATTTTGCAGAGAAGTTTCTTCTTCTCTATACCTGTACATTTTCTTCTCATAAGATTCCTTTAGAAATCCATAACACAACCAGTTAGCAGACCTGCAGATACACTGTGTTTGTACACTGAAAAAAAAATCACAGTTAAGCTGATAATAAAGGCGATTTCTTTTAAAGCTTTTCTTCAATACATCTACTGATAGTTGTGCTACTGTCATGGTATCCATCTTATCATATGTGTAAACTTTTATAGTGCATCTGTCACCACACACAGCTAATTGCTAGTTTAATTAAACTTGTTCACTTCTAATGTGCTTCTCAGGTTCTTTGTGGAATGAGGTAGAATCACTGGGTCTTAAAAAAGAACTTGGAAACATGGTGGAGTATCAGGAAGCTCTGCTCTATTTTGCCATGGTAAGACTATTGTAGAAACAGTCCTAACTTGAAACTTCTAGAATCTATAAAGCAATTAAAAAACCAAATACTTTTGAGCCAAATGTGCTTTTATCGTAACTTCATGCAAAAATTTTTCAAAATTACCAAAGTTATTCTGTCTCTGTGTCATACCATTCAAAATAAGTAATGTTTTTGCCCTGTCATAAAGCTGTATGAAACACAGTCATGGACTCAATCATGCATGAAAATAAAAAGCACCCCATCACCCTGGGAACAGTTTTGGTTTGTAGTGAGCTCTCATAATGTCTGCTAGGCAACCAAACTAGATGCTGAAACGATGGCAAATGAGGTTGCTCTCTGCAGACAGTAGGTTGAGTGGAAAGAGGACAACTTACCAAGGCACAGAAAGCAAGAATTAGTGGCACTAATCAAGTTCTTTCCCGCATCGATTAACTTCTAAAGAGCAACTCTTGGTTAAACCAAGAAAAGAAAAAGATTGATTATTAGGAAATATTAAGAAAATCCTGTTGTTCTGATGCTCTATTTCAGAAAGAAGAAGCAAAGGAAGCAAAATTAATCTAATATCAGTAGACTCTGAATGACTAGATAACCTTTGTGTCCTTGCTTCTAGTATCAAATTATTCTTCTGGCTGAATTTGGTAAACAGTCTCTTCTTTTTCAAAATGAGATGAGGAAAATTTCTAAATTAGCCTGCTTAGAAACAAGTTCTCTTCAGGATTCTGGTTCACCCTAGATGTACTTTTAGAAAAAAACAGAAGTTACTGTGCTCACAAAATATTAAGCTTTACCTAATTTGTAGTCCAATAGCTAGAAGCAAGATCATCTTATTCATGCACGTCTTGAAAAAGATTGTATTTATTATAGTATATAAGATTGGATAGATCCAATTTTTTGCAATCTTCTGAGACTAGCCAAATCTCTGATGTCAAGGATGCAGCTGTACAACTAAAGGAAAAGCAAACCCATCTTTTATTTCCAACTGGTAATACTGAGTGGAAACAAATGTACTGAGACCCCTGAGATAGTGACATGCAGAAGCAATCTCTGAAAATAGAAGTTAAGCAGTTACTATAGGACACTGAATTTACATTAGTTTCTGAAATGCATATCTTGCCCTTAAAACTACAATGAACATGTTTTGGGTTTTGTCTGCTCTTTAAATTCACGTGAAGGGAATTAAATACATCTACTTAAATAAACCAGCTGAAAAGCTGAAAACTGGTGGGTTTTATTTATACACCATTGATGGACAGGATTCGTAAGAATTTGTCACTCATTGTGGAAAATTCTCGATTAGAATCATGAGTGTGTGATGAACTAATCAATCAGTCTTTCACATATCTTCAAAACCCACAGCAACAATGTCAACAGTATTTTCTTGTTGAAAGGTAACTCCAACAAAATCCAACAACCATCAGAAACAGGCAGGGGTGTTGCAATTGTCTTAAAATAAAGGTAATATTAATAATATGAAGGTAATAGGAAAGCATTCAGACTTTTATACTGAAACTGACAAATCATGTTGTAATTCAGCTCTGTTAAAAAATTAATGAGTTTTTCCTCACCTCTAAATGTAATTACTAGTAAAGAATGTATATTTTTTTATAAGTAACAGTTAGTATGCATTCCCATTTTTACTGTGCATGTCATTTGATAGTCATGTACTTCCTAAACCAATACTGTGGAAAGGGAGTAAAAACCAGCAGCAAGCAGATAGGTGGATCTTAGTCTTCAGCCAGTGAAGATTTCTACAGTGGAGAACAATCATACTGGATTCTCATGGCAAAGTTTTGGTAGCAGGGGGGCTACAGGGGTGGCTTCTGTGAGAAGCTGGTAGAAGCTTCGCCTATGTCCAATGTAGCCAGTGCCAGCTGGCTCCAAGACAGACCTGCTGGTGGCCAAGGCTAAGCCCATCAGTGACAGTGGTAGCATCTCTGTTATAACACATTTAGGAAAAAAAAAAAACAACAACCCAACCCTGTGGTGGACACCTGCAGCAGCTGTAAGAGTGGGGTGAGAATATGTGAGAGAAACAGACCCACAGACACCAAGATCAATCAAAGAGGAGATGCTTCAAACACCAGAGCAGAGGTTCCCCTGCAGCCCATGGAGGACCCCACGCCAAGCAGGTGGATGTGCCCAAAATAGGCTGTGACCCTGTGGGAAGCCCATGGTGGAGCAGATTTCCTGGCAGGACTTGTGACCCCATGGGGTACCCATGGTGGAGCAGTCTGTTCGTGAAGGACTGCACCCCATGGGAGGGCCCACGCTGGAGCAGTTCATAAAGAACAGCAGCCTGTGGGAAGGACTCATGTTGGAGAAGTTCATGAATGACTGTCTCCCATGGCAGGGACTCCACACCGGAGCAGGGAGAAGAGTGTGAGGAGTCCTCCCCCTGAGGAGGAAGGAGCAGCAGAAACACCAAATGATGAACTGACCACAACTCCCATTCTCCATTTACCTGCACTGTACTGGGGGAAGAGGTAAAGGAAATCAGGAGTGAAGTAGATCCCAGGATGAAGGGAGGGGTGGGGGGAAGGTGTTTTAAGACTTGAATTTATTTCTCATTATCCTAGTCTCATATGATTGGTAATAAATTTAATTTTCCCCAAATTGAGTCTGTTTTGCGTGTGACAGTAATTGGTGAGTGATCTCCCTGCCCTTATCTTGACCGACAAGCTTTTTGTTATATATTTTCTACCCTGTCCAGCTGAGGAGGGGGAGTGATAGAGCAGCTTTAGTGGTCACCTAGCATCCAGGTAGGATCAATCCACAACAACAATTTACATCTGTAATCAATCTAAGATATTACTAATTACCTTTGTCATGATCTCTTACTTTAAAACTTGTCTTCAAATTTTAGCCTCCTGCTTTTAAAATTAAAGTCCACTCCTACTTCTCAAGGAAAGTTGTTTGATGTATTAGTCACATTCTTCACAAATTTTCATCTCCTTATCTTTACAGCACAGTCACAAAAGTCAGCCAAGCACAACAAAAGTAGAATGTGCCCGCTGGTATCCCTCCAGTTTTATATTCTCATATAAGCTAGACTGTGAACCTTGGTTCCTAATCCTAGACAACCTATTTTCCTTTACAAAATCAATTTGATGGTTTCAACTGAATCCATCTTTGGTGCTATGCACTGGTCAAGTTCACAGAATTGTTATCATAACTCAGTTCAATTGTCACTTTTTAACCTAAGAAATATCTCAGACAGAGCTAGTGTGATAACTGAACTACCTCTCATACCGTCCTTTACAAAACACAGTTATTTTAAGTCAGCATTGACCAAGGTCACCAGTAAACCAGTACAGAATATCCTTGTATACCAAACGCCTTCCTAATCACCCTGTAAATAGTGGATAAAACACAGAAGACGGATTTTCATCTTTTTGGTTTTGAATTTTGTAAACATTGATTGGTGAAGATGAGTTTCTATTTAAGGAAAGAAAGTGAAAAATATCTATCAGAGGGGAAGTCTGCAGGGGCAAATGCTACTGAGGTGCAAGTATTGAACCAGACATGCTATGTTATTAAGGAAGAAACAGTACAAATCACATCAGAAAAAAAAAAAAAAAAAAAAAAAAAAAAAGATGAAGTGTGGGTTCTGAAAAAAAGATTAAGTTAATCTGGAAAGATGAACTATGGGTTCTTTTTTTCCTCCCAGTTTGTATACCAAATTCCAGCATGTTGAATAATAAACACATTTACACACTTTTATTTTAAACACAAGAGCTGCCAAACATCCTAGCTGCTTGAGAAATGCCAGGAAAAAATCGGTTTCTTACAAAAGGTTTCTTCACAAACATATTCTTTCAATATATACTGCTGATATAACTACTAGAAATGTACAGCAGATATAAGACAATTTATCTAAATTAATCACTTATTTTAGCCATAAACAAGTTACTGTCTGACATTGTTAAACAGGAACTGTCTATGTTGATGTATATTACACGGGAATGAAAACATCTTCAAATCTGAAATCTCCCAAATGTATTTCCAAATCTCCCAAATTTTCCAACATCATCAGACTATGTTTTGGGATTACATCTCATGTATTGCCATGTTTTCACAATTCACTGTAGCAGTAGAAATGACAAAAAAAAATCATAACTTACAAAGCTTTGGAAAAAACATTTGTTTTCTAACAGAATTGCTATTTACTATGCTTATCTAATTGGCACCACTGACACAAAGTTTTCCTGCAGCAAGCCTTAATTTTCTTCCTCCATTAGCCTTAAAAACGTAGAGGAAGATTATTTAACCTACTAATAGAGGTAGAGTTTCACTGAACCTAGAAACAACTCACTGACTACAACTCATAACAGCTTCATGTCCCTTTTCTGCATATTTCCATTTCTTTTCTTCTTGTGTATGTCAGGTCTACTGCAGAAAATACTGAGCAAACTTAGCCTTTGGGTATGAACCTGTGGGTATGTCATTCATCATCAAAAAGGTTTCTAAGAGGTATTGCAGAAAAAAGTTGGCTGTGCCATCCTGCTATTATAAATGATCGCATCCAAATTTATTCATAAACAAAATTTCCAATTTATTAAATAAATAAAGATAAAACCAGCGCCGGACGGACCGGGAGCCCCTGCTCTATCTGGCCCGCACCGACCAGTTTCCCTCCTTAGTATTTATTCTCTTTCTTCTCATATATAGTTATAACCTTTAATACATATTCATAGTTTCCGGGAAAAGGGTGGGTTTATGGAGATCTTTCTCGCGCATGCTCTCCTTGTCTGTTGGGAACTTTTTCGCCCCTCTCTGGTGGTGGTGGGATGAAGTGAACACTCTTCCTCGGCCTGCCCTTTTGGTGACCCCGAATTTCGTGCATGCATCTTAAAAACAACTTCTTTTTGGGCCCGGATAACTAAACAACACTTAACAGAACCAGTTGGACCGGCCCATTAGAATACGGAGTCAGGATAGCTTTGCAAAAAACAGAGCTATTTACACATGTCACCCTGCCCCCTCAAACCTGCAGTCATACAAAAGCAGTTCAATCAAAAATACATATAAAAAGAGCAATATTTTAAACTTATTTTACACTGTGCAAAACCATATGCTGAGGTAGGTGAAAATGGACTAAAAAGATAACATTATTTTATAATAACACAAATCATGTGAACTTATTTCATACTGCCATGGGAGTAGTGTATATGGGACACTGCATCTTCACGCAACATCTCCCAGCTGTTCAGCAGTTTTGAAGGTCCCATTCAAATTTTCTGTATCAGTTACCAGTGCCAGGATGTTTTTTGGCTACCTAGAAGGAAATTTTCAAGCATTTTTTTCCAGTTATCTCCAAGAACATGGCTAAGGGGAACATGACTCTGATTTTCAAATACAAAGTTCTTATAGTGACCACATCATCTGGTAAAATGCCTTTCAGCCACCTTTCCTTCATATTAAAATTAGCCACTTTTTTTTTTTTTTTTCTGTCCAAGATGCTCTCTCAGACATTTTCTTTAAAATCTGCCAACTTTGTCCAAATTAGAAATGTCTGAAAGATTGAAGTCTACCTGTGTTCAGCAGCAATGTATTAGAATTTAGAAGTGAAATTCCCTCCTGAACACGACCTTCCTGATATTTTCTGCAATAAAGATGACAAATACAGACCTGGTTTTTCTCTGCTGGTTTGTACAAAAGAACAGGATAAGCCTTAGGTTAGCTGTTTTCATTTTCTGACTTACTTCCTATCCTCTAATGCCCCTGAGCTCCTAGCATTCACTTAATTAATTCAGCAAATAACTCTTTACTATCATAATTATGTAGTTCATATATATAATAAAATTAATTTAAATTTATAACAGCATTATCTAGATTGCACTTTGGTTATTTAATAAATATACAAATGGTTAAATTAATCAGATTAACTATTTAAATGAATGAGGAAGGCACATTTTGCACAAAGAAAACATTGTAGTCTATGGATCCGTTAATACATTAAACTCTCCATAGCAATTTACATATTAATGCTTCTGCATGAGCACATCAAAAATAATGGAATTTAATGAGGAGGTTAGAGTCAACAAAATGATTTTGCATTAATAAGTTATTTCCAGATCCATAAGCTAATATGAAATTTACATATGTAGGCCTACCCATTCCAACATACAACAATAATTTGATGTAACTGTCAAGAGTAAGAAAGGCAACATACTGCTAGTGCCAGAAGCAAAGTGTAACTAGCTAGGTTCAGGAGCCTCAAAGCCCCATTTGCACTTACCAGTTTTAAACTATTTGCCACCATCAGAGAATTAAAGCACAGAAATACAAGAGAGATTCAGAAATCAGATAAATGAGAAATGAGTACAGAGAGGCTGTGGAGGCATGGGAAAAGCCTTCTGGCTAAATAACAACACTAAATCATGTCAGCTCTCTGTGACCAGGAATGTAGAAATCAATGTCAGAACTCAGCTGCAATTTAGTCAGGGGCAGGGGACCAAAACAAGTGCAGAAGAGTTTGAGCACAGCTTCCAGAGAATAAGAGAGTTCTCAAAATGTGTGTTTAAAAAGCCTGAAGAACCCAATTACCTGACAGCACCTCCCCCGGAGAGTGCTCTGTTTGCCTGGAGGCAAAGGAAAAAAGAGGTTCTGAGCTGACCCATTGCTTTGGCTGTCCTAGAGCAAGCCACATGCTTAGATGTTCACCCACCATAATTTTCTGAAATACGTAAAATGGCAACACCTTTTTCTCTCTCTCTCGTGCCCTGCTGGAGGAACACATCTGATGCCAACTATTTCTCTACCCCAGACACATCAAGCACAGTGGCTCAGCAAGCAGTGAAATCATGTGTGCCCATTCCGTTTCCTCAGTCTTCTCAGATTGTCAGATTGAGCCTGGCCCTCAAAACATTTCAGAGGAATATAGTTCTAGAAGTTTGCTGATATTAACGTGGTACTAAGATCTACAAACATGACATTCTGATGGGGGCAGGGGGACAAAACAAGAGTGGAAAATGATGAAGCCCCAGGTAGCTTTGAAAAGAACTGCTGAATAAGCAATAAGAGCAAAACAAAAATAGAGAATGAAACAGGAGCATGTTTAGTTAGAGATAAGTCCCTTGTCTCATGTCACTGTTGATGAATCTATACCAATGGATTAGAGAAACAGAGCTTACTGGGAATAAAATAGGAAATATATATATTCATATATTTAGTATATATATTCATATATTTAGTATATATATGTATACATATACATATGAATGTGCATAGATACATACACACAATTGCTAGAAGGTGGATAGGATGAAAAATGTTAGCAAGGACACCAATACCGTATTCCAGGTCTTTTTGTGGAAAGTTGTACCTATTATATAAAACTTTTGATATATTTACAACTTTATAAGCCAAATGGTTTAAAAAGCCCAATGGCCAAAAGAAACTACAAGAGAACAAGAATCAAAGGAAATCGTGATTTGCTTTAGTCCTAGACACTTTGTCAAAGGGGCAGAGTTTTGACTTGCACATCAGGACCTAACCATAGGACAAAATTGTGCTAGCTCAAATAACCAAAAGTTATAAAAACAATCTGAAACTTACAGGCAGACTACCTACAAATGAGAAAATAAATTCACTATTTCTGTTTACCATGATTACAATAATGAACTTTCTCCCACCTCATGTATATGTAGAAGTTCTTTCTTGCAGGGCAATGAAACAATTTCCCTACAGCCTCATGTCTGACAACTAGGGCAACCCTTAGCCCTAGCTGCCTGACCACCATTAGTGTTCCTTATCAGATTAAATTTTGGAGGAGTTTCAGTATTAAGACTGTTTTCTCATCCCTGATAAATTTTATAAATAAATTAATTAATTATTTTATGTGGTGTTTCTATTAAAATCTTTTTCAAATATTTGTGGTATGCTATTGTTAACAGTTCAGTAAAGCTATTTAAAAATTATGTCTTTGGAGCATTTTCTTTTTCTTGAAACCTGAATCTTGACCTGTCTTGGCTTATAGCTTCTGCTAAGGGGATTGATGTATGCCTTAACCAGAAAAATGAAAGTCTAAAGTCACTAGTAGCATTTTATTTATAAAATATGCATTAAGCATATACATGTTCCCTGGTAACTGGAAGAAATCTAATGGCTTGTCTGACCTTTGACAAGAAGTCAGAACAGGTGAACCACTGATCTTAAGGCCCATGCAGCTATGTAACAGTCCCTCTACGTTGTAAAATAATGGACATGCAAGTATTTCTTCTCAAGAGCAAAATCCTGTTTATGTTTCTCATCCAAAAAATCAAAATACCTCCTCAGTTAAATAAAATCTGCAGTATTGGTTCTGTATTGCAACTGTTGAAACCTATGTGAAAAAGAAAGGGATTAGCAGTGTGATTAGAATCTTACTTAATATGTTCTATCAGGCATCGCTGTGAAACACTAACACGTGCTTTTGTTCTAAATACATTGTTGCTTCCTTTATTGTAATAAATGTCAAATTATGACTATTATCTTACACCAAGGCATACTGACACATGTTATGTGGCCTGAGGAGCTTATATGTGAGACAGGAAAATGTGTAGGAAAGGAATAACAAAGATTTAGAAAATCAGGTCAGGGTGAGGCCAAGAAATAAAACCATGTCTATCTGCCCAGAGTGATGACTGCTAGTCAGTATTGCTTGTTGATATTTTTGATTTTGAGAAAATTGTTTATTACCTGTTCAGTACATTACAGAATGAGACACACACAGTGAGTCTCATACAGTAATAAATGTACATGTATTAACATGTATCTTTTGGGCTGTCATGGGTTTTTCCTCTGCAGCTTCCCTGTGGGAAGCAGAAAAGCGAATCACAATTCTCACATCCAAAGACATAAAAGAAACAAAACCCACAGTCAATAGTAGCTAGAAAATCAGTTCATAATTCTTAACCTACTGAACAGAACAATAAAACACTGTACCAGCCCTTTATCCTTCACATACATGATATATATTACAGATGATGCTTTACACTGCACAGTATCCTCCCAGCAGACTAAGTGCAAAAATGGATTTATGATTAGTATCATAAGTCCCTTATCAATTCTGATCATATATGCATAAGAATTTGCTTTGCACTGTTACCAAGGGTAAAATAAATCATTGATAAAATAGGCAATTGTTCAATAATGGTCTGGTCATAGCCAAAAGGTAATTGATCTGCAGGTTTACCTTCTTTATTCTTACGAGAGTAGTTGTTCAGAAATGACAAAGGGTGATGCAAACCATTCCTTTCTTGATAGATAATATAACTGTGAAACAGCCAATTAAACTTAGAGTTTCAAATCAATATTTTGATATACCTTTACGATAAAGCTTTCTTTGGATAGTAACACAAATTAAGGTCAACATTAGCAGGCATATTTACAGTTAATGAATCAGTGCTATGAATACTGCAGTATAATTAATGAGACATGTAACACTGCCAGAATATCAGGTTAATATCACTTACATATGTTGCTCTCATTTTCACTTTTGCTTCAATATTTCACTCTGATATAAATGAGATTAAAACTAACAAAATCTTGAAACTTAATGATACATTTAATTCGATGTTATATCCTATCACGTCACATTTTGCTATCATGTAATAACAAAAGAGATAAAAAAATTAAAACCTCCCACAAACCATATACTTTTCAATGTTTCCATTTTAATTAACTTTTTTATTTGCAGTTCAGAAAGTAGTACATGAAAGCAAAGCTCTGTGAAAAATTAGCCTCACCTTAAATCCTAAACAATGGTTGGAAAGAAGATATATAATAAGTTTGTCCAAGAAGGGGGGAATAAGCGATTTTCTAAAATTTCTACTGAATTCCATAAATTAAACATAAATTGGGCTAAAACCACTGTATTGAATATATTATGGTGATATGGAAATTTATTCAGAGATAAGCTCTGAAAATCTAGAATAGTCACTAAAAAAGGAATTACCTATTTGGGACGGCTCTACAGAATTTTCTGTGAAGATTCCCCAAGCACACTGAGTGGTGGTAGTAATGTCCCCATGAATGAACTGAACCTATTTGTCAGGCTGACATTTGCGAAGTCCTTGGTCAGAGCTCAGTCTGCTCAAGAGTGAAGATTGTATTTTGTGGTCTGAAATGAAGAAAAAGCTTTTAAACTGGGAGGAAATGGAAAATCTTTTAAATGGACTGGCAAAAATCAATTGGGTTACTTCATAGCTCTCATAAGTGGCACAAAATTCACTACATCCTCTTCCACTGTGACTATGTCTTGATGACGACAGTTCTAGGAATCTGGAAAAAGAGGGCTTTATAATAATATCATACACCTTTTTAAAAAAGAGGGAAAGCTAAGAAGCTGAAAATGGCATGAATTAGGCTTCTTGTTGAAAGTATGTATGCATTTCTGCTACTAAGAATTTTTGCACTATCTCAAGTTATTTATTATAACTTGGAAGTCTGTAAATAAGTCTTCTCTTCTTCCACAGTGACACATGTCTTCCATTTACTAAGTAATAAACTAGTTTCCACTTAATTTTTTTTTTGTATGATATTATTAAACATAAGTAAGATTTGACCAAATTTCTATCCAAATGGTTTCAGTTGGTGTTTCAAATTAGTGTAACCATGGGGCTTACATCTTTATTGATGGTAATATTTCTAGTGACAGGACAGGGCTATCCCACATTCCATACGTAAACAAAACTTCCAGTGAAGCTACAAATGCTTTTTCTTTACAATAGAGGCAGGAAGGAACCAGGTGCTAGAACAAACCCAGGACTAAGTCCATGTATTGTATCTGTTACTTGAATGCAGTAACACTGGAGGAAAAAAATGAGGAAACCTTGCACTGTATAGAAGTGTTACATGAAAATTTAAAAACTTCCTACATGTTTTTCAAGACTGACATGACAGGAAATTCAAATTTTACCCAGTTCTATGTAATTTCATAATAAAATAATGTATTTTCTAGAAACAATCACTTCAGTGTTTACAGCAAAACAGCACCAACTCTAAGTGTGCACATGATGATGCTGAAAAGACCCAAAGCTTGAATGATACCAAAGAGCCCTTACAGGACATACCAGTTGCAATTCAAGTAAACCTAAATTGATGATGTTATTAGTCTCTCTTCCAGCTGTTTGCATACAGGAAAATGTTTACTTAGAAAATTTCATTAAGCAATTCTATTAATGATTTTGCAAGTTATATGCACTTGCTCCTACCCTATAGATGGTGTATCATATCCATTAAAATACTACTGAAATCAGATTAAAGTGAAGGCTTTAAGGAGACTCTCCTATAGCTCAAATAGAAAGTATATTCTTTTACTTTTACAGAAGGAAACAAATTTTACAGTCTTGTATATGTACAAAATCTGAGTCACATCACTTATAAGCACAATATGGCCAGTGGCCATGTTTTAGTTACATTTTTTCACTTTCCAGATCTTAAGCATGTATTCTTTCATAAAATAAAAAATGTTTTCTAAAATCTTTGCAATTTTCACCATCATGCTACTTTTCCATATATATAACTATGAGGAAGGCAACAATATGCTGATGCAGGCCAGAGTACTCTAACTTGGAAGAGGGATTAAGCAAACAACATATGGAAAACGTTTTAGTGGTGTGAATTTGAATCAATTCAGAGAAAGAAAGGGTCACTCTGAAATAAATCAACCATACTGAAGTTCACAGACCTACATAACAGGTTCAAAAATCAGAATTAGGAAAAAAGTCATATCTCAGGTCTTAATTGAATTTTATCTGTAAGTGAAAGAAAGTGCAAACAACCTTTCAGGAGACAGGGTCACTGCTGATCAGTCAAATATTTTTCCCAATTTCTTGTGCCTGAAACATTATTTTCCCCCTGCATCCAATAGAGTCAATTTCACCTTTGAAACTGCATGCAACAGTCCTCCTGGTACAACATGCTTTATGTGACTAGTAAGATCTGCATATTTAAAAAAATAGAAAGTACTTTCAGTTATAAAATCAGCTGTTAAACATCCTCTGCACTCTGTGTATGCACACACACACAAATGCCTCAAGTTGAAAAGAACAAAAAAACCCTGTTTGGCAAGGATCAGCATGAGGATAATTAATGGTTTTAAATCTACTTTCTTATTAAATACTTACATTCAGAAACTCACATCAAAACATAGAGATCAGCTACAGCTGGGAAAACAGGATATTTTGGAGCCTTTGCTGTGTTTTTAATTACTCCATGCACAAAGATTTGTTTAAAGTATACAGAAAGATTTCTGTAATCTTTTAAAGATTTAACAAATCTTTTAATGATTTAAGAAATGCAAATCTTATAGATTACAGATACAACATTTGTAGTTCTCAGTGCCATCACGTCAGGTTGTTTACCAAGCACACCTGTTATCTTAAGTATATCCTTGTTTTTCAGAGGGTAAAGGAGTTTTAAAAAGCAAGTTTAAGGCCAGAATATACATTACAATTAATTTCATCTTTCACTAGTCCAGTAGAACAATTCAGCTGAGCAGTACAAGTTAGACTCTTTGGGTATAAGACATCCTCTTTTCACTGCTCAATCACACCTCCCATTAAAATTATGCAGAAATAGCACATCCAAAGGCAGATGACCTCAGATTAGCATTTCTTCCCAGTTTTGGAAGTCTGGAGAAGCATATGTAATCTTCCCTTCAGAGAAATTTTCCACGTTACCTCAGGGATCCATCTTGCATGTACTCCAACATTGAATTGCATTGTTATGACAAAATTCTCCACTTTGACCCAGACCCAATTCTCCATTTGGACTCAAGAATACACACAATAAGTTATGACTGAGTAACACAGGTTACATCCAAAGCATCTCTCCTCTAGTGAGTGTGATAGGGTAGGTCCTTCTGTAATATTTAGGATTCTCTTGAGGCTAATAAGGTTCTGGGACTTGTTCTAAAATGTTCAATACAGTGACCTAGGTGCTGTATCCAATTTTTTCTCCTCAGTACAGAAAAAATATCAGTAAATCAGAGTGAGCTCAGCAGACAAGGTGGTCAAGGCTGGAGCATCCACCCCATGATGAGTGGCTGTGGAACTGGGGCTGGTTCAGCCTGAAGAAGGAACAGCTCCAGGGGCACCTAACAGCAGCCCACAATGCCAATGAGGGGCTGTCAGGGAGTCAGAGCCAGGCTCTTCTCAGCGGGGCACAGCAGAAGCGTGAGAGACAGGAGAGGCTGGGGTTTACCATAAGGGAACGTTTTCTTTAGATTAAATTAATAATAAAAACTGTCTGAAATAGTAGTCTGTACTAGTCTTTCTTTAGAAAGATTTTTGGGAAATCTTTTTTATGAACAATGAAAATAATTTTCAGAAAATCTGAATCTGGAACATCAGACACCACAAATACAAATAGTGTTTTAAAAAGTACAAATTATATGATAAAGGAAAGCAAATCTTTTTTATGTTGCAGTACGGGGTATATGTGAGGACAGAATCATTATTTTTTAGATAGTTGAAAGTATTAGGACAACAATAAAACTTAATAAAAAGAGTATGAAGACTAGACTAGACTAGACTAGACTAGAATTACGACGACCAAGCCTGACCACTTCAGGGCTGAACAAATTAAAGCATGTTATTAAAAGCATTGTCTAAATCCTCTTAAACACTGACAGGAATTAAACCAAACCAAACCAAAACAACTAGTGGGCTAAGCTAAGAATTAAATTTAAGATGAATATCAAGAAAATCCTATGAGAGAAATATTTCTTGGACTGAACTAGGACCTAATATACCTCCACTGACATCATTAGGAAATTGCTCCTAACTCCAGTATAGGCAAGACTAGACTCATGTTTCCAGACAAGGGACAACTGGGATCCCACTGCTTTAGGCTTTTAAACCTGATATGTATGGTACTCCAGTAAACTGGCACTAGAAAAAAAAATGTTCATTGGTTCAGAGATTGGCCCAAATTGCTGATGACATATTTAGTTTTTCACCCGTACTGCATGTATTGGGGAATCTAAAACTAGAAAAATAACTCCCATGACAACTATTGTTTAGGAGGTAAGCAACAAACTGACTGTTATGGAACCTTTTAAAGAAAGATAACAGCAAACTAATGTGGTGAAAAAGTTAGTGGACATTTTTCATGGAATCCATCAGTATTGAAAATGCAAAATAACTTTGCAGTTTTGTCCTGAAAATCTGATAGGTCTTTCTACCCTTAGCTTTCCTTTCTGGAAAGAAATGAGTGGAAGATTAATAAAAAACATTGATGTCTAGAACATCAGTCTCTGCCCTGATAGCTATAAGCTTTTGGTTCATCTACTAGTGCTATGACTGATTCAAGCAGCTTGTCCATGTACCACAGAAATCTCCCATAATAAGCAATATTGTATTCACTGCATGTGAGTGCTGTAGATTCAGTCACAAGCCCATTTACAAATGTCTTCTCTGAGGAGCTGTAAAATTAGGTTAGCAGAGCACTTATGACTGGCTACATCAGTCACCAACTTCAGCTGCTACTCCCTGCAATCAGATTTACTTGACTTCTTCACATAGATGCAGCATTTGATAAATAAAAGCTTTGGTGTTAACATGGCTTAAAATAGCCAGCTGCTATTAATGTCTGCTTGTCATTAAAAATCCAGTTACCGATTACTCTTACAGGTAATGCTTCCAATATACCTAATCAAGACCAGGCCCATTAAAAATCTGTCAGAATTTTTTCTCACTTCTTCTGTACAGTAGCGGACAATGCTAACTTACAAGATATTTTCCTTTCCAAACCACTGAAGTAGTGAGCAAAAGATCTCTGGGTTTGATGTGTATGGCTGAAGCAATCAAAATGATAAATACTCACATTATCTGACCATGTTTACAAATGACTGCGATAGTCCTTTTTAACACTGAGAAGCCACCATGTGTTGCAGTCACTGTTTGTGAATCTGTCTCCCTGATTAGTCAGTGTTCTCTGTAATAACCCTGATAGTACTGAACATATGTCATGGGAAAACGCTGTCAAGCAAAAAGCTAAGTTAATCTCATCTATCTCTGTCACCTTTAATACATATACTTACTTTTCCAGGGTTTTTTAATAGGATAGTAGTAGATTTGAATCATAATACTTCTTCAAGCATTTTCATACCTGAATAAAATAATCTCTTGAATTTAAAATAGCATCAGAGAATCATTAGGAAATGACGGTCTTGTTGCTCAATTTATATTCAAGGCCTAAACTAGCACAGATAATCATTAGCCATACCTAATTAAACAAGGCATATGTAACTGAGACACTGAGCAAGAAAGCAAAAGGTAGCTTGCCACATATACCAATATCATTGTGTATGTACATATCCAAGCACAATCAGACACTGTTGAAATTTACTATATCATGTCAGAGGAAATGAAATGTTTACACGTGAACATTAGGTTTTATTTCTTTTAGTTGAAAATCTTGAAGAACCTTTAATGATGTAATGATTGCTTACATATCTATAACCTAGAGATCACATGTAGAGGTAACTGGAATGAAAACATAAAATAACACTATGTCACAGTTTTAATTCTTTTTGCACAGCTGTAGAATCCCAGATGTAATGTATATTTTATAGAGAGAAATTACCTTTCTTAAAGACAAATAATTTCTTTTACAGAGAAAAGGTTTTTTAGCAATGTTTCTGTTAAAACATCTTCATAATATCACGTCCTGATTTTATTGCAAGAAAAAAGGACAATTACACAGTACACATGGGATACACAAGTTCATTCATGCGTAACAGCCGCTGCCATGTTAGCAACCAGTAGAGTCAACATTCGTCTAAATTAATTACAGCCATTTAGCAATAACAGCAAGTGTAGTAGCCCAAAATGTACTTTGCTCTGCCTGTGATGCCTTCATGGAAATGTTGCTGTTTCAGATGACTGTTATGCAATTCATTTCTGAACACACGGCTTACACTTTACAACCCTCTTATTATTCAAGTCATGTTTGCAATTCATGAGAGACTGAGCTAAGACCAACAGAACCATACTCAACACTGATTTTATAATGTAGCTCAAGCCAAATGTCAATAATGAGCATATGAGGAAAAAATCTAACATCTTCTATTCCTCTACAGCTGCTAAATTCTGTATGCACCTAAATGTAGAGCAGATGTTAAATGTGATTAGAGCGCTTGCGCATTGCTAATGTTTGTCAGTAATGAAAACCTTATGAAAAGTTAAGATACAAAACAAATACAGGGAATTACTCATCTCTTTCTCCCCTCCCTGCAACACCATAAGGGTCAAATTTGACAAAGTTCCTTCCTTGTGTCGCACTGGAAGTATGAGGGTCTTGAGTAGTAATCTATCACATTTTTCAAAATTATTATTAAAATAACCAAAGCAGGCTTCTTTAATGAGTAAAACTTAAATTGAAAAAATCAGGATGCTAGCTGGCTTAAAATTTTGCAGAAAACATTCTAAGTATGCTGACAAACAAACAAAAATATATTTAGATCCTCAAATCCTTATTAGAATTTAAGTAGAATTACTCGAACAGAAATACATCATCACTTTCTTTTACATACTGGTAAGGCCAGAATTCAGTGAAAGCCTTATCATGCAGACATTACCATTCAGATCTCTGTTGAAGCTGCTGTGCCCTAAACCTAATCTGTACTAATGTATACATATGACTTTTGGGTGTGAAACGGTCTCACACTCATCCAGAGTGTAGATGTGCCCTTACAATGCATACTGCATACTGGAGATGAATCTTACATGCAATGGTTAAGCATAAGTGGCGTTCAGCACTCTCAAACTGAATACCCAAGACAAGAAGTCTACAACAAGAATACCCAAACACACATAGTTAAAGAAAATATGGAGAGCTTTATACAAATAATGACCAAGGGAAAACTGAATCTGTGTTCACAAAGCCTGTTCTGGATTTATATTCATGCCCATTAGTGCTTACGTCTGACAGCTTTCAAAAAACCTACATTTCTCCAGCCATCTACTGATTATATAAAATAAGGTGTATAGCTTTGGGGGTTTTTTCCCAGATGAAGATAATTAGTTGGAAATTATTCACAGGCATACTTACATTGTTCTGATTTATCTACTCCACTATGAAAAAACTGAAATTCTTTCTCTGTGTAGACAAAGGCATAAACACCATTTTTAAAAATCAACAAGCAAGAAAATTAGAAATTGTACAACATCATTAGGAGTAGTCCTTACCATTTTATATTTTGAGTCATTATTACAAAGTGACAAAGAACCTTAGTAACTGAGGCCCACAGCAAAAAATCACAAGGACAGAAAAAAATTGAACAACCTTACACAGTGCATGCTCAGCCAAATACATATGTTTTGTTCATAGTTTTGCAAAAAAGACAGAATTTGGCTGTTACAGTGATTTATTTTTCACCACCAAAAAGTGTCTGTAATTAATTTCATACATAGTAAAATAGAAGGTTCTTTAAGGGACTATCTTCAGCTTAAATTCATTACTGAGAAAGCCATCTTCATAAAGGTGTTCTTGCTGCCTACTGGCAAATTTAATGGCACATCTCAATCTAATCCCAGATAAATACACCAAAAGGCCTCTCAGGCTTTACTGGTTTGTCTAAAATATTATTTTTTAAAAATGTGTTTTCCATAGAGTTATATGTGCATCTCAAAGATTTACTGTAAGTTTAATGACTACAGATAATGAATACTTCCTGATTTCCAAGATCATTTCATAGGTCACCCATACCTAAGAAATCATTTTGGCTTTATTACATGAACAAATTCTTTGTTAACATTTGTATAGGAAATTAGACTTGTAGTTTTAAAAGAAACAGGCTGAAAATATAATTGTTTTACCTAGCTTATTTTAGAAAAACCTGTGAAACAACAAAAAGCTGTATGTGGAGCTGTGTTCTTCTCTGTATTATTTTAGAGTTATACATCATTTTAGACTCCAGAATCAAAATGACTTGTTGTTATCACAGGGCTACTGTGATTCCACCTGTATATGTATTAAGCAATCCAAAGAAGCAACTTACAAAAATGTAGGCCAATCTTCAAATCAAAATCTATAATTCTAGTGTAAGATATCCCTAAAAATCTCTTGAGATGCTCAGAGACAGTCAACTATTCATGCCAGTTTTCCCCTTGCTGATGTCTAATAATGGATGCTAGTTGGAAATGGAATGTAGATCCATTCATTTGTGATCCCCATGGTCAAATACCTTGTAGAAGCACAATTTTACCTGATTTAATTACACTTATTTAATATTATAGGTAAGCATATTTTTCATTGTCTTGTTGTGTCATAAATTGTGCCTTAAGAAAGTAACAGTGGCTTTAATAGCTTTGCACACTGAAACCACTCTTTTACTTCATGAATATAATAGCTTCCCTCTTCCTCACTGAAGTGAGGTGTTCACTTTTATCATCACAGGATGATAAAACCCTAATCACCTCTATCTATTCTTCCTCTCAGCCCAAGGAAAGTTAACTGTATCCTGACTGAAACCAGGACATACCTCCTTGTGACTGCCCTTGAGATCATAATTCTCTTAACAAACATTTATTTTTAAGCAGAATAGATTTTCTATTAGATTAAAGGTAGTAGAAGTCCAGACTTTTAAATACAAATTGTTTAAGCAATTCTTCCAGCATGATATTTCACAAATGTTCATGGAATCTTTAGAAATCTTATTTACATACTTCATCTCAAATCAGTGACTGTTTCTTTAATAAAGACTTTATTTGAAAAGCAGCCCCTATAGTCCTCAGCAACTTTTCTGGCAATCAAAATTTCTAAACAAATGAAAACTGTCTCTTAGTAAATAAGCTTGCTTTTTACTCAGATATGATATTATTGAAAAGGATGTTTACTGAGTGAAGCATGTCCATGTTTATGGGAAAAGACTCTAGGAACTAGTAGCTACATGAAAAGCTCAGACAGAGCAAGACATTTTCAGCTTGGTGGTGGGGAAGGAGAAAGTGAGAAGAGAGGGAATACATTTGCTTTTCCAAACTACGCCACATTTTCCTTTCTACTGTCCTCACCCCAATGTCTCCCTGTATTTTGACTTTAAGAATACCTTTGAATTTTTAGACAACACATTCCTTGGTGAAGGCTGGCACTGCTGTTTTAGACTGGAAGAATGTTAAACCTTTGTCTACCCAAACAATGAGCTTGCTAGCACTTTCTCTTAGGTCCCAAACTCACAAGCCACCATTTACAGCCCAAATATAGCTCAGAAAGAGAAAGACAACACTTTTCTTAACCCACCTTCTCCTAGTTTTCTTCCATTCTCATTTATCAAGCATATATGATGACCTTCATCGATGCTCACTTTATTCCTCACCAGACATTACATTCAAATTGTCAACTCATTGTAGCACAAAAAAAGGAAAGGAAAGAATTGCTTTTCTGTTAGGCTGGACAGACAAAGTGGAATGCAAATAAGACAAAAGACAATTCAATATTTGTGACACACAGTATGTGTGGGTTTTACTCAAATGGCATGTTTCACACTCAAATGTCAAAAATTATACTTCTGAGGTTTTTCCTTTTCCTTTTTTACAAAGTTTTTTAAAAATCCACAGATCTGTGGAGGTTATGAAACATGAAAATAATCTTAATTCAAAGTTAAGATATTTAAATTAGAGTTTAAAATAACTGTCCAACAGTAAAAAGTTAAAAATGTGTTGATATTCGTATGCATGTTTTCAAACAACTGGCAGTAGTTGTATCCAGGGAGTAAAGATGTTTCATTAGCATCAAAGGAAAACTGCACACAGCTGACAATTCAATAAATATTTATTTATTCCTTGCCTTCCACTGACATTTAGCACCTCAAAGAGTCCCCATCCTGTACTGGCACTTTATAATGGACAAATAGGCAAAATAACTCCTCTCATCTAAACCAACTTTTTCCCTTCGATTTCAAACTACTCTTCAAACTGTTTGCCTAACTCACCAACACATTTAAGCTCAGATCAGTTACTGTGCCTGGGGTTACAGAAGGAAGTATTAGCAAGTGAGAAAAGACAGTAGGAAATGTCTTTGCTGAGGCAAAAACCTTTGAAGTTTCTGATATACCATTGCTATCATCTGTTTTTTCTTATCGTATTCTTCTTATGAAGACATTCCTTGCTCTCAACATTTTCCAGACTATAGTATCTTCATGGTCCAAATAGTTTAAAAAGTCACAATGAATTTACTGAGCGCAAACTAATTTTTAGATAATTATATATATTTTTACACTATAAGAAATACATTTAAAATGTATGTTAATATTTTTGCTGCTCTGGATTCTACTGAATACAATGGAAATTTGGATGGTACATGACTAAGTTCCTGGTGTATATTTCAGTTACCTTACACTGTCATGACAATTAAGTATGACTGGTGTGTTACATATGTCTGAGATTTTTAACTAGATTCTTCTCTTTTCCCTTCATCTCTTACATTCTGAGAAAGCTTTTCCTGTTCCACAGGAAGCTGGATCCAAGCAGAGTGGAAGTTATCTCAAATTTCACTCTGAATAAAGAAACATAAACCAGAATTCCCACAGAAAATTTTCTTGGGGAAGATCTTTATGGAGTGAAGGTCAGTGAAGATAATGCTCAGGTTCTAACAGATGAGGTATTTCCGCTTGTAGTAAGCTTGTAAAATTAATTAGATCTTGACTATTTTTTCCTCTGCAGCCTGAATGAAATTAACATGGATGTGTTCATGCAATCTGCTATGACAGCCTGTGTATAAGAATTTCTTTCCTTCTTGCATCAGATGTATCTTCATTAAAGCATGTTCTTTTCTAAACGTGTTACTATTTTTTCAGTCATGACAGAAACAGAGGTTGTGCTGTACAGCTCTATTCTGTGTTTAACAAACCATATAACCGGACCTGTTATTGTGTGTTTCTGTGTCTTTGAATCTATTCATGTGGAGGCATCCTTGATTTTAAAATTAGAGGAGAAGGCATCTTTTATATTTATTACAGTAATTTCCTTTGACTTTTTTCACACTCTAACATGCTATTAATGCTCAATCGGGAATTCAGTCATACATAACAGTGATTAGATTGCAAAACCTGAGATAAACCAGAGAACATACTCTTAACAGCTTCAGGCTAAGACAACACCAAAGGAAGAAATAGGATTCTAGTCTGATGTGGTTATGTTGCAAGGCATTTGAAAGGAAATGCTCAGAAAATCTGTGTTAATACAAATCACCTTTCAAAACTGTTATCATCGTTTGCTCTAAGTGGTTGTATTTATGTAAAGCTCCCCAGATCATATTCATTACACTCCTGAAAGTTTAGAAGAGTAAAGGTTTCCTTCCTTCCTAATTTCAAAAATTTTACACACCAAGTAGATTTTCCTTGCTTTACAACACCAGAAGGAGAATAGAAAGCATTGTTTTTATGTCCAGTATTAAAAAATATTTAAAAATCATTCATATACCTGCTTCCTGAAATCCTAGATAAAAGTTTCAGATTAAAAGTTTAACCCTATGGAAAAGGAGACTGGAAAGATTAAGGAAATTTCATTAAATTCTTGTAGTCATGAAGAGCTGTGAATGATAAGGAATATCAAAAGTGTACAAAAACTGTAAGAGCTTTAAATTAATATCACAAAATCATTTTCTCTCATATAACTTTTCCCTTGCACAAAAAACCAGATATAATGGGTTTATTAACTTATTTCACTGTAACTTTTTAGAGTATTTCTAAATATTTTCACACAGAGTTAAATGAAGCAATATGAGCTAAAAAACACTAAAAATAACTGGAAAGAGATCCGTCATGTTTAAATATTGAACAACTTTCTTTTAAAACATTAAAATATGTGGGTTTGCTTTTTGTGCCAAACAGCTTTTCCAGCTAAATTAAAAAGGGAAAAAAAAAAAAAAAAAAAAAAAAACTTCTATTACTTCTAATATACACCAAAGGAATAATTATGGTCTGTGCTTTTTAAAAACCTCTTTAACTCAGCATTCATTACACATAAAGAGTACTATTCTCACTCTTGGCTGATGGTGTTTGCAATATAGTTGGGTATGAACTTGTTGACCTCAAACACCCAGTGAAGTCAACACAACTTTTGATCAGGATAGTGCATTGAAACATAAACTTTTTCAAAGCCAAGGCCAGAGTTAAGAGGCAGATGCTAGAAATTAAATGTACATGAATGTCTATGCGTGCAGTTGGCTATTGATAATGATGATGTGTGTGTGACAAGTGACTGCAGATTATTTTACTTGGAATGCAAAGAGTAAGAATGCAAGAGTCATCTCGAAGCAACTCAGATCACTGTCTTTCCATCTCTATCTGACTAAAATGAAATGCTCTTGAAAAAAGATACAGTTTGATCTGAAGATCAAGTCATTTTATTGGTGGTACCTTGAAATGAAAAATCTCTTTACAAAAATATTTCAGATTTTTGTTCTTCCCCTCCACATTTTTTCAACCAAGAGTATTCATCTGAATTTGACACCATTTGTTTGTCCCTTTCAAGATGTAAAGTCTCATATGAACGTTTTTACTCAGTCTTCCTAGTCAGAATTATTAATAAACAGTTACAAAAGAATTGTAACATACAGTTACAACAGTACTCAGGGCAGGGGAGGAGTTTCCTTTCGGGAGCTGTTGCCTTTTTCTTTTTTTTTTTTTTTTTTTTTTTTTTTTTTTTTT
>NW_020799142.1:5272010-5328932 GCF_003259725.1 Athene cunicularia | reverse complement strand
AGACTTTACATCTTGAAAGGGACAAACAAATGGTGTCAAATTCAGATGAATACTCTTGGTTGAAAAAATGTGGAGGGGAAGAACAAAAATCTGAAATATTTTTGTAAAGAGATTTTTCATTTCAAGGTACCACCAATAAAATGACTTGATCTTCAGATCAAACTGTATCTTTTTTCAAGAGCATTTCATTTTAGTCAGATAGAGATGGAAAGACAGTGATCTGAGTTGCTTCGAGATGACTCTTGCATTCTTACTCTTTGCATTCCAAGTAAAATAATCTGCAGTCACTTGTCACACACACATCATCATTATCAATAGCCAACTGCACGCATAGACATTCATGTACATTTAATTTCTAGCATCTGCCTCTTAACTCTGGCCTTGGCTTTGAAAAAGTTTATGTTTCAATGCACTATCCTGATCAAAAGTTGTGTTGACTTCACTGGGTGTTTGAGGTCAACAAGTTCATACCCAACTATATTGCAAACACCATCAGCCAAGAGTGAGAATAGTACTCTTTATGTGTAATGAATATGATCTGGGGAGCTTTACATAAATACAACCACTTAGAGCAAACGATGATAACAGTTTTGAAAGACTCCCAGTTTTTGACCTGTCTTGAATCTGTCTCGCTTGTTTACAGGTAGCCTATCAAAACCATCAAGTCCTGACTGGAATAGATTACCAATTTAAAGGAGCACTGAGATTAGGCCCATCTGTCTGCAGGAAGCTCTGTAATCATGACAAGAGTTTATTGTTGCCTGTGAGCTGAAAAGTGGCAAACCATGCTATGTTAAAGGATCGACCAAGGCTTTCTATAAAGTAAAGGAGATGGAGAAGCAATCCTATTCTGCGGAATCCATCGAACGCCAACAAGGTAGTGTAAATAATCTTGAAATTATCTCCAAGAGGAAATAGTGACCTCCTGCATCACACAGACACACACAAGTCTATAGGACTGGATGGGATAGACCCGAGGGTGCTGAAGGAGCTGGCTGGGATGCTTGCCAAGCCGCTTTCCAGAAGAAAATATCTACTGTGGACATTTGTCATAGGGACCATTTGGATTAAATGAAGGGGCTCTTTCCATGAGCAACATTATGATTCTGTCTTGGCTTTCAAGTCAGAGCTTTTGACCTTCATTTCAAAGCTGTATAATTTTGGTAGTTATTAACAGTGATCACTTGGTATGATAGTTTTTAAATTAGACCAGATTGCCAACCAAAGCACTCTGATTGCATTTAATCAGGAAATTAAAACGATTCTTTCTGGGCAAATGACTTACCTTGCATTACTCAAAAAAACCCCCAACAAACAAACAAAAAAAACCACCACAAAAACAAAACCAAAAAAAAATCAATCAGGCAAGATCCTGTCATTTCCAGCCTCTTACACATCTAGATCTAGAATAACAAAATACTCAATACATAAAATAATGCTTAACAATTTTGATTTTATAAAGCTATGGTATGGAATTATTCCCTGATGCAGGCTAAGTATCCCTGTGGCAGAGGCCAACAGGGCTACTTAGCCTTATTTTCTGGGTCACAGATAGTCCATTTTTTCACTTATTATTTTCTTCTGCTGACTGTGCTCTGAATGATCATCTTAAATTTCATTTTTTATTGCAGGGATGTAAATAAGCCATGTATATAATATCAAATTAAATGTTGGAAGCTTTACCAATGGCATAATTCTTAATGTAGTCATGATTATTATTGATTTTTAACAAGTATGTACGTATGTAAAACTAGATCATGCTTGTGATGGGCAAATTTTCTATAAACAAACAGGAAAATTTATAATTTTTTTTTATTTTCTCATCATTCTGCATTAGTGTATCTTGAGACTACTTGCAAAAATGCAAGGACCATTGCTGATAAACAAAAAGACAGGATTTCCTGCTAGACACAGGATGAAAGATGGCAACAAGTGATGAGGAAAAGGCTGACATGCTTAATGCCTTCTTCACCACAGACTTTAATAACAAGACTAGTTGTACTGAGGGAATCCAGCCTCCTCAGCCTGAACACAGAGCCTGAAAGAGCGATGCACCAGCAACCCAGGAGGAGACAGTCAGTGACCTGCTGTATCACACAGACACACACAAGTCTATGGGACCAGATAGGATACACCCGAGGGTGCTGAAGGAGCTGGCTGGGGTGCTCACCAAGTCACTTTCCATCATTTACCAGCAGTCCTGGCTGACTGGGGAGGTCCCGACTGGTTGGAAATTGGTGAGTGTGATGCTCATCTATAAGAAGGGTCAGAAGGATGATCTGGGAAATTACAAGCCTGTCAGCTTGATTTCGGTGCCTGGGAAACTGATGGAGCAGCTCATCCCGAGTACCATCACACAACACATGCGGGACAACCAGATGCTCAGGCCCAGTCAGCATGGGTTTATGAAAGGCAGGTCCTGCTTGACAAACCTGATCTCCTTCTATGACAGGGTGACCTGCTTATTGGATGAGGGAAAGGCTGTGGACGTTGTCTACCTTGACTTCAGTAAGGCCTTTCACACTGTTTCCCACAATATTCTCCTGGAGAAACTGGCTGTTCATGGCTTGGATGGGCACATGCTTTGCTGGGTAAAAACCTGTCTGGATGGCCGGGCCCAAAGAGTTGTGGTGAAAGGAGTTAAATCCAGTTGGCGGCCGGTCACGAGTGGTGTCCCCCAGGGCTCTGTTTTGTGGCCACTCCTGTTTAACATCTTTATTGATGATCTAGACGAGGGGATCGAGTGCACCCTCAGTCAGTTTGCAGATGACCCCAAGTTGGGTGGGAGTGTTGATCTGCTCGAGGGTAGGGAGGCTCTGCAGAGAGACCTGGACAGGCTGGAGCCATGGGCTGAGGCCAACTGCAGGAGTTTCCATAAGGCCAAATGCCGGGGGCTGCCCTTGGGCCACAACAACCCCCAGCAGGGCTACAGGCTTGGGGAGGAGTGGCTGGAGAGCTGCCAGTCAGAGAGGGACCTGGGGGTGTTGATTGACAGCCGGCTGAACAGGAGCCAGCAGTGTGCCCAGGTGGCCAAGAAGGCCAATGGCATCCTGGCTTGTGTCAGCAATAGCGTGGCCAGAAGGGACAGGGAAGGGATCTGACCCCTGGACTCGGCCCTGCTGAGGCCGCACCTCGATTCCTTTGTTCAGTTTTGGGCCCCTCACTCCAAAAAGGACATTGAATGACTCGAGCGTGTCCAGAGAAGGGCAACGGAGCTGGTGCAGGGTCTGGAGCACAGGTCGTACGGGGAGTGGCTGAGGGAACTGGGGGTGTTTAGTCTGGAGAAGAGGAGGCTGAGGGGAGACCTCATCACCCTCTACAGCTCCCTGAAAGGAGGGTGCAGAGAGCTGGGGATGAGTCTCTTGAACCAAGTAACAAGCGATAGGACAAGAGGGAATGGCCTCAAACTGCACCAGGGAAGGTTTAGACTGGATATTAGGAAGCATTTCTTTCCAGAAGAGGTTGTTGGTCATTGGAATGGGCTGCCCAGGGCAGTGGCAGAATCCCCATCACTGGAGGTGTTTAAGAGTCGGGTTGACACAGTGCTTAGTCATATGGTGTATTTGAGAATGGTCAGTGTTAGGTCAACTGTTGGACTAGATGATCTTCAAGGACTTTTTCAACCTACACGACTTTGTGATTCTGTGAAATTTTTGCTTTGTTGAATATACAACATTTTACGACGGTTTTCTGTGAGTAAGACAGATTTAAAGTCAAATTTTGCTTTTTTGTTGTAAGAGGGCATCATCATGTTTAAAGAGTCAGAAAGTTTGGTGCTGAATTCCTGTTTGAATGCTAATAGTATCGAGGTTGACCAGCTGAACTAGAATGAAAGTAAAGATTAGCCCTATCCTACCTGCCAAAGTCTTGTGTAACCAGGCCATAGAGGTGTTTTGTAAGGAATTAATGATATTTAATTTTTTTTCTAAATTGAAATCTTCTTACTTCTTAAATTAGATATCTGAATGTACCCAAAATACCATTGCAAGTAGTGCTGAGATGAACCTGACTTCATTCTACAGCATTTTTAGAGTTATTATCATGTTGTATTTATTCTTTGAAACACAAGCCCTTTGATAGGCTTTCAGTGAAAAACAGGACTGTGTTGAACTGTCCTGAAGCCTTCAAGACAAGGAGGTATGAAAGTAACTTGCTTCCAGATTTCCAATGCTAAGATATCAAAACTGATATTAAAACCCATGAACACATGGTCCTTCTATATTATGAAAGATTTCTACCTTATAACCACTAATATAACCACTTTATAAATGTGATCCTGCTAGTGTTCATGGTAAGAACAAAAAGAGAAACAAAATGTCACTCTTAAATGTTTTGTGGATATCCTTAAATAAATTTTTAGTGCCTGTGAAAAATCAAATATTGATATATCCCTCCCTCCTAGACCTACCTCTCTAGCAATCCAATAATGTGTATTGTACTTTGTCTATTATGTGTACTTTTCATTTCGGTCAAAGCCTTTAATCCTCCACTTTTTAGATAAAATGCCATAACCATGTTATAGTAGGTTAAGATTGATTGACAAGCTCATATAATTATGGCTTCAGTAGTGGAGTGTGTTTTACAGTTGGAAAAAATGCACAACCTTGAAAATAAAGGAGTTGTGCCCTTTCTCTGGGATAAAAGGATCATATCAAATTGGCTCGTTTCCTTGGCAGAAGGAAATAAAAGACTTCCTTTAACAAAGAATGCTTCCCAGAAGGCTGCTGAAGGAAGTCTCTTTGACTAGATAATACTGCATCAATAAGAAAATCAAACAAGGTGAAAGTAGAGTATTAGGAAGTGTTCCCCTTTTAACCTCATTTCATATTCAGTAGAGTATGGAAAGGCTAAAATAAGGGGAAGAAATTACTAAGTATTTTTGCCAACATTTTGAAAAATGAAGGTTATTGTGAAAAGAGTAAGTTGGTAAATACGAAAGACATGTTGAATCCTCCTTATCAAATACTCTCCACATCAGCCTCTATCATTTTGATTCAAATACCTTTTATGAATAATGCAATTTAAATTTAATCTTGATTACCTTAGTATGGATCAGAGGCCATTTCAGTCTTACTCAAATGCCTTACAGCTGGTGAGGGGTCATAAAGAAAAGAAAGAGTTTGAAAGACTTGATCTAAATTCAGGTTTTCACCACAGGGAAGGTCTAGTTTAAACACCTTGTTTAACATTGTCATAGCTGAATGTCATAGCAGACCGTATTTCTCTTACGTACACTGGGCATTTCTGGTAGGCAGGGGCATTCCTGTTCAGAATATAAATGTGCAAGGACAACCATGCATAGACATGCAACCTGACTCATCAGGAGCTGCAGAAACCATTCACATACACCCTCCCCACAAGACCTGCACTCACAGACTTTGTGAGGAAAAGCACCTGGTAATGGAGAACAGAACATATTCCTAGTCTCCGAACAGGAGACTTAACAGTTCTTATCACCCCACCACTACTGGCACCCTCACCTGCTTCATCTCAGCCCCTGACGTAGCTCCTCAGCCTTCCTCTTCAGAAACCTTTTTTACTGAGAGAAAGGTAGCTACTTTTGTGTAGGGAATTGTGGGACCGTTTTACCTAAGAGTAAATTTCATTCTCATAGTCAAAATAATGGGAATACTATTACAGCAATAATATTTTGGGTATTATAATGGTGGTTACACACAAGTTAAACTAGGTTTTGTTCTAGAGTTAACATTAGATCTGAGAGACTGTGAAAGTTGCTAGATAGAACTGTTTTCAGCATTTTGAGGCAGAACAAACACAACACCCTGCCAGGTGGGCCTGCAATCCATGCCCCTGGGCAGAATTTCTGGGCCTCAGCCCACCATCAGTGTGACAGGGAATCACCACATGTCCCACAGTTTTCTCCCTGTCTATCTGTACTTGAGCACTTCCTGGCATATGTCACCACTCCCTCACTGCACCTCTAACATGGCAAAACCATGCGCTGACGGAAAGGGCCCTCTGCAGTGTACAAGCCCCTTAGTATGAGCATTGCCATTGCCTCCAAAGGAATATGTCTATATGGACAAACTAAATCAGTGTCCATGTGCAATATAGACATATAGACAAACTGAATCGACTGCTGAACCAGCAACTAAAATGGAATGAAATTTCCTTACAAACAAGTCCTTTTACTTATTTTTATTTTAATGTTAATTTTTCAGTGACTGTTTTCCTTAAATAACATAATTCTTTTAATATCACTTAAATTAAATACATATGTGTAATAAATACTTTTTTTGGAAAGGGTTAAAAAAATTGTTTGCCTTTTAGCTTTTCTGTGAAGTCATCAACCTATCAGGTAGGAGAAACAAGATATATGCACTACGTAGTGTGCTTTCAGCCACAATGACTGAGTAGAAGAGAAGTTTATGTCATGTCAGGAAGCAAGTATGAAACACAAAATAATATATTAAAAAACTTGGAAAAAAGCCAGAAAAAAAGACAGTAACTACTATTTTTCTAACCGTATTTACATTGTACTATTTCTAAATAACTCCTCTATATCCAATGTTTCAACATGCATTACACTTAGATTTATTAAGACACTCAGTATATAGTAAATGTGGTTCAACTGATTATTAAAAGCATATTAATTAATATTTAACAATACTTCATAAGGTTTCTCTCCTACAGCTTTACCCAAGCTGAACAAGCGTGGTTTTCATAATCCACTGGTCCATATGTAATTAACACAAATAACTGTCTTAATGTATTTAATCTAAATTTCAGTTCAAGACTCATTTTAAAATGCTACCTTCCAAACAATGTAACCTGACAGTCAAAATGTTCTTCTTGTGAATATGATTTATTCTTCCAAATATTGACTGGGAAAACAGATAAAAAGAATAGATCAGCCCTTGAGAAGCTAAATCACTGTTTACTTACTAGGAGTTTTACTATATCTAGGAGATATTATAATCATGTCAGCATTTTTTTTTACACACAACAGAACAAATACATATAATTTCATTTGAATTACACTTAAAAATAAATCAGTAGATTTGGCTCCTGCACTCACTCCTTTTTTTACTTTTTAACTCCTTTTTAATACTGTGATTTCAATCTTATGTTTAAAAGGCAAAATGAAGACATACTCTTAGTGATGTCTTGGAATACAAAAATGTTTTCTGTAAAGTTTGCATTTTTACAATACTGCCTCTTGCAGCTATCCTGGTTTCTATGAGAGACCATTTAAGCTTACATTCTGAAGTCTGTCTAATCATTGCGATTAACAGTTGGAATAAGTTATGAGCAATAAAAGGAGTAAATTATATCCAGTCTGAAAGTAGAACTAATTATAAAGCTGTTGCTTGATTAAGGTGTTTATACTGAAGAATATTAAAGGGATTAGTCTAAAGCTTTACATCCTGCAGCACAGAATTAATATGCAGGATTTAAACACTGAAATAAATTCAGGTGCACCAAACAATTATATGGAATAGGAATACTCGACCCAGCTAATGGCCACACTAGTCCACCAAGCTAATTTATATTCATGTTCTTATTGACCTCTCTTCACATTCACAAAAGGACTGTTCTAATGCTAATGCATGATTCCAAGACAGTCTTCATCTAGTTCGTGTAATTACAGTGGACTTCAGTAAGAAGAAAACAATGTACCTAACTGATAACATTTTGCACCAATTAAATATTTCCTGAAGGACAGATGTGGTTGTCCTAGGTCTCTCGGTACACAGTGGTCTAAATTACGGTCTCAGATACACCAATGAGTCACTGCAAGTGGAAGAAGCCTCAGAATATGGAACTGAGAGAAGGATTTCTTATAAAGTAGCCAAGCATAATACAAAACAAACAAAAAAATATATACTAGACAATATAGGGAACAGTGTATGGGATGATGTGGACCAAAATAAAAAGAGGAGGGGGAGGTGTAAGAGGTATGTCTCTAGTGAGCACCTCCTATCTACACACACCAAAGCAAAATAAAAATTAAAATAATATATGATGCAAGGATACAGTCTTTTTAAAAGTCACATCAAGAAATAGGATTAGACTGGTTTAATAACAGCTCTCAGATGTGTGTGTGACCTTATGGAAAGATGTTTTCAGTACTGAACTCATAAACTGATAAAGAGTTAATTTCAGGAAGAATTTATAAAGCCCAGTTGCAGGGTTCAGCTCCCTAGCAATCAAAAAGTAAGTTTTATCAAATAAATTAACATGCAAACAAATAAAAACTATTGAGATGGGGTTTGTATAACCATCAAAAGGCAAAGAAAGTACTGGAAGAGACAAATACAATCAAATACATCCACTTTACATGTAATGTCTAAGTGAAGGAACAAAATTTAAGGCTACCGAAGTAATACATTGTAGGCAATACTATTGATCCTCTTTGGAGGCATCACTCAGAGATGATTTTAGTGCTGTGTCAGAGCAATGCTGATGTACTCTGGTGACAAGACTCCAGAAGAAACCCTCCACTGGTTCTCCCAGAACCTGGTCGTACCCAGAGCAGCCAGGCTAAATGAGAGTGCTACATCCAAGCTCAGAAAGTAATGAACGTTGACATGGTGAGAGCATCTCAGATAAAGCAATAAACCCTTCAGCACCACCTGGCTAGCATTAACTATATGCTGTCTTAAACTCATGCATGACAGTTTGACAATGGAAAGAGAAACAAACATTCATAGGCCTCAAAATCTTTCACCTGATAAACAAAAATATTTTAATTCTGACATTGCACCTAACCATTTTATGTGTCTGCAATAAACTTGTGGTTTTCAACAGCACCCAAAGAATCAAGTTTCAGGATTCTTCGGTCTATTCTATGACAAAATATGGCTGGCCAGAATCTCTTTGCCTGATAGCTTTGTGTCATCTTAAGGTCAAAAGTTTCAGATGTCAAATCAAGGGACAATTGAGCCCTTATTGCTCCAGGTTGTGCTCTTCTGAAAGCCTTCTTACTCCTCGAAAACATTCTCAGACTTCTCCCCAGATGATTCCCTCTTCTGTACTTCCTCCCCTCCTTAGAAAGAGAAGATCCATCATGATAACACCAGAGGTTACCTCATTTATTTTAAACTTATTAGTAAGATACTCATTTTAGCTCTTACATAGTAGTGAGCTTTTTTGTACTTTGCAACTTTTTTTGTGTGTTGTGTTCATGGTGCTTTGGATTCTTAGTTACCTCTACAGGTTGGTCTGGACACTTGGGACTAAGACTTTTTTTTTTCACAGTAAATCCAGCTTGTTTTGCTCATGGTTGTTCTCCAAGTCTCTACTTTTCCTGTCCCACACTCCAGACACCAATAATTTTTTTATCAGAAACTCAGTCCCTCACCCTCCGCGAAATTTGGCTCCCTTGCCTCTCATCAGCAATACTTTGTAGTCCCTGAGACTAGGTGTTATCATTACATAGTGCTCAGTAATACTCCCAGTCCTCTGAATTGCTGTGCTGTGTTCAGTCTTCACTGTTTAATTCAAACTGCTGAATATATCACATGCTGCACAGAACGAAATAAGGCAAATGCTAAAGGTGGCAACCTTCAGATTATCTCCCATTTTATTGGTTCATGTTGCTTTCAGGTATAGGACAAGGACTATGAGAAATTCCCTTCAAAAGCCTTCTTTCAATTGTCTTTTGCATCCCAGAGAGTAACAGCTCTGACAGATTTTAATTGCTCTACTCTTCTGCCTGCAGTACTTTTTAAAATTAATTTTAATTCCTGGTACCATGCACCCAAAAACTGTTCCTTTTCCTTACTCAAACATTCAGAGAAAGGTGTTAAAAGACAAGGTCACAGAGGATAGCTATGAAAGGCACCCAATTATCTCTTGCTCAGACTGAAAGCTGAAGAGATTTTATTTATAGCTACAGTGTTCTCAGAAACAAACACACTTATTATCACTCCAGAAAGTGTCATACGAGGAGAGGTAGAGGGAGATGGTTTGCTCACCCTGGAGAATTCTATGGAGAGATCTAATCTCAGTCTTCAGCTACCAAAAGAATAATCTAGAGAACACAGAGCCAGACTCAGGCATGCACATAAAAACAATGAGAGTCAGTGGTGTTAATATGCAACAGCAGGCCTAACTGGCTAACCAAATATATAGAAAAGCATTTTTCCCGTGAGAGAGGTTAAGCACTGGAACAAGCTGCTCAGAGAAGGTGTGGAATATTTGAACTAATCTGGACAAAACCCTAAGCAATCTGGTCTAACTGTGAAGCAGGAGTTTGGAACAGAAAAACTCCAGAGATTCCTTTTAACTATAATTATCCTATAATTATAATTAATCTAATAAACATATTTTTTTGAGATCAAATAACAATAGCTCTGATAAATCTGTAATGTGATTGTTATGTAAATATAGTGGTGTTATAAGGGTCCTCAAAAGTCATCTAGTCTATTCTCCTGTCACAGTCCAGAACATGCTATATATTTTTTATTCTAGGTATTTGTCAGATTTATCCTTAAAGACTAAGGAAAGAAACTCTTCCCCATTTTCATGTTGCTCTCCATTCATACAAATTTGCATAACCATTCCAGCTGAAGTCCTCCACTCTTTTTATTGTTAAATTTTTTTTCTGAAATCTAATCCTTATCCCCTTTCTGTAATGTATCAATGTCTTGTGTGGCTAGAAAGGGACTCAGAATTTTGAGGAAGGAAACTGCCTTTGGCATGCTGCTTCTGCAATTACAGATACAAGACTACACAGGAATGTACAGAAATTCATTAAAAGTAATAAAAATCCCAAGTTCACCATCTGTTCCTTTTATTAATGGAAAAAAAGACCCCTGTATATTGACTGGACTTCCCACAAAAAAAAAAATCATTAAATTTTTTGCTTTTTTTTCATGGGTACACCTGGGAATTTTTTTTACATAGCTGTAATATCTTTTGCCACAAACACATAGCACGGTATTCATCCTTTTCTCACTTAGATAACTAACTTTTAGACACTTAACTATACACATATAAATCTATGGCAACTGATGAGACACATCCCAGAGTCTTGAGGGAATTGGCTGGTGTAGTTGTCAAGTTACTCTCCATGACATTCGAAAAGTCATGGCAGTCATGTGAAGTCCCTAGTGACTGGAAAAAGGGAAATATTGTACCCATTTTTAAAAAGGGTAGAAAGGAGGACCCTGGGAACTAATGACTCGTCAGCCTCACCTGTGCTTGGGAAGATTACAGAACAGATCCTCCTAGATGTATGCTAAGGTACATAAAGTAGAGGAAGGTGATTTGACCAGTAAAGCTGACATGGATTTACTAGGTTGTCTGACCAGCCTAGTGGCCTTCTATGACAGATTGACCACATCTGCGGACAAGGGAAGAGCTACGGATGTCATCTAGCTGGACTTATGTAAGACTTTTGACACGGTCCCCCACAACATCCTTCTCTAAACTAGAGAGATAAGGATATGGTGGATGGACTCTTCAGTAGATCAGGAATTGGCTGGATGGTTGCATCCAGAGAGCAGTGGTCAACGGCTCAATGTCCCAGTGGAAATGTGACAAGTGGTGTCCCTCAGGGGACCATACTGGAACCAGTATTGTTTAATATCTTCATCAGTGACATAAGGAGTGGGATCAAGTGCACCCTCAGCAAGTCTGCAGATGACATGAAGCTGAGTGGTGTGGTTGACATGCCTGAGGCATGGGATGCCATTCAGAGCGACCTAGAAATGCTAGATAAGTGGGCCAGTGTGAACCTTGTGAAATTCAAAGCCATTCCAACCCAAATCACTCTATGATTCTATGATCTAAACATGTTCTGGAATGGTTAGATAACAGTATTGTCACAATGTCAGGCTTCAGCTCTTCTCACCTCAAGGAATTTGCATTTTGTGCTTCAAACACCAACTGCAACTTACAGATACAGTAAGGATCTGGTAACAATGGGGCTAGCTTTTTTGACTGCAGAGCCCTTGCAGAAGTCAGATATAGCTGAGTCCCCTGATCAGTGAAGAAGATAGTTTTTGAAATATGGATTCATAGGTAGGAAGTTATTATCAAGATTTTTTCTCGTGTAGCTGTTGCCCAAAACATTCAAGCAGTTCTTAAGGTGACTTTGAAACATCCATAAACCAGGACATTTTGTTCAGGCTGGAGTGCAATGTGGGAAATAGGGAGATAGAGACTAGAGACCTATCACTAGTGTCACAGCCCTGTTTCTATCAATGAAATGAAAGGGTTCAAGCAAACACCCAAATTCCCCAACACAAACAGGTAAGAGCCATATTCCCAGGATTTATGTAAAATTCATTCACTTAATTGACAGCTGGAAGTTGCATTGTGCCTGACAGCTGAAAGCATTCAGAGCCTGAGACTGGTGTTATTTCTATAATATGCTCTGAGTGGAGAAACACAACACCCACTACAACCCTTTCTGTCTAGCCAAAAACTACTTACACCATCTCTTAATTATCAGGGATAAGTTTACAAGGGAACTCTTGCATCTATTCTTCTCAAGGTCAGAACGTCATCTCACATAGCTTTGGAAAATGTAATACGTCACCTGAAGGAGGTGTGATGTGTTTTAAGCTATATGGGCAGACTAGGACTTTTCATTTATTGCCTCTTTTTTTCTAGTCCATCTTTTTTATTCAGTCTTTATATTCATATGTACATACAGCTAGAATTCTGTTATTCAATAATGCACTTCTGTCAATGGGACTAGTCAAGCATTTACAAGAACAAATTAATTCTTGCTAAACTGAATTCTCTGGGGATTAATTTACTGATATTACTGAATTTACATTTTACAGATTGTTTAAAATTGGGGGGAGGGATGACACACACACAGACACAACACCTTCTAAAATATATTCACTGCTTTTTCCATCCTTACTCTAAAAAAAATCCCTGTGCCATAAAAGTTGGACAAATGAAAGGACCATAATTCTTGTTTCCTCCTTCTCCCTCCAAAAGCCAGAACTATTTATTGCTTAAGCTTCATTTACTCACTTACTGTTGCACACTCAGTCTAAGTGGACTCATGGAAACTTTTGCATAACTTCATAGGCTTTATGCGTCTCTGTGTTAGCATAAATTCTAGTACTGAAGTTCACATCATCATTTCAGACCACCAATAGAGGCAAGGAGAAAACCTTGATGTATTTTAATGTGAAATAACTACATACATAGAAATGATGGTCACCTCAACATCTGTGTGTAACAGGTATCTTCCAAACAACTGTTGAAATACCTCTTAAAATTCTTATATAGATAATTCACAATATAACAATTCCATCATGGAATGAATAGAAGCATACTAGATTTATTTTCTCAAAACTTATTATTATTATTATTATTGTTATTTTATACAAGGTTTTTTGAAGGCAATGATAGCCTAAAACAAGAACAGAGATGCACTTGTGCATTCTTGTGTTCGCTGCTGGGAAGAAGAATATAGAATATCCTGTAAGCAAAAGAGTTTCAAATATTTCAAATTTGACATATCCACCATAGATCTTGCTCACAAACAGCAGCTTATTTTTATTTTTTTATTTAGTTAGTTATTAAGAGCAGAATTCCAGTGAAGAAAGGTATTTTTAAGATGTAGTACTTCAAGTACTTCCAAGCCTGGTGTCCTCATTTCATCTAGGATAGAGTTAACTTTTCTTGAGCTGGGAGGGGGCACAATTGGAGTGTTGGGTCTGGATTGGCCATTGGAGCGTTCCACATCATGTGATGTTATGCTCAGTATATAAAGGAGGAGGGTTCTCTCTCACTTGTGGTCTGCAACAGTGGGATTTTTGTTCTGTTGGGAGAGGACTGAGTATCAGTCAGTGGATGGTGAGCAGCCATACTGTGCATTACCCATTTTTGTACTTATTATTGCTACTGTTTTGTTACCATCACTAAACTGTGGGGGGTTTGTTTGTTTGTTTGTTTGTTTGTTTGTTTTTTATCTCAACCTATGAGTTTTTTCTTTTTGTCCTTCCCCTATTTCCCAGACTGGGGGAGGGAAGAGTCAGCAATCAGCTGTGTGGTGTTTGGCTGCCAGTCAAGTTCAAATCATGACAGTTCTTTCTAGCACCCATCATGAGGCACAAAAGTTTGAGATAACAACAGATCTGGTCATAATATCGATCACTTGGCTCCTTAAAATTTCATCACTTAATTTGCTGCATATAGTTCCCATGCTGTTGCTTACTGCCTGTGAGAGTTGGATTAAGATTTTGGTTTTGCTGTGCTATGTAACACTGATTTATGGCATGATGAAGTCACTGATCCTGAGCCAATTTATAATTGTATTTGAAAATTTTGAGAATTTCAGATATCCTTGGGATGTTGACACTCACATGGTCATCTTACTCCTGGAAGTCAGTGTATTCTTGCATGTGATTCAGGTTTTGTTCAGGGTAAAGCAACTGTTTCAGGGTATCACCCAGAGAGCATGGACAAGTACCTAGATCAGTGGGCACCTCTAATGTATTGGAACTTGACTCTCAAATGGGTTCAGAATCCCAAGAAACTAGTGAAAGATTTGAAAAAAATATGTTGTCTCCCTGGTAATTCCAGAGAGACACAGATCACTGCAACATGATGGAGCCTGGTACATGCCTACTGAGTCCTATTAAACACTATTCAATACTCTCAAATGGAAGAGAAGGGCTTTGTATCTGGTAACAAAATGACAGACATTACAGCCACTCCAAAGTCCACAACAGAAATTGTAGCCGCTACAAACTCCATGACACGCGCTGTACCTAGTCCGATTCTGGCAACAGGTATTATAATTAATTCAAACTCAACAACAGGCACTGCAGCTGAACCAGAGAACCAGCCTGTGACGGTGTCTGTTGCTTCTAAACATGCGAAGAAACATACCCAAAAAATCCTCTCACATTGTAAAGGATGATGATGAACCAGGCCCATGACAAGACCAGGAGGAGGAGGCAGAACAAGAGAGAGTCACCTGATCCTTATCCCTGAGTGAGCAGTGAGACATGTGAAAGGATTTCAGCTGCCATCCAGGTGAGCATCTTGTTACCTGGCTGCTCTGATGTTGTGAGAGCAGGGCCAATAACATGGAATTAGAGAGTAGAGAGGCCAGGCAGCTGAGATCCCTGTCTGGGAAAGGTGGCAAGACAATTGGAAAAGGGACACAAAATCTCAGTCTCTGGAGGTGACTCCTGCCAAGCATGAGGGAGAGGTATGCCTTCAAGGAAAATGTTATATGTCATCCAAGTAAGTGAACCACTATGCAGGGAGGTATCCAATACTTGAGGGAGCTAGCTGTGTGGGAGATGGTTTATTGTGACCCAGATGATGCACAGCTACCCACAGATCCAGATGAAATCTGATGTACCTGGCCCATGTGGAGGACTTCTGTACGGAGCACACCCTCATCATATGCCAGTGTATTAGCAGCAAAGGACTGGAGAGACAAAGATGGACCAATGTTAATGATTTGGCTCGTTGACTACAACAATATGAAGAAAATCTCTCTTCCCCCCATGTCACAGCTATAGAGAAATTATCTCAAGAATTCCAGCAATATAAAGAGGACATGTTCTACTTCCCACCTGCATGGACTAGGATCTTGTCTATTAGGAGCAAGTATTTCCCCACTTAAGATGACTGGGTATACACTATTGGGGAACCTGTGATATCATCTGAGTGACCATGGAGAAGACATGGAGTGACTATGGGGAGAAAATGGGATGGAAAAACCTACCTACCTTCTAGAAAAACAGATATGTGAGTTGGAAGGAAGAACATGTACAAATAAGGTTCTTTCAGGACAAATTTTGTTCCAGTTTCCAGTAATCAGTTGCCCAGAGCAGAAAGTTTGACTTTGCTCCCAATCCCATGAAAAGAACTTCTGATCTGTATTAATGAGGAGTGACCAAGATGAAACTGAAACCTGTGCACACAACAGTAACCCGTTCATCAACAGTGGATATTATGACCAACATTAGAGGGACCCTTCTTCCAGCCAGGTGGAGGACAAGGACAATCGGGTTTATTGGTATTGATTTGATGGCCTGACACATCTGACTCCTGAGAGTATAAGGCTGTAGTGGACATTGCTGCTCAATGCACCCTAATGCCATCAAATTTTAAAGGAGCAGAACCCATTTGTACTTCAGGAGTGACAGGGGGTTCTCAACAGCTGATTGTGTTGTAGGCTGAGGTAAGCCTAACTAGGAATGAATGGGAAAAACACCCCATTGTGACTGGCCTAGAGTCTCCATGCATTCTTGTCATAGATTACCTCAGGAGAGTGTATTTTAAGGACCCAAAAGTGTATTGGTGGGCTTTTGATATAGCTGTCTTGGAGACAGAGGAAATTAAGCATCTGTTCGAGTTGCTTGGTCTCTCAGGACTCTTCTGTTTGTGGGATTGCTAAGGGTCAGTGAACAACAGGTGCCAACTGCCACTACAACAGTGCACTGATGGCAATATCACACCAATGGAGACTCTGTAATCCCTATCCATAAACTGATTTGTCAGCTAGAGAGCCAAGGAGTCATCAGTAGGACGTGCTCCCCTTTAACAGCCCCATATGGCCACTGCAAGAGTCTAACAGAGAGTGGAGATTGACAGTGGACTATCGTGGCCTGAATGAAGTCAGGCCACCACTGAGTGCTGCCATGACAGACATGCTAGAGATTCAATATTAACTGGAGTCCGAGGCAGCCAAGTGGTACACCATGATGAATATTACTATCATGTTCTTCTCCATCCTTCTCTCTGGCAGCAGAATGCAGGCCACAGTTTGCTTTTACCTGGAGGGGTGTCCAACACACCTGGAATTGACTGCCCCAAGGGTGGAAACACAGCCCCACCATTTGCCATGGACTGATCCATGCTGCACTGGAACAGGGTGAAGCCCTGGAACCCTTACAGTACATTGATGGCATCACTGTATGGGGTAACACAGCGGAAGAAATTTTTGAGAAAGAGGAGAAAATAATACAAATCCTGAGAGCAGATTTTGCCCCAAAGCATGGTAAGGTCAAGGGATCTACATGAGAGATTCAGTTTTTAGGTGTAAAGTGACAAGATGGATGTCATCAGATTCCAAAGGAGGTGATTAATAAAATAACAGCTATGTCCCCACTGACTAACAGAAAGGCAACACAAGCTTTCTTGGGTGTTGTGGGTTTCTGGAGACTGCACATTCCAAATTACAGTCAGATTGTCAGTCTTCTCTATCAAGTGACCCAGAAAAAGAATAATTTTATATGAGGCCCAGAGCAACGACAAGCTTTTCAACAAATTAAACTGGAGATAGTCCATGAGTAGCCCTTGGGCCGGTTCTTACAGGACAAGATGTTAAATATGTGCTCTACACTGCAGCCGGGAAGAATGGCCCTACCTGGAGTCTCTGTTAGAGAGCACCAGGGGAGACTTGGGCTTGACCCCTGGGGTTTTGGAGTCAGGGATAGAGAGGATCAGAAGACTACTACACTGACTGAAAAGCAGATACTGGCAGCATATAAAGGCATTTGAGCTGCTTTAAAGGTGTTTGGGACTGAAGCACAGCTCCTTCTGGTTCCCTGACTGCCAGTGCTGGGCTGGATGTTCAAAGGGAGTGTCTCCTCTACACACCATGAAACTGATGCCATGTGGAGTAAATGGGTTGTATTAATCACACGAATTAATCCCTCGAATAGGGATCTCCAACCATCCGGGAATACTGGAAGTGATCACAAATCAGCCAGAAGGCAAAGATATTGTAATGGTGCCAGAGGAGGAGGTAGCATGTGCTGAAGAGGCCCCACCATATACTGAACTACTGGATAATGAGAAGCGATACGCCCTGTTTACTGACGGGTCCTGTCGCATTGTGGGGAAACATCGAAGGTGGAAAGCAGCTGTGTGGAGCCCCACATGATGGTTTCTGAAACTGATGAAGGAGAAGGTGAATCAAGTCAGTTCGCAGAGGGGGAAGCCATCCAGCTGGCCTTGGATATCACTGAGCGAGAAAAGTGGCCGGTGCTCTACCTCTGTACTGACTCATGGATGGTGGCAAATGCGCTGTGGGGGTGGTTACAGCAGTGGAAACGGAGCAACTGGCAGCGCAGAGGCAAACCCGTCTGGGCTACTGAATTATGGCAAAATATTGCTGCTCTGGTAGAGAGTCTGGTTGTGAAAGTACGCCAGGTAGACACTCATGTACTCAAGGGCTGGGCCCCTGAAGACCATCAGAACAATCAACAGGCGGATCAGGCTGCCAAGATTAAGGTGTCTCAAGTAGATCTGAACTGGCAACATAATATAACTAACATAGATGGGCTTGTGACTAAGGGATGGACTTAACCATGGATGTTATTGCACAGGTAATCTATGAATGTGAGACGTGCTAGGATCAAGCAAGCCAAATAGTTAAAGCCCATTTGGTATGGACGACGATGATCAAAATATAAATACGGGGAGGCCTGGCAGATTGATTATATCACGCTCCCACAAACCTGGCATGGTAAACACGATGTGCTTATAATGGTGGAAGCAGCCACTGGTTGGTTGGAAACTCATGCTGTGCCCCATGCCACTGCCCAGAACACCTTTTCAGGCCTTGAGGAGAAAGTCTTATGGCGGCATGGCACGCCAGGAAGGATTGAGTCAGATAATGGGACACATTTCTGAAACAACCTTAGAGATGCCTGGGCCAAAGAACATGGCATTGAGTGGATATATCACATTCCCTACTACGCACCAGCCTCTGGGAAAACTGAGCAGTACAAGGTGTTGCTAAAACCTACACTGAGAGCAGTGGGTGGTGGAACTTTCAAACACTGGGACGTGCATTTAGCAAAAGCCACCTGGTTAGTCAGTACCAGAGGATCTGCCAAGCCAGCCGGCCCTGCTCAGTCAAACCTCCTACATACTGTGGATGGGGATAAAGCCCCCGTAGTGCACATTAGGAATATGCTGGGGAAGGCTGTATGGGTTATTCCTGCAACGGGTAAAGGTAAACCCGTGTGTGGGATTACTTTTGCCGAGGGACCTGGGTGCTCTTGTTGGGTAAGGCAGAAGGATGGAGAATTCCAATGTATGCCTCAAGGAGATCTGATTTTGGGTGAAAACAGCCGATGAATTGAACTGTCAAATAACTGCATTATTGCAGAGCATCGTTGTTATGGTTGATGCAGATTATAATACTGGCATCACCTTAATAAAAATGATTAACTTTGATATAGTTAGGACTTATTTCAGCAATTGGTACTTGCAACATCCTCAAGATCAAGATTTTTGCCCCACAGCCTGTGAGCATGGACTGCACCAGATACATCAACTGTGAGCTCTAATTGTGGCAGAGACTACACACCATCTTCCTGCTACATCCAAGGTCACCTGCTCCACTGATTGAGCCAACTCCACCTCATACCTCCAGCCTTAAAAGATTTTCATGACAAATGAAACCTGAGCATAATGTAAATGGTATGGAATAAGGGGTGGAGAATATCCTTGTTTCAGCTAGGGTAGAATTAACGTTTCTTGAACTGGGAGCAGGGCACAGCCAGAGTGCTGGTTCCGGATTGGCCATTGGAGTATTCCATATCATATGACATTATGCTCAGTATATAAAGGAGGAGGGTCCTCTCTCACTTCCAGTCAGCAATGGTGGGATCTTTGTTCTATTGGGATCACTGGCTGGGAGAGGGCTGGATATCGGTCAGCAGGTGGTAAGCAATCACATTGTACAGTACCCATTTGTGCTTCCTTTTATTACTGTTGTTTTGTTACCATCACTATGGTTTTTTATCTCAACCGATGAGGTTTTCCTTTTTGTCCCTCCCCTATTTCCCAGCCTGGGAGGGGAAGACGGAGTAACTGGCTGTATGGTGTTTGGCTGCCAGCCAAGTTCAAACCATGACACCTGGAAAGAATGAAATATGTGGAAGAAAAAAAATCTTAAATAATTTAAATAAAATATACTGCAAAATTTGAGGGTTGTTTTCTCTATAGATTTATTTACCATGTCTGATAGATGGTAGTTGGATCTTACTTGGAAAAGTGAAGCTCTCAACCTGTCTCTAAATTAGGCACAGCACTAGTTATAGTAATAGGAACTTCATTGTACTCCCATGTACACCTACACCTTTACACTGACCTAAACTGACCCTGTATCCTTAAATAAGAGCAACAAATTGGACTGGGCGGTGAATTCAACTGAAATTTTAATCCAGATCATAAGATAGACTGTTTTCAGATGGAAATGCCTTTTATCCTAAAGCTTTAACCAAAGTATTCAAGTAATTTTGACTTAAAGGAAACCAAACCCTACAATGACATACTTTTTTTACTAGTCTCATTTTTCATCCTCACAATTTCAATCACATTTTTCTCAAGCCACAACAAAAGTCAATGTAAGGAGATGCCAAGTCAAAGTACTAGGCTATATGTCTTTTTATCTCCCTGGAGCTCTCACCATTTCCAGCTGGTGAAACTCCATCATACAAGTGATATGAGAATCTAGCTTTCTATTGCTCTCTGAGTATGTAAGATGTACTAGAAAATGCCCAGTTTTGACCATTCATTCCAAACTTCCAGCTGAAAGTTGGCTATGTCAAAAACTTCTCTGCTTTCTACAGTTGAAGAAACAGGTAAAGAACACATGTTAAATAGGTTTTGCAAAAGTTTAATTTTCCCAGATGTTCCACTGACTAGATCTTCTGGACACAGGAAATTGCATCCAATATTTCTATGTTTCTGAGGGAAGAAATCCTAAGCCTCCCAGTATTTTTATAGCAGTACTGTTCTGGACTTTATGGAGATCAAAAACACCAGACAGAAGCTCCTGGAGAAATGTACGTATGAATCCTTATTAAGTTGATACGATAAGGTTCTGCCAGAAGGTGCAAATTTCTTTTAAAAGTAGTTTTCAAATCCCTCTTCTCTTTTCTCCTCTCATTTTTGTTATCACTGCTTGACATACTAAACAGGAAAAAAATTAATTAAAAGGTCACACCAAATGTTTACCATGTCCAGTAACACTTCTGTGAGGGGGGTCAATAGGGAACACCTAAGAAGAAATATAAGAAATAGGGTTATTGCAAAACAAAACTTCTCCAAAATATCTTCCAGGTTCTACCATTTTTAGCTTCAGGACCTCCTCAGGCCAAAGATCACATATTTGTTTAGCCATGCACACTAGATTTTTCCCATTTATTAATCAATTGCTTTTTGAACCCTTGTAAACTTTAAACATTCATATGCCCTGTGGAAAGAACTTCACACATTTACTGAAAAACTATCTCCTCTCTTTAATTTGAATGTACTGTCTGCTACTTCATTTGATGTCCCCTTATCTTTACACTGGGAGAATAACTAGTCATTCCTCATTCACTTTTTCCATGCTGCTCGTGAGTTGACATTATGTTGTACTCTCCTCCACTCTCCCTCATTCCCTGGGAAGGGATTTTTCTAAGCTCAGGAATCAGTTCTTGTGGAAACCATTTCACACATTCAATGATCCAAGAAATAATTACCATGTAGCACTCAAAATCCATGACAGACAATACCTATAATTTTGGCCTATTTAACTAGAACATATACTGCTTGTCATACCCTTCATAAATAGTATAAATTAATTAGAAACAGATTTTAAAAGACTTTCCTTTTCATTTTGTTGGTGCAAAAAAAGCACCTAGTGAACTATGTGAACACATTAGATTGTTACTCATCGAGACTTCCTCTTAGACTGATCCATCACCATCACTGAGGCTACAGAGGTCTCTAAAAGCTAGATTTCACCTTAGTCTTTCTCTTTCTTTCTTTCTCTCTTTCTTTCTTTCTTTCTTTCTTTCTTTCTTTCTTTCTTTCTTTCTTTCTTTCTTTCTTTCTTTCTTTCTTTCTTTCTTTCTTTCTTTCTTTCTTTCTTTCTTTCTTTCTTTCTTTCTCTCTTTCTCTCTTTCTCTTTCTCTTTATTTCTCCATTTCTCTCTTTCTCTCTCTCTCTCCTTCTCTCTTTCTCTAAAATTAATAAAGTAATAAAGGGAGACAATATATTTTCAAGGACATTTTGCACACACCTGTCCCATATGTAAATGAAAACCACTAGTGTCTATTATTAATTAATAGTTTATCATTATACTAATGGATCTTTTTTCCTGTCACTGTTGAATCAGAATTACTTTAAATAGGTGCATAAGGGACATTTATGGAAAAAATATGAGAGCATAATAAATTAACCCACACAGGAAAAACCATGTGTATGCTGTGAAGCTATAAAATACATTCAAATGCAGAGAGTCAAGGGGAAAAAACCAACCAACCAAACAAAAAAAACACCCCACCAAACCTATTGTTTTAATATTTAGTAAATTCTTCTAGTCAGCTTGAATCAAAAATTTGATATTTACATTTGACTTTAGTTTCAAAGGGCGTGAATAGCACAGTCTAGACTTATTATACTTTGATATGTAGTTGCTATAGCAACATATGTAAATTATTAATCTTTGTATGTGAAATATCTCCAAAGGACAGATTACCTTTGTGTTAAAAATTGAGATAGTTTTAAATATTTCTCTGTGATGAAGTAGATTTCTTATAAAACAACAAATGCAGTCAGGAGAATTAGGTCTTCTGAAATGTTTAGTAGGTGCCGCAGAACTGAAAGATACTCTGAAGCTAAAAATTTAATTAATAGTCACAACATATGAAATTACATAGTATTCTAAATGGTTAAATATCTTGACTTTATGTTTTTGCCTAGAAATATCTCTGTTCCGCGTCCATAAGTAACATAACCATGTATAAATCAGTGGAGTGCAGGACACAAGAAGGACACACACCTATGCAACATGAATGGAAGAGACGACACTTGCTGCACTACAGAGTAATGAACTCCCTGCACGTGAGGCTGCACCACCGAAATACTTTGGTTTTCTGTGGAGGAGGAAGGGATTACTTAAATCATGATGGCAGCCTTCTGGAAGTTACAAAATTTCTTCATTATCTTAAAAGGTCTCTTATAAAATCTGCCTGCCTGTTTTAGCTTTAGGTATTGTTTTTTTCCTTTAAAAGTTCTACAGAGAGCACAGTGTCTCAGTGCTGTAATGACAGACCAAGTTAATGAGGAGATTGTCAAGGACAGCTTAAGCCACATGTGCTGAAAAGCAAGAGGCTGCTGAAAGTTTCCAGCACATATATTCTATTATATAAACAAATTGTATTCTATAAAAAACACTAAGAAACAAAGAAAGAAGGTCCAGGACTCACAAAAAAACCCCAACCCACCTCAGGCCACCTTGGCACATAGTTTTGGGCACATCATAAATATTTGTTAGCAATATTGGTGTGTTTCTTTAATTAGGAAAGGTGTTGGCTGGGAATAACAAAGAAATGTGACAAAGTACTCTAGTCATATTTGACTAGAGTTATAAAGTTGGTTCCTACTCAGTAACTTATGAAATTAAAAACACTAAATCTAGGATTTTCTCCACTGGGACTTAATCCGGTCCAATTTACAAGTTAGGGATTTATAAAGGCTTTTCTGAAAGAAATGGAGAAATGTCAGCTACAATTTCTTGCTAGAGTTGCACTGAATCTATTAACCTTGCCCAGAGAATATAATGTTCCTGTTATCTAATTTATAATGTTATTGTACATGATTTATGACCATGACATCAAATCTCAAACAAGGTTTTGTATTTTTAGAAAAGTTTACATGTCTACAATATAAATTATTGTTTTCTCATTCAGGAAAATATAGTAACAAGTTATTTACAATATTTTAACTTCATGGAAAATATAACATGTGAGGACACCAGAGATGGGGGAGAAATTCACAAAACCTTCAGACATCAATGAATATCTGAAACTAGGCCAAAGCTTCTCCTCTCTAATGAAGCAATATGAAGCATGAAGTACATTTGAGTTAGTCTGAACTTATATAGATACTGAGAGTCTCTAGTGGAGACAAGCATAAAGGGAGAAGATTTTTGTGTAAAATGGAACACAGCACTTTAAAACCTCTCTGAAAACCACTATTACTTCTGGCTTCTTTCAGAGAACAAATTCAGAAGCAGTTCACAAATTTATTAAATGTCTACAAACCAAATAAAGAGGCCAAAAAAAGCAGTTTGGTTTGCATGTCTCCGTTTTGACCTACAAAATATTTTTAAGTTCCCTCTATTTTTTTGAAAGTTTTGAAAGCTTGAAACATCAGAGATATTTTTAAATTTTAAATGATACTTCCTTGACAGTTTCTGTGTTTTTGATTTACCAGTTTTGTGCTTGGATTTCATTCTAAATCAACCCCAACCTACATGCAGAACCACAGTGATTCAGAACTACTTCTAAACAGGTGTCACTGTTTCCATGTCATTCCCAGGAACAGAAAGAAAGTACAAAAATATTCAGAGGATGTTCCCCACCCCATCAGGAATGAATATGTCAAGTTCCTATATAATATAGCCCTACAGATAACACAAAGGGTATCTTTTAAAATGACACATGAGAATGTTGTGCATTGATTCCTCCGTAACAAAACACCTCACTTCTCTTTCTCTGGCACAGAGATTTATAACAAATCTCTTAATAGCATATGCATAGAAATATGGATGTCATCTACTTATGCTTCTTTAAGGCCTTTGATATGCCCACCACAATATTTTTGCTGCTTAAATGGACAGATGTGGGTTTGATGGATGGACCATTTGGTGGAGAAGGAATTGGATGATGGTTACCTCCAAAGAGTTACTGAAGTCCTTAAGTGACAGGTCATGGGGCAACAGTTTTAAACTGAAAGAAGGTAGGTTTAGATCAGATATAAGGAAGAAATTTTTCACAAAGAGGGTGGTGAGACCCTAGAAGGGGTAGCTCAGAGATTCTGTGGATGCCCCATCATTGGAAATGTTCAAGGCCAGGTTGGATGGGACTTGGAGAAACCTGGTCTAGTGGAAGGTGTCCCTGACTATGGCAGGGGGGTTAGAACTAGATGATCTTTCAGAGTGCCTTCCAACCCAAACCATTCTATGATTCTATGAACCACTCCAGATTTATGTAAACATTTTGGGTTTGTAACTCTAGTGCTCTCAGATGAACTAACAATGTGTAGCCACCATCTGCATATGGGTATAAACAACTATTGTTGAGGTTTGAACTCAGTTGGCAGCCAGACGCCACGTGGCTGGCTCTTCACCTCCCCCTCCCCGATGAAACAGGGGAGGGACAAAAAGAAGACAGTTAGTAAGTTGAATAAGAAGAAATAATTTACTAAATATAACAAGAGAACAACAGTAACAACAGCGAGTCCAAGAACGGGTAACATGCATCAGTGACTTACCTAGTGCTGCGACCGCCCCACCACAGCAACACATGACTGGACGGAACTCCGCACCCACTTGTGTACCCTGGGCATGACATCACATGGTGTCAAGCACTACAGTGACTGATCGGACCAGCCGGCTAGCTGTGCTTCCTCTCAACCAGGGAGTTAACGCTATCCTGGTCAAAATCAGGACATACTCTAGCTGGTTTTTGCTTTAAATCACAGTTTAAATCATGTTTTACATTATTAGTAGAAACCTCAGGAAAGTCTGAACTGAGATACTGGAGAATGCTGGCTCTCATCTGAAGTATCAGGTACTATATATCAGATAAAACCCCTCTGATGTAATGTTCTGTCCCCAAGTTAGTGCAATGTAAGCATTCTTTATTTTAGGGATTTTTCTACATTTCTTCAGGCAAAATAATATTTTTTTTCTATCCAAGTTCTTGAATATCTGTAGGATTAGTGTAGTTTGCACTGTGTGAGTCATTCAGAATTATAAAGTACAGGAATTTGATTTACTGTAGACAGGACTAGTTTTGATTCATGTATGCAATTTCCCCTTGTAAGACTAAAGTAGTCAAAATTTGGATTGCAATAGTTCAACTTTTCCAGCTAGCTCAGTATAAACTGTTTGTCAAACACTTACAGTACCAAAAAGGACAGAGGGATTTTTCTTCTCTTTTAAAGAAAATAAATGCAAAAAGAATATCTCAGAGCTTTTTTGTCTCCTGATGTACTTCTATTTCCCTTTCTGAACACTTACATGCATGCAGAATAACATTAATAAAATGTATTAGAAATAGCTGATCATATATCATTTCACCATCAAAAAAATATACATGGTGATCCAACTAATTTAGCTAGTTTCTCCCATCTTGTTACTCTCTTCTCAGTAGTACAATTCTTCCTTTGCAGTCAGGCAAAATTTGGCTTTGATCTTTGTTAGAAGCAACATCTACCTAATCTAAGAGTTGGCAGACATAAATATCATTAATTGTATTCATAAAATGAGAAGTCAGTAAGGATATGAAAAAGTAATGCTTATGATAGGCAACAGAACAACAAATCAACAGATCTTCAGTCACTGAGTGTCAACCCTTGAGATCTGTAGTATACGCAATGACACCAAACTGTCCAAGAGTGTAGCAGTCCAGCACACACAGCCTCTGTTAAAAAGCATGCTTGAGAGTGCTGGCATGCAAGAATTTAGTTACTACTTTCTGAGACATCGTTTGCCTTATTACTTCATGCCTAGTGACTAAAGGGTGATGGCAGATCTGCAACAGAATCTCTCCATTCACAGGCCCATAATTTTTTGGTTTCATCTGGTCCTGACCAAGACCTATAAGCAAGTATCTGACAAACTTGAGCAGGAGTCCTGTACCGATGTCCATGCTCTTCACAGAACAATATTTTCTATTGGTCAGCCTATTATCATCAATGGTAAGAGATAAGTTTATCGATTAACATCTAGATGAAGACAAACACAAGAAATATGGAGATGGTGCTGGTAGAGAAAGAAAAAGAAACTTAGCTATGAAAAAATTCCTGACTGTCATAGGTCTCCTTTCACTGACAGACTACATCCAGCTTAAAATGGTCTTAGATTAATTTTCAGCACTAGAATTTTGCTTAGCAATATGAGCTTTACGGTACCTATGATTATCTAGAATATTCAACTCTTCTTGATACCATACATCATTGTACTCAAGACTGCTAACCATATCTTTGCAGTGGGCCAAGGGGAAAGACTTAGTTGCAGTAGCAAATTTACTTTTTCATTCTTCCTCTTTCACTGAAGTTCAAGGGAATAGAGTTATGATACTCACATCTACAGCTATTTCTATTTATTCAGGAATTATCACCACCACCATCTCATGTCAGCCTGTAATTTCATCTGTGATTTTTCTGACTGACAAGCAATTAAAATATTCATTTTAAAAAATACCTTTAAAATTTGTAAGACCACAAGTTATAAGTATTACCACCTGCAATATGAAGTTATGATGACCTTGATAAAATGCTGTTGAAAATAAATGAGTAATATCTGAGGGTTGAAAGATTAGTTACTACTCAGTTGCACTCAGTAAAGTATTTTAAATTCTCCAGTTGTGAACATTGCAATAAAATGTGGCAACCAATAAAGCCAGGCAATAGTTTTGATAGTTCTTACTAACTCAGCGTTCTCTGACTCAAAGCAGTTTATTCTGGTGGGGTTTTTTATACAGAAAAAAAGAACTTATCAGCAAATCAGTGTTTAATACCTCAAGAGAAAAGATTTCAAAACCAAGTATATATTTTACTAGGCAACAGACAATCTATAGAAAAAAATATATTTCACCGGATAATATTGATACTGGCCTATCAAAAGGCCTACCTACCTTGAATGCTTTACTATATAAAACCAGAAAATCTAATTATTTCAGAAAAAAAACCAGCTGCAGTTTTGTTTACCAGTTTGGCCTGATGAAAATGTTACAACATGACAGTAACAACCACAGAGCAATTAACAGTTATGCCACACATGCTCAGACCTCCTAGTTCAAGATCACCACTGTGTTCTAGGAGTGCGAGGAAACTGGACAGTCACACCTCTGCCATCATCATCTGAAATAATACTAATAAAAAACCCCTCACCATTTCACTTCAGAGAATAAATTCTGACTAAAAATGCTGAAAAACAATGCTCATAAATACCTAAATGTCAAACTTGGTTTTATCCATTAGAGACATAACAGCTAGCTAAGAAATTACATATTGGGATTTCAGCACATTTCTCATTCACATGTGCATACTGTGAATTGGAAGATGTTCCAGTCAGACTTTTGGGTTGGGGCAAATGTAAAATTCCAATTAATGTTTCAGTGCAATAACCAAAATAATTAATTTGTATCACTTTGACATCTTTTTTCTTCTTCCTCATGAAGAGGAACAAGACAGTGCTTCTTACAGTCTGGCCACATTTTACACTCTGAATCCTGCAGAAAGGGTCATCACAACCGAGTTGCACTTTCTTGTGTTTGTTCCTTCTATAACTTAATTTTTAACATTATAAATCCTTGGTTTTTTTTCTTTTGAAACTCTTTCTCTCCTCATTTTACCTATCAACTCTCTATAGCACACAGTAGGCATTCACATCCCACAGTTGTGGAGACCTGACTTTCGGCCCAGTAAGCACAAGGTCAGGTGTTTTGGCTCTCTAGTCAATGGTGGGAATTAAGATCTTTGACAGGGCAGGATAATGTAACATACCTTGGTTCCTGCTCTAGACATTGGCTTGACAGGGACCTAGGAAATGAGTCTTATGGTCAGAAAAACCTCAAAACATATATTTCTCTTGTTCAGGTTATCTCCACATTCAGGAATTAGTGTTTATACAGTTAATAAAGATATGAAAACAAACACATATTTTACTTGATGTTACAAACATACTACCTGGAATATTTTACCATAGCAAAGAGAAACTTACAGTGACCTTTTCTTCACCTGGCTTTCTTCACCTACATAAAGTTCTGAGTAAACCAAGGCACATCTCAAGTTCAAGTTTTTCCTGTCCTAGTGCTGTCATGACACAATAAAAAAAAAAAAAACAACAAAAAAACCCACCAAACAGAACAGAAGTATTAAAACATATTAGCAACATAAAAAATATTTTTTAAAAAAGGTTTTATTATATCAAGGTTGAAAGTCATGGGAACTGTTGCTTTCACCTGTGCAAGACTCCTGGGGAAAAAAATGCTTATGGATTAATGTTCCACCTTTTCAAACCACAGAAGTCTCCCTTAGAATTCAAAGTGACTTGAAGGAAAAATGTCACTGATGTGCTAAACTTGTTATAACTTGTTTTCTGTAGTAATAACATTCCTTAATAAAGCTGAATTATAGAACAATTGCTTTAGAGATATTTCTTTTATAATTCTGAAATGAAATAGCAGAATCTCCACTACACTGAATGAGACCATTTAGTGTATTTTTTTTTAAATCCATAATTCAGTATTTATTATCATCGTGTATTTTGAGGATACATTGGTTAGACACAGTTCTGAAGCATTAGAAAAGTAAACTAAGGAGTCTCACACATTCTTTTCACATCTTTCCATCCACCATGCTCAAAAATGTATTTAATCATAGATAGAAGAGGTGAAATGGACTTGTAATTTACGTGGGTTTGGATTGTTCCTACTGAATTTCCTCAAATACTTTATCTGTCTAGCCTATTTCTTCAGTATCAGCAACTATGGTGTTTCCACACTGACCTCAGAAGATTACAACAGATTTTAGCTGGCTCTCTCACTCTTTGTCTGATGGAAAGTACATTTTGCAGTGCAGATTTTCACATTCTGGAACTGTGTTTAAGAATTACTCCCCTCCTTCTCATGAGCAACCTTTTGACACTCCTTAATCTATGTTTCTCCCGAGCTGCACATTTTTTGTTCTGTCCCTCTTTCTTCAAATATCAGTTCTCCAAGCTCTTTCACATCATGTCTGTGTGCCTTCAAGTTACATCCAGTTTATTAACATCTCTCTTAAATACTTTCTTTATATAATGTGCATAAAATATACTGTAGAAGCAGATTAAAAACAAAAGAGGAATAGGAACTACTAGTAGAATTTAATGCTCATTCCTTCTCTCCCTTATAACATCCTTGCTCAGGTTATAAAATCTTTTTAAAAAGCAGATTGAAAAGCTAACAGTCAGATTCACAAATATTCAGACATATAAAGGTAAATTCTTAATATATATTTTGCTTGAAGTCAGACTTAGAAATCTAATAATGTGAAAGTAGGAGACACTACTATGACCTTTGCTCCTACTCCATGTCACCAATTACCAGGGCAGGAAAGCTGCAGTGCCCAGGAGCACAAGCTTTTCCTATAGTTCTAGGCTTTAGGCCCACCCTTACTACATGTTCTAACGAAGTATGTTCTTGCCATTTTGTGGCCTCTTTAGTCATTTGACAGTGCTTGATATACCTGTGTCCCTAGCAAATGTTTTCTTTTTCACGGCCCTTCCCTCCTTCCCCTCCAGAAAAAAAAACTGTTCAATCCACCTACAATTAAGCAGACATTTCCAGCATTTTTTTTTTCTCCTTTAATGTCATTTTGGACTCACAAATTAGGTGTCCCTGTGCTTACAAGTTCAGCAGATCATACCTTCCCCCTCAGTGACAGCCAAGTTCAGCTCAAAGAACAGCTGTCACTGCCAGCTTTTTGCAAAAATAAAACTAAATTTCCTCCTACACTTGGTCTTTCTGTAAATGCTGTAACTATTAAACTCTCACTCAAGAACGAGACCAAAATTTAATTGTCACTTCAGCATAAGAAGTTTAAACCCACAGTACCCATATGCCCAGCTGACTGTCCTAATAACCAGAATACACTGTTTTATGCAGAAAATGATGCAAGATTCATGAAATCAGAGAGAGAGAAAGATGCTTCACTCCACAACCCAGGGAATGCAGTTTTCCAGGATGAGAATCCTGAATTTTTATCTCTCTTCTAGAAAGAAACCATGATTTTGCAATAAAGAAACAGTATACAAGGTACAGTGAATGTCCTGCCAGTGTGCTATTTCCTCACCCTGAAAAACTTTTGACCTTCTCTCTTCAAAGAAGCTGAAAGAGAAATACATGCAGATGCTGCTGCAATATAATTTGTCTGCAAGCAGGTGACTTCTATAACCAATTCTCCCTGAATATTCCTTAGAATTTAAAAATACTTAAACCTCTTGATAACATCAGTATATTTTCAGAAAACTTCAATGATATTGGCCTTGTTGACAGTATGTTACATCTGCTAACATCAGATTATTTTAACATCTGTTAAAATCAGTTCTTAAACTTTAGCCCATTTCCTTAGAAAATGAGGAAAAAAAAAAGGCAAATATATGTCTGTGCACTTACAAGTGAAGGATACGACTCTGGCCACCAGAGCATGGAACTCACTTAAAATGAATAAACAAATAAAGCAGGTACTCACAGGGTACATGTTGAATTTTGTTCTTTCCTTTGACTACACCAGTATTTAGTTTCCTAAAAATCTAATTCCATGAGATTGAATGTGTCTTGAAACATAGCACGACTCTCCAAAATGAGCATTTTGTTACAAAATGCTTAGGTAAATAACCAAATATAAGACAACCGATGTGCATAAACTACAATGAGCAACAGAAGGATTAAATTACACTGTTTTGTGTCCTCATAGGTGTAACCAATAGGGAGCTGTCTGGCTACATTAATTTTTACACTTGTTTTAGCTAAATCTGAGATGTTAATGCAAAAGTTAATACTAAAAGACATGTACTTGTGACATTCTCCAGAGACCTCAAAGTCCCATAACAGACAGATAAGCAGTGCTGCTCTGTACATATGACATGGAAAGAGGTAAAACTGTTTGTCACAATGTTGCAGAGTGATTATCAGAAATAGTATTCTGTCCAATTTTCTGTGTCTTAGTAGAAAATATAACCCGATGTCAACTGCAAATATGAAATTGGGGAGGGGTTGAAAAACATCATGGCATATGCAGGCAGCTTCCTGTCACATATCAGTGTTTTAGCAGAGTGTTTTGTTAATTCCTTCACTCTGCCCTAAAAAGTACAACACTGAACAAGAACACATTTACAAACAACAGTTAAGCATTTTAGTGATAGTCCTTCCAATTTACTTTACTTTTGATCACACTTTTCTGAGACTAAATTCTCTTAACAAACACAGAAATTCTAAAGGAATGCTCTGTTTGGCAAACTGCACATGAAAATAAAACAAAACCCCCAAACCTAAAAAAGCAAAATCTAAATATTTTCAGTTTGAGTACCACACTTTTAAGAAAAATATTTCCAACTCCCTGAATTCCAAGGTGTTTGTCATTGGAACCCGAAGTGTTTTGCAGAATTATTTTTATAAAATGTCAGCATCCATAGGATCTAAAACAAATTAAAAAAATTCTTTAAAAGATTAAATTTAAATAATAATTTCTAAAAGTTTCCTCTATTTTTCTTTTTTTATAATAGAAATTCTAATGTAGAACACTAATAAATCCATGGGACAAAGGTTAGTACACAAAAATCTGTTCTTGAGGCAAAAATTTGTTTTACTTTACATGTTTTAAGTTTCATCCACTAAAGTATCAACAACATTTGTAAATTAAGTCCTCTCTTAAGAATTTGCACCCAGTCTCTCATTAATCTTTCTTTTTCATAGAAAGGCTAGTGGGCATCTATCTATCTATCTATCTATCTATCTATCTATCTATCTATCTATCTATCTATCTATCTATCTATCTATCTTTTGTATGTACGAGATTGTGTGTATGTATACATATTATACAATGTGTATACGCCTGTGTTGCTTCCTCCCTAAGAATTGGGAGCTAAAAATAGACACGAGGTCAGTAGTAGAAATTTGGAAAGCAGCAAACATAAATGCATGTTAGCAGCTAGACAATATAATACGAAAATACAGCTTTCTCTGCCAAACAGCTGGAAATTTTTGGCTATTCTCCATTTTGAAAAGCTTTTCCTCAAAGTATTCAGTGTCTGAGGAGACAACTGCTGTGCTTTCCCACCCATACAAAATCATATTACTGGGATTTCATATAGTAAATTAACAGAACCAAATAACAGAACCAAATGCATTTCCTGTTATCACCTTAACTCCTTGGGGTTGGCATGAAAAATACATCTTAATGATGCAATGTAAATGAAGTGAGCAGTGACATTTTCTGCAACATGGTTCATTTTTGTAGGATTCCATTAAACTTCATTACCAAAAAAAATTCCTTTGTCAGGTAGCACTGAGGTTCAGATAATTTAAAAATTCTTGGTTCTGTATATGGCAGTACAGGGCCATACTCGAAAGCCACAGATATTGGTTTAGACATCTTAAATGGCAGAGGTGTCATTACAATAGTACTGAATGGTGATGCATGTCATTAAATGAAGCTGTTGCTTGACATGCCTTTCAATTATTTGGATGTGCTGGAAATACTGCAGGAATTTCTTTTAAATTTAAATTTAAGGTGTAAAGCTAATGGCATGCCAATCAAATTCAACAGAATGTCATAGAAATGCAGATGGCAAGAAAAAAAATTGTATCATTCAGTTTATTGTGTCCCCTCCTCCTGCTAGAGAAGGAGCATTTTTTACAGGGAACATGAAAACAAGGCAAGCTGGCACTTGCATCCCACTTAAATCCCCACATTGGTCTAAATGCAAAAGAGGAGTTTGGCATAAATCTTACTGCATCTGTTCAAAGAGAAGCAAACATTATTCTTAATAAAAGACTTAAGGCACATGTCCAGCTCAGAGCTCACACACTTTCAGGCTGATTGAAGATACATGGTTTAACAGATCAGTACACAAGACACAGGTCTCTAGAATGAAATATATCATAAGAGACCAAAACAGGTTTCCATGGCTGAAAATATATGAAATAAGGCAGATATTGAATGAAAATGTTTTATAAATATTTACATTTTTAACAATGTTGGAACGGGCATGTGCCATTTCATAAGGCTTACTGCTCAGCCGGGGTGAATGGTCCTTGGCTACACTTCAAACCGTTATTATCTCTCCAGTGATCATTAATCCTTCTTAAACACCTTCATCATTATTTCTTCAATACTGACATATTTTTAATTAGAAAGGTCTGTTTGCAGTGATATAATTTTCAGGTAAGCACAGCAAATCAGGGCATCTTATGAGGAAACCAGAAAGATGTTAAGTGAAATAAATGCAGGCATTTGTTTCATGCCAAAGCCTGGAAGAAGGAAATAATAATATTCAATTAGCTCTTAATTTACAGTAAGCAAGCAGAAAAAAGTGTTGAGGTGGGAGCACTGAAGAGACAATTGAAAAGTTGTTTCTGCAGGAGTCCATGTGCTACTTTCAGGCAAACTGTATAGACACTTAGTAGGAATTGAATCAGTGCTTCAGAAAGATTTAGAGAATACAAGAAAGGAAATTTACAACTTCAGTGGGGGTTTTTTTAAGTGCCAGAGTGAGCAGTTTTCCCAGCAGCAGGGTTCCTAATTACGATTAGGTATTTGCAGTTGTGGAGGAAAAAGTGTTAACTGTCTGCATTTCCATCAGGATGAGAAGGTGGACTGTTGAATTTTCTTCACAGGAAGCACTGGCCCTTTGAAAGGAATGTAAGAAATTTCTAAGTAGGAAGTTTCTAAGTAGGAAAGAGGCTGTACATTAGAAACGTTACAAAGTGGACCTTCTTAGAAAACTTATATCATTAAGTATGTTGTTGATCACACTGCACATACACACACACAACTTCTCTAATTTATCTACTACAGGCACAATATATATATGCAAAATCCTCAACTTAAGGCTTGCTATATTTTAATTAATATTATTCAAATGTTCTGGCAGATGATACTGGTAATAACAAAAAGAAAATTGTTCCTACACTGACAGTGTAGTTGTGAAATAGGGAATATTGCAAACAAGTTTTCATTATGCTTCTCTCTGAGGTTGAGAGTGAAAGGTAAACTGATGAAAAAACCTTGACTTAGAAATTTTTGTTTACTTGATACTTCCTTAAGAGTATTAGAAATTTCACATGTCCCTAATCTATCCTCCAGCCCCACCTCATAACAAGAAGAAAAAAATAGCAAAAGAAAAATACTGCTTAATCTGTTAACCTCGTAGAAAGTCTGCAACTTTGCAGCTGTTATGCATCTAACTTCATATTTCCTACAGGTATTAAATGAATCACAGAATCATAGAATCATCTAGGTTGGAAAAGACCTCAGCCCATGGCTCCAGCCTGTCCAGGTCTCTCTGCAGAGCCTCCCCACCCTCGAGCAGATTAACACTCCCACCCAATTTGGGGTCATCTGCAAACTGACTGAGGGTGCACTCGATCCCCTCGTCTAGATCATCAATACAGATGTTAAACAGGAGTGGCCCCAAAACCGAGCCCTGGGGGACACCACTCGTGACCGGCCGCCAACTGGATTTAACTCTGTTCACCACAACTCTTTGGGCCCGGCCATTCAGACAGTTTTTTACCCAGCGAAGCATGTGCCCATCCAAGCCATGAGCAGCCAGTTTCACCAGGAGAATGTTGTGGGAAACAGTGTGAAAGGCCTTACTGAAGTCAAAGTAGACAACATCCACAGCCTTTCCCTCATCCAATAAGCAGGTCACCCTGTTGCAGAAGGAGATCAGGTTTGTCAAGCAGGACCTGCCTTTCATGTTGACTGGGCCTGAGCATCTGCTTGTCCCGCAGGTGTTGTGTGATGGTACTCAGGATGAGCTGCTCCATCAGCTTCCCAGGCACCGAAATCAAGCTGACAGGCCTGTAATTTCCCAGATCATCCTTCTGACCCTTCTTATAGATGGGCGTCACACTGGCCAATTTCCAATCAGTCGGGACCTCCCCGGTCAGCCAGGACTGCTGGTAAATGATGGAAAGCGGCTTGGCGAGCACCCCAGCCAGCTTCTTCAGCACCCTCAGGTGTATCCCATAGACTTGTGTGTGTCTGTGTGATGCAGCAGGTCACTGACTGTCTCCTGGACTGCGAGGGGGTCACTCTCCCAGTCTCTGTGTTCTGGCTGAGGAGGCTGAAAGACTGTGGTGAAGAAGGCATTAAGCATGTCAGCCTTTTCCTCATCACTTGTTGCCATCTTTCATCCTGTGTCTAGCAGGAAATCCTGTCTTTTTGTTTATCAGCAATGGTCCTTGCATTTTTGCAAGTAGTCTCAAGATACACTAATGCAGAATGATGAGAAAACAAAAAAAATCATAAATTTTCCCATTTGTTTATAGAAAATTTGCCCATCATAAGCATGATCTAGTTTTACATACGTACATACTTGTTAAAAATCAATAATAATCATGACTACATTAAGAATTATGCCATTGGTAAAGCTTCCAACATTTAATTTGCTATTATACACATGGCTTATTTACATCCCTGCAATAAAAAATGAAATTTAAGATGATCATTCAGAGCACAGTCAGCAGAAGAAAATAATAAGTGAAAAAATGGACTATCTGTGACCCAGAAAATAAGGCTAAGTAGCCCTGTTGGCCTCTGCCACAGGGATACTTAGCCTGCATCAGGGAATAATTCCATACCATAGCTTTATAAAATCAAAATTGTTAAGCATTATTTTATGTATTGAGTATTTTGTTATTCTAGATCTAGATGTGTAAGAGGCTGGAAATGACAGGATCTTGCCTGATTGATTTTTTTTTGGTTTTGTATTTGTGGTGGTTTTTTTTGTTTGTTTGTTGGGGGTTTTTTTGAGTAATGCAAGGTAAGTCATTTGCCCAGAAAGAATCGTTTTAATTTCCTGATTAAATGCAATCAGAGTGCTTTGGTTGGCAATCTGGTCTAATTTAAAAACTATCATACCAAGTGATCACTGTTAATAACTACCAAAATTATACAGCTTTGAAATGAAGGTCAGAAGCTCTGACTTGAAAGCCAAGACAGAATCATAGTTCTAGTGTTGCTCATGGAAAGAGCCCCTTCATTTAATCCAAATGGTCCCTATGACAAGTCCACAGTAGATATTTTCTTCACCCCTCACACAAATCAAACTAGCAAAAATGCTTCGAAGTGGTATGATTTATCAAACTTTCCATTTGCAGAATCTTGGATTATACTGCTTATGAAAGTTAACTAAATTTCCTATTGCAACTGCATAGAATACTTTATTACAGAATCACAGAATCATCTAGGTTGGAAAAGACCTTGAAGATCATCTAGTGCAACCATTGATTTGACACTGACAGTTCCCAACTACACCATATCCATCAGTGCTATGTCAGCCCGACTCTTAAACACCTCCAGGGATGTGGACTCCACCACCTCCCTGGGCAGCCCATTCCAACACCTAACAACCCCTTCTGGAAAGAAATGCTGCATAATATACAGTCTAAACCATCCCTGGTGTAACTTGAGGTCATTTTACCTCTCGTTCTATCACTTGTTACTTGGTTCAAGAGACTCATCCCCAGCTCTCTGCACCCTCCTTTCAGGGAGCTGTAGAGGGCGAGGAGGTCTCCCCTCAGCCTCCTCTTCTCCAGACTAAACACCCCCAGTTCCCTCAGCCGCTCCCCGTACGACCTGTGCTCCAGACCCTGCACCAGCTTCGTTGCCCTTCTCTGGACACGCTCGAGTCATTCAATGTCCTTTTTGTAGTGAGGGGCCCAAAACTGAACACAGGAATCGAGGGGCGGCCTCACCAGTGCCAAGTACAGGGGTCAGATCCCTTCCCTGTCCCTGCTGGCCACACTATTGCTGACACAAGCCAGGATGCCACTGGCCTTCTTGGCCCCCTGGGCACACTGCTGGCTCCTGTTCAGCTGGCTGTCAATCAACACCGCCAGGTCCCTCTCTGACTGGCAGCTCTCCAGCCACTCCTCCCCAAGCCTGTAGCGCTGCTGGGGGTTGTTGTGGCCCAAGGGCAGCCCCCGGCATTTGGCCTTATGGAAACTCCTGCAGTTGGCCTCAGCCCATGGCTCCAGCCTGTCCAGGTCTCTCTGCAGAGCCTCCCTACCCTCGAGCAGATCAACACTCCCACCCAACTCGGGGTCATCTGCAAACTGACTGAGGGTGCACTCGATCCCCTCGTCTAGATCATCAATAAAGATGTTAAACAGGAGTGGCCCCAAAACTGAGCCCTGGGGGACACCACTCGTGACCGGCCGCCAACTGGATTTAACTCCGTCCACCACAACTCTCTGGGCCCGGCCATCCAGACAAGTTTTTACCCAGCGAAGCGTGTGCCCATCCAAGCCATGAGCAGTCATTTTTGCCAGGAGAATGTTGTGGGAAACGGTGTCACAGGCCTTACTGAAGTCAAGGTAGACACATCTACAGCCTTTCTCTTATCCAATAAGCAGGTCGGCCTGTCACAGAAGGAGATCAGGTTTGTCAGGCAGGACCTGCCTTTTATAAACCCATGCTGACTGGGCCTGATCATCTGATTGTCCATTATATGACTTTTAATGACACTCAAGATGATTTGCTCCATGACTTCCCTGGCACCGAGGTCAGATTGACAGGTCTATAGTTTCCTGGATCGTCCTTTCTGCCTCTCTTCTAGATGAGTGTCACATTTGCCACCCTCCTGTCCAATGGGACCTCCCCAGTTAGCCATGACTTCAAGTAAATCATGGACAGCGTCTTGGCGAGCACATCTGCCAACTCCCTCAGCACCTTTGGGTGTAACCCATCCGCTCCCACAGACTTGTGTGCATTCAAAGAGGTGTAGCTGGTCTCTGAACACCTCCTCTTCAACTGTGCTGACCTCATTGTGCTTCCCCTCCCCATCTCCCAGCTCATGAGGCATATTCCATATGAAGATTTGGTAAAGAGTATATCAAAACGAAGAAAGACATTTCTGTCATCAAGTCCATTATGAACAAGGGAAAATAATTACTGAAGAATTACACTTGCACCGAAAATACAATTAGCCCCACAACTAAAAGAATGGTGCTGAGGCAGGTATCTCCCCCAGTTCAACCAGTCAGACCTGCTTTTCTTTGCCAGTGGTTCAGTCTAATATCATATCAGACACAGCTAGCTTCTACACCACAAATACACCAGTGGTTCTCATCCTTTTGTGATCCATAACACAAAGAAATAATAGAAAGTTTTCCATACAATCAGGAAAACTAAGTAGAAAACACAGAGCAATTTTTGTTCATGTTGCTATCAGCTGCGTATCTTCATTATGAAAGCAGGAGTAATGCTGAATAACAATAATGGGGCCATATCCTTCATGTACAAGACTCCTCACATCTTCCCCATATCCTCTGAGTGCAGCATACTGGCAGGTCTATTACCTGAGTTGTGCAAGAACACACTTTTTACGAAGTCCCTCCCATGCTCCCTCTGCAGAGGTCTGCATATTTCTTTAAATTACTGCTCAGACTTCTGGTGGCATAATAGTAATCTAGGGACTGAGACCCTTCAAGCATTTTCACAATATCATTATTTTGCTCATAGCAATTATGAGATCAACTGGTGCTTTTTCTGTGGGAAATACTGACCACCATCAACACTGCTATGCAGGCTTCTGTAGGGATGTTGTACTATCAGCTTGGGCTTCCCTGTTGCCCATGTTAAATACTGATCGTATGTTTTTTTCAAAAGGCACTCATCTTCAAGCAGCATGGCATCTGAAAGCAGGGAGTACTAGTGTCTAATAATAATAATAAATAAACCAGGCACACACATCAACAGAAGGACATTTTTAAGCAACTATAATTCACACTAAGTACCTATGTTAGTTCACAGAAAAGGCATTCAATACTTTTTAGAAAGACTGATCATAGTAAGTCTGGTAAGGATGCACAAAGATACATTCTTTTGTTCACAGGTAACAAAGAGCTTTAATGCCTGCCTCAGTTTCAAATCTCTGTGCAACCATAACAGTGTCACTGCTGCGACACATCCATAATCTGTAATGCATTTTGAGATTCTCAGATGAAAGGACCTATATAAATGGAATCTATTATTATCTATATAACAGACAGTTGCCAGCTCCACTGTAATATGCTGCTCTCCTCGGGGGGCTCAGGCATGTGAGGTGCTAAGTACTCTCCATTTCCATTACATCTCCTTGGAACTGAGAGTGCTCAGCTTCTAGGAGGATCAGGCATAGAACTGAGTTTGAGCTTCAAACCCACAACATTCACATATGCAAAACTTCCACCAAGGTTTTTAATCTGTGCTTTGAGCTGTAGAGAGGGCGGCAGAAAGAGGAAGTGTAGCAGAAACATTAGGGGAAAAAAGCAAAATACAATAAAACTGTGAAGATGTAAATTGCTAAAACCATTAAAAGGGTTATTGCTCTTTGAAGACTAGATTACTGAAATTACTGTCCTCCCATCAGATGACTAAATAATGCACCACATAAAGCAAGAGACATTGTACTGGCCATAAAACTCACATAGTATCAACAAAGAAATACACATTTATTAAATGACACATAAAATGAAATAATAATTACACGAGCATTAAATAAAAAAAAAAAAAAAAAGTGAGAAATTCCAAATATGCATGTGCATAAACTGAAACATTTGCTTTGTTTTACCCGGTGCACACACACAAAGCAGTAAATTTCTCACTAAGGGTTTGGGGTTTTTTTTCCCCCCTCCCCCCACTGGGAACAGCACAATTTCAAATCCTCAGTATTTCCACCTCTAATTGCTAGAAGGGTTCATTATCAGCTGTCTAAAGTGCAATACATCAACCTTGCAGAGCTGATATACAAAAGACTTTCACACATCTGATGGGCTGCTGTGCTAAATACATCTTAATTTGTGCTGCATCTGCTGTTTTCTAATTTGTTTGTCGTGCTGTGAATGTTACAGACTTTGCTGCAGCAGCTCCCTGATTTTTTTTATTTTTAAAAACACAGCAGCTACTCAGAAAAGAAATGGCTGAGTGCCACCATTGTTCCTCTGATCCACGGAATCACATCAGTTCTCTTATATTAAGCATTAAATACTTGATTATATATGTTTAATATATACATGCACATTCTACCATATGTCTCAATATACAGACTATATGTATGTGTGTACTGTTTACATCTTCCCTGTTAACATTCGCTAGATCATAGATCTCTTCAAACCAGTTTCTCTACATTTAAAAGAATGGTTAATTTAAGCCACTCATGTTCTCTGTGCCTTCAATTTTTACTGTCAGTCCTTTTTCTCTTGACAAAAACCTGGAAGAGGAGCACTACCAAAACCCTAATTCTTAATGATTCTTACACGTGAATGAAGGCTGGTGCCTTTTTTACATATTGAAGAGCATTTGTGAACCCACCTACAGCCCTCAATGAAATGAGTTTGATGCTCTCTGTTCAGTCCCTGCTGAGCTGAAAAGCAAATGGTAGAACAACATGTGTAATTCAGCATGATTCAGAATACATCAAAGTCTCTGTACAGAAGAAGCCTCAGCTTGAGCTGGCAGGAAAATTAAATTTCTACTCTTAAAGTGGGGAGTTTTCCCAGGTACAGTGAGTGCTAACACTGGGGAGAGTGCTGTGAATTTTTAGTGAGGCAGCCTTTGGTGTCATTAACCTCCAAAGTCACAAGAATCCCACGCACACCCCGTTTTCAAAAATAAGAGTGAAATAGCAAGTGTTTTGTGTGCATCCTCTTGCAACTTCATGGGTTGCAAGGTTAGAATGGTACCCACCTGGCACCATACATGTCTTCCAAGAGATCTTGATCTCTCAGAGCCTTTTCTCTTAGGAAGGCAAATCCATTGCCTATCACATCATCATCAAAATCAGCTTTCAAAGAGATTTTAAAACACACATCACTGCAGAGCAGAACCTCGCCATTGTCAAATCCCCACATGGTGTACACAAAATAAAATACCATAACCCAAGCTATAGATGTGGTTACAAATAATGTTCCTTACTTATTTGTTTATGTTTAGCTGTCAGTCTTCCAGCTAGACAAAAAAATGTGTCTTGTGCACAGTAGGTGAGATATAATACAGAAAATAACTCTTTTTGTTTCAGCACAGCCCAGGCTTTAGAGAAGCAGCCGTAATGCAGATTTACTTCTGTTTTTTCAGCGTGACCCCTGATGATCCATGTGTGGAGAACTATTTACAATAATCACAGAATCATAGAATCATTTAGCTTGGAAAAGACCCTTAAGATCATCAAATCTACCATAAACCTAACACTGCCAAGCCCACCACTGAACCATGTCCCTTAAGCACCACATCTAAATGTCTTCTGAATACCTGCAGGCATGGTGACTCAACCACTTCCTGGGCAGCTTGTTCCAGTGCTTGAAACAATCTCCAGTCTCCAGTCAAATGCCAATGAGACTTCAGTGTCAAGTCCTCACAAGAACATGGGTCAGCTGTTACGGAGGCAGGCTTTATGACTGGGGAAGCCATAGACAAATCAGTGTAACTGTAAAAGAGTATGTTTAATCAATAAGGCATATTGTTCAACTAGTGTGGAAGAAAAAAAATCTCATATAGTAACAGCATTTGTAAGGTTAGTAAATTCAGCTAATTGTAAATGCTTTCAGTTGCCAGTCCCTAAGCAGTTCATTCTCTTCATAGCTGGCAATTCAACGTGGGATGCAGCAACACTAAGCTGGAGGAAAGGGGAAGGGGAATGGGAATGGGAAAGGGAAGGGGAAGGGGTCAAATTTCTCATTACTCTCCATGGGGTACTTTGCCTCTGTCTGTAACATCATTATATTTACCACAGGAAGATAATATTTTCTTTCTGCTTACATTGGTTTACCTCCTTCATTACACACAAAACAAAGAGGTTTACATTTCATAGTCCAGGTAGATGAAAAGGAAATCAGGGTATTGATGTTTTTGTTCAGTTCTTTAAAGGCCACGTGTATGACTAATCAGTGGGGTAGTTATTGCAGTGCTCTTTATTTCATGGCCATAAGGAAAGATTTTTTTTGTTCCCAGAGAGAATTTTTTTATTTCCTGTAGAAAAAAAGACAGTCAACCTGTTTCTGTGTGTCTGAGAACTAAAGACAGGACCACATAACAATAAAGAAAATACAGCCTGATTTCAAATTTTGTCTCTAGTGCAATTTAAAATCAACCTGTGAAGGCAGGTTGGTGGTGTCTAAAACACATAAGTTGTGTACTTGTTTGTTATTTCTGAAAGCACTTAGAGTTTTCTAAGGTGATGCCTGCCCCCTTTTCAATGTACATCCTAGACCCATTTCTGTATTCTGAGTTTGAAGTACAAAACAATCTTTCCTTATGTCACCCACCTCAGTGTGACTTCTAAATAATGCCAGAGTTATCATATGAGCTTGAAAGCACTGTCTGGTTTTGTCCCTCATGTGTTTCTGGTGCTTTCAGCAACTGAAAGACGTCAGCACCTTTTAATTGTACTTTTACAAAGCCAGCCAGAGGTCAGAGACTTCAGATCTTCACAGAATCAAACAATATTGATTAAAGGTCAAAGCAAGTACTGAAAACACAGCATGCACTCCCGCCAAACAAAGCACCATCCTTCCAGTAGCAAGAAGAAAGAGAACAGAGGGAGAAATAGCAGCTTGTCTCATCCCTTTCTATCTTCAGAGCACCAGCTGCCAATGCCCTCCTAGTCCTCTCTGTGCCCCTGCCAGCTCCTTCTGGCTCATTGCGGCCATCTGAGCCCACACTCTGCTTGGATATCCCTCAAGAAGAAAGGTCTGGATATTTTTTTCTTGTATTTCAAAAGGCTCAACACGGGCTGCACTTGTCAAAAGTCTTCTTGGCCCAGGCTCTGAGGATTGATAATAATGATATAATCCAGGAAAAATACATATTTATACAAGGTAATTCAGCTAAGGCTATCACATAAGCGTTCCTACTTGGATAAGTATTTCACATGAAACTGATAGCTATATGATTGATTTGTCTGTTTACAGGTAGATGGTCTGATATTTTGCCTCTCTTGTATTTTTAGCACATAGGAAGGTCTTCTCTCACTAGTCATACACTTAATATGTCAAAATTCAAGGCAAATGATTAAAACCAAAAGGTGTTACATCAACTGGGGAAACATCTGAAGTACAAATTTCATTACTCTAATGGTAATTACATTTTTAGTTTGCTGTGTTTAATGAGTTTGTATCTTTCCTCCCAATTTCTAGCAGAAAAATGTGAAAAAATTCTGTGTTGGGGTGAAACAAAAGCAAGAAACACAGTTATACAACATGTGTTTTATTAAGCAGAAATGCTATTCTTAGAACTGTTGTTTCAGAAATAATAAATAATTTGTTTATTTTACACAGATAATTGCACCTTAAGAGTCCCCCACAACTTTACAGCACATGATCCATCAAGGAAAAATTGTGCATCTGCATACCAGCTCAGTATCAGCCTAGGTGTTGAATAGCCTAAAAGATCCTGTGTCTGTCAGCTGTGCTCTTCCTAAACCATGTAGAATCATTTCCTCTGTCACTGTCATCTTGATCTAACCTTCAGGGTGGTGCTGGCATAACTTTAAGAAGAGCCTCCTGGACACATTTAAGCAGCTGATGTAAGTTTTGAAGTCCTCTTAACTCACCTCTCACACAGCAAAGAGAACTGGACCCTATTACTCTGTGAGGTTTGGGGGTATATTTCTTCTTCGTCTAACTCTTGTATTCTCCACCACTACCATATTACTACCTCTTATACTTTCTCCTCTTCCCTCTTTCTTCCACCCCACTTCTTTTTCCTTTTTTTAAAGAAACAATTTCATTTTCTTTCCAGATGGTAAATTTTTACATTAGTTTAATAATCTCTTGAAGGTATATTGGAGTATTGCTCAACTCACTTCTAAATTAAAGCACTTATTAAAAAACTTTGAAGCACTTTAACAATTTTAAATCACTCTGCACATAGCAATTTTAAATTATTGGAGCAGTTTTATAACCACTTGAATTTGGAGGTGATCAGAGATCTGAAAATGAGCAATATAGAGTAATTTAAAATTATTAGAGTACTTCACATTTTTTATAAGCTCTTCAGTTTGGAAGTAATCTCATTCTGACTTGTGAGCTTGCGCATTGTAATGTGAGTGCTCCTCATTCTTTGAGAGATACAGCCTGTTAAATCAAACTACTTCAATTATTGTAGATTGCTATACATAGAGCATGCTCAGAAACCTAATTTCACTTCTTAAATTAAAAATATTTTTCACTACAAATCTGTAGAAAGGCTTTAAGTTACACAACAGCAATTTACCCTTTTGGACAAGGTTGTTTGAAGTTCTCCCAGAATAAACCAAACCAAAAAGTCTACATAAAAATATCTAAAGAGGTTATGTATTTTCTATGAGCCTATATTATGACTCATCATCCGTGTTCAGAATTAGCCTTCCCCATGTACACATATACTGTTCTATACACCTTTATTTCCTGAATGAGAATTTGTAAAATCAAGCATCATATACAAAACTAAGTGAGAATCATATATAAATAATGTTGCGTATTTCCATGTTGTTCATACTAGTGATTAAATGTTATCCCACTAGAGATTTTTATATCTTTTATATTTTCAGTCAAAAAAAGTAATTTTGTACTTGTTCAGGATAGCATTTCACAGTCTCATCTATCAATAACAAAAGCATCCTGTCTGGAGAACAGTCTAAAAACAAAAATACCACAAGAATTCAGACTATACATAAGGGAGGACCACTCTGTAGGCATTGTTGAATATGTATAACATAAACATATAGAATATACTTTACACAAAAAAGTGGTTTTAGGTATCTTGGGGGAGGCAGTTCAGTTTGGGTTTTACCAGTAGAAAACTTCAAATAAACATAATTACAGAAGAGAATACAACAGAAAAACTGGTCTTGCTAACACAATTGAGAAGTTAACATTATTTGTGGAAGAGCTGAATTGCTGTTACTTCAAAGTGCTGCAAGCCATAAAGTGTGCCTATCAGAACAAAGCAAATAAGGGCACATTGAAGCAAGTAATGCCAAGTAGCTTTCCATAAAATAAAACACCTCTAAGAGTTCAGCGAAAGGGCAACAGTAGCAAGACTACAGTGGTCTCCAGTAGATGAAAGCATTAGACCTTAAAGTCAGATCTAACAGTGCACATATTTGTGTTTATTTTTTGTGACCTATGTTCCTCTCTATATTAAAACTGTAAAAATGAAATTCTGGGGTGCTTGAACAACAAGATTTCAGGCAGGCAGATAAGATTAAATACTAATCCAAAAAAAGCATCATAAATAATTATCATATATAAGCAATAAATGCTTATCAATGGCAATCAATGGCAATTGAATATTTATAAAATTTGAAGCAATGATTCAATATCAGGGCTGCAAATCTTGAAAATCATGTGAAATCTTTTAAAGAATCTCTTTTAGCTATTAAATAATGAGAAAGCACAAAGGGTAAGATAATTGGTCAGGCAAGTTGCGTTTCTCAAAGAAGTCTTTTCAGTTTAGACAGGTGAATTTAACTATTAATTTGTTTCCAAGCTTCTAGAAACAGAAGCTTCTTGACAATGTAACCTAACCCAGGGGTTTGGAGCTGACAATGAACAAAATCATGGTGTAAATACCCAGAGAACTGTATCATACACAGTACTAGGTAATAAGCTGTCAGGGAAGTTTCCTTCTCTACTATTTTCACACAACATTTGTCTTATATCCTGAAATAAAGGAAATTATATATCTTTTTATGCAAATCCTAGTCACTGGATATATATTTGTTAATATAATATGTTCCTCTGAGAGTTCTATAGAGCCCTTATTCCATTATTCTAAATGCTAAAGAATTACACAAGTTAATGCACTATATTGCACTAAAGCTCTGTTTAAAAAGTGTGTCCATTTATCAGTTTAAAATTCCAGTCTTGCCCACAATCATTGAAAAAACATCTTTCTTTTTATATGGCATCAAGCTTCTTAATATTAGTCATCTCTTAAAAATGTCAAACCATTTTTCAACTTCCTTTTATCTACAGTCTTGAGTCTGGACTAAATGTCCCCTTTCTTCTGTTGTTCTCACAGATGTAAGTTCAAAGAGCACTTCAGAAAAGCTTTGGCAGGATTTGTATTTTTATAAACATATTTTTGGGACCACCCTTTTGATTTTTCTTCACATCTCTGATAGCAATACATATCACAGCTCTTCACCTAAAGATGTTAGGAACTTCTTTAGAGGACTCATGCTGTCTGTTAATTCAGTAGGTATATCACTAAGTAGTTCTCTCAGTCACGATATTAGCAGCTATCAGAACATATCAGAAAACATCAGTTGTCTATCCTCTGCAATACACATGACCCAACGCTACATTGTAGCTTCTGAAGTCGCCTGTGGAAGATTTACTACGCTATCAGAAGATGAGTCCTATTTACAGTAGTTTTCTTGTCTCTTGTATTTTGTTTCCCTATCCCTCATTTTAAACCCTTTCTCAGTAAATCAGATGCACTCCTTCACTCTGTGATGTTTCTACATAATCCATCTAATTTTGGATTTTGGCGTTGATGCGTTCAGTGTATACGCCTGCACATATTCCAATTGGACAGGAACATACCAAGCAGTATCTGCTCTTCAAAACAAAATTAAACATGATTTTGCTTTCATTGAGTTTACATTTTATCAGTTCACGTTCTGCTGTTTAACTAGGAGCTATGGCTGTTCCAGTTTCTTTAACATATTTTATTGTCTACAGTCCACTAAAAATTCTCCCCATCAGTAAACACAGTCAAGATCCCTTGTGGATACACAATGTTGTCAGAGGCTTTTCTCAGCTGTTTCACTTTACAAGGTCACTTGTCCCTAGTAATACATATATAATTCACATATGAACTGGAATAGTTCCCCAAAAAGCCATTCATCCCCAGAGGAAACTGCTCTTAATTGTTTGTTATGCCCTCTCAGCAGGGAGGCTGACTTACACCATACATGTGCATCATTTTATTTAAATGACATCCTACCTTGCTACAAAAGCTGCCAGAGCTATTTGATCTTCTTCTACTAAGGCTGCCAACTACAGAAAGTCCCCTGAGAACAAAGCAGCAGATGAAAAAGAAGTGCTGCTGCTTCAGGCAAGCCCTTTTAGCCAGAGCTGTACCAGCAGCATTGTGCAACAGGAAAAAATACACGCTTCAAAGGTAATTACAGTGGGATGCATCTTTACTTAAGGTACACATTTCAGGATTGATTTCCTTCCCTTGGCAAGGGGAATTGCGAACAGCACCAGCCCAAAACACCAAGCATTAGCCGCAATCCAGAAAAAGAAGCCTCTCTCCCACCCTCTACCATCCTCTCTGCAAGGATCACACCTTGGGATAAGTGCCTTGAGGTTGAGGTCCCACAGCAGTGCATCTCGCAGCCACTCTGGTGGTCATTCGACCTTTCCTAGCCTCACTCTCACCTCAATCCCCTCACCAGGTCACTTGCAAGATGCCCCAGGTTGCATTGGGATGCTTCTCCAGCAGGACTTGGGGTCGGCATCAGCAAGGTGCTGCTTTAACGTGCACCAGCAAGACAGGGGATGGAGCTCAGCACTGTATGCAAGAATAGCACCTTGCACAGCAATGCAAAAGCACAGGCTGAACAAAATTAGTGGTTTTGCTTGACAGATGTTTACATGAACCCTCTCTTCACTTTTAGTATTTGAGAAATTGTTGCCTGAGGTTTGCTTTGATTTTCAAGTTCAAATGAGGTGTTAAAAATATCCCTTCAAAGGAAAGCAGTATTGCTGAGTTTTGATGGGTTTTGAATCCTAAATCTCAAGATCATCCCAAGGTGAAAAAAAAAAAAAAAAAAAAAAAAGAATGACAAAAAAATCCCACATCACTCTTCCCCTGAACCTAGGTTGAGTTTCAAATCTGTAATGAAACAAAAAAAACTAGACAATGTTTAAGTTGTTTAAGATTTCATAATAAGTTGGAGTCAGAGGGTTAGATTCAGCCCTAAGATAATGAGTAAACACACTGGTTTATATTATGCCCCTCTATTGCTTCTGATGATAAAACTCATAATTCTGAGAAAGATTATGGAATTTTTATTTCAGAACTTTTCCCACGCCAAAAAATTTCACCTGTATTATGGAGTCTGAAAACAAAAATGTGTGGATTTGGCATAAGGTTTAAAGGACATGCCCTACATATTCTTAGGCAAGATTACTGAGCAAGTAAAGTATACATCTTCAGGTTCCAAATCATGTTTTAATGGCTTGAGGAAACCGCAACAGAAATTTGGGAATGTAGTTTTATGCTTCCTCATGCAGCACAGACACTATCAGTAAAGGTCAGAGCTATTTGTCTCTCATTTCAGTGTTGATTGGAAGAACTCCTCGCAGTCAGCAACAAAACACAGCAGAATCCTGCTCGGGAGAAAGCTGGCAAGGGTGCTGGGTTTTTAAGTGGCTGTTACCAATCCACATTGTTAGCACCTGCTGCCACTGCAGCTTATCCAAGTACAGTGCTGGCTCATTGGCTTTCCAGTGCTCTGACTGGAAAGCGCCAAAAAATGTGGCATGGATGACATGCCTCAGCAGCAGCTGGAGAGGACCTCAGAGAAGGATCTGGACAAAACTGATTCATATCAGGGTAACCAATTCAGAAAGTCACAAAAAAAAAAAAAAACAAAAAACAGAGAGGCAAAGGTACATGTGTCAGATAACTCATTCTTGCATCCCCTCCAGTTTTAGAAAATCGATTAGAAACATTTGTAGATTTGTACATCCATTGCTTTCTTTGCAGGTCAGTGACAGCCCACAGAGCTCTGTGTAGATTACCAAAAATAATTACTCTGGTCATTTAGCAAAGCAGAGGATCCGTCATCCAGAAACCTATTGCCTAGCAACAGTTTGCCTACCCTTCCTGCCTTGCAACAAAATGTCACCTGCTCTCCCTGCCCCCCACTTGTGTTTATAGGCTTTCTGGCTGCTGGCAGACACAACCACTCACCTCAGCACGGTTCAGCTTTACAACTAGCCCCACTGGGTGTAAAACCCCTCCTGAAGGGAGGACTGTCTCTGCTGTTTAGGTCCAAGTACATGTGAGAAGATGCATAGCGTAGTTCAAGGAAATACTGTCTGCCAAGAAAAGCTGCAACCTCTGCCTTTGATAAAACAGTCTCACACTACACTTAGATCAAACCCACTTCAAATAAGATCATCAATATAGCAGCTCTGGGCAAACCATGATCTGGTGTGGGGTGGGGTGGAGAGAAAAGGAGGAAAAAAAGCCAGTCCGATCAGACAAGAAATTGTAGCAGTAACACCCACTGTCATAGGACACCCAATTTTCCTCAAAGGTTTTTTATTAGCATATATTTTAGAATTACTGTAATGTCACAGGATTGTAAACTACTTTCTAATTTTGTTCCATATAAAATTATTTAGGCAGTGATTTATGGAAAAGAATCATTCCCTCTTGCCCCATGGAAGCCTTCTTTCTCCTTCCCCTGGCACAGGCAGCACCATTTGGTCTTTAGCTGATGATTATCAGTAATACAGAGCTTTTTCTTATTTTTCTTGAAGCAGTATTTTGGAAAACTGCAAAATTTATTTTGTTAACAACTTTGTATATCATCCTGGGAACATTTTGGACATCTTAAAACTACACCCAGAGATTAAATTAATATTACACAGCTTTTGTCCTCTTCTATAGCACCCACGTCTCCATGCCATGTTACAGTATGGCAGCCTCAGACCTGACAGCTGTCCTTACTCTCAGTGGTGCACTGCTGTTAAGTATGAGCTTTTCCAGAGCTGTATGCTCATAAATTACAATTATCTAAGATGATATAAATAATCTATATTCTCCCTATGGCACATCTGTGCTGTTTCACAGTGTAAAACTTACATATAGGCTGTAGCTATATTTGTCACTGCTTGGCATGCATATAGTAATAGACCCATTTAAAAAGTTATTTCAGGCTTAAAAATGTCAAAAAGTACTCATTCTAAACATTTTTCTCAGCTAGTCAGAAATAGCTTTTAAAAAATCCACCATAAATACATATAGACTTATACAAAACTCTTGAACTGTGCTAGTGTTCAACACCTAATGTCTATCTCCCAAAGCACCAGATACCAGAGATATCAGGAATAAATCTTTGTTTAAAGAACTGTCAGATGCCATTCTTGTAATGTACACCTTTGAGATGATGTTTTGAGTTGCCTTTGAATAGCAACACCTATGATATCTAACACCCACATCATCCAGTAAAGAAAGAAGATAAAGGGCAAAAATATTAATATATATTAAAATTTCATTACTCTCATTAATGGAGTGTTCCTTGAATAGCACCACAGTATCCTTATAACCATTTGCTATTATGTTTTATTCCATGTTCACGTTTTTTGGAAATAATTTCAAAATTTTTGGGAAATTATCTACTCATTTCAATATAGTTCTTTATTGCTTGATATAAAGTGTTTCAGTCTCTCCCTACCACTCTTGTCCCATTTGGCAGTGAATTTATCTTTTGTTTAAATGCTGCAAAAACTATCACTGTGTCCTTGTTCATGTGCCAGCATCCTTGATTATTTCAGCTGCAGTATGAAGAGCTTGGGGAACTGTGTTTAATAGTTAGCTACTGCTGAAGAACCTGGAAACTAAAAAGAATATTTGCTCTTGAACAAGTCTTGTCATTATGGAAAACCTGACTTTTTTTTTTTTTTTGTCACCCTCAACAGGAAAATGGCAGTTCATTAATGAAAGAGATTTAGAAAATCTCTAGAATAGTCTCTGACAGTTTGGAAACAAATAATAGATGTTAATTTCAGGTCCTAAATTTTGACTATTTCTACTTGTAAAGTACTTGGCACATGCATTGAAGCCATAAGCTTTTTTAAAAAAACATGAAAGCAAATACTTCTAAGATCCTTTTTAGTTTTTCAGCTCAATTAATTACTTAGCCACAAATTAAAAGATGCCCTCTTAAATGTGATTGTTACAGATATGTCCATAGTGCATGTATCATGTGTTACATTTTACAAATACAAATATACATTATAATGCATTTGTTATCTTGGATGTTAGTAACATCAGGCTTGATCTAACACCACCAAAGTGTATAGGAATTTTAATGATCCCTACAGATGCAGAAACACACTAATACAATTGAGCCTATGTCCAGGTAGAAACTCTGAAACACATTTTGAACATAATGGCACACAGAAAAATGTTGAAGTGGAAGAAGTGAGGTTTAGAATGTTCTGAATAAAAAAGAAACAAGAACAGAGGACACATGCAAAAAGCAGGGTAAAGATGGGGAAAACTGAGGAGGACTATGATGAGGAAAACGCAGGAACAAACCGTGTTTCCCAGAGTTCTACATTACAGGGCACTCTGCTGTATAGGATGTGTAGCAGCAAAAGCAAGCAAAACACAGATTATGCAATAGTTAAAAACAAATACTCTTTTGACAGCATAGAAAAGATGCACCAAACAAAATACAGAGATTTTCTGTCTCTCTTCTTAATTTTTCTCTCTAACCTCATGTACTCTCTAGATTTAGGACAAAGATCAATAAGGGATTCAGGATGCTTTCTCTTCCACTAGCATAGCTTCCCCTGTAAAACAGGCAGTCTCCTCGCTTTTGCTTCTGGTTGTTTGCTGTTATGTCATACGGTATTTCATTTTTTCCATTTTTCAGGCTGAAAAAATCTCTTTCACTGATAAACTGAAAATTCACCTGAATCCAGAGTCAGATTCATCACCATCAAGTAATCAAAGTCTCCATTTGACTGATTTCTTATTGAGTTGCTACCCAGAGAGTTCAAACATAGATAAAAAATATGGTGTGCCCTAAGTAACAGAAGTTTTTTCATTCAATGCTGCTCTACTGAGCCAGATCACAACGCTGTGAAGGATCATACTACTTCATATCCAGGTATTTTCATTATTAACCTACATTGCTCTCATCTTTGACTCAAAGACTTCAATTCAACTTCAGAACACAATTTTTTCTGGGCTTAAAAGCAGTGCCAGAGGTGCAGAAGTGCTCCAGACTGTTACACAGCTCCATAGCAATGCCTAAAACAAACACTGGCAGAAACAGGTATATTCATACCACTGGGAAAAATTAATTTGCACTTGAGCTGACAGAGCAAAAGAAGACTTGTTTATTCTCTGTAAGGCCTACCAGTGTCACTGGTCCTGGTATTACACAACAGTGGAAAGACATTTGAAAATTTTCAGCCTAAGCAAAACCTATCTGAGCTGAATATATCCATACCCAGTCTCACTGAATTGTTTTAACTGCTTCTTCTTGCTCTTTGTTTCAGTCACAGACTCTATGTGAACAGCTGCTGATTTTGTTAATTTTCAAAAATTTTTATAATACAAACAACCTTTGGTTTATTGCATTAAGTAAGCTTTTGTTTTGAGCTTCATACTTGCTTATAGTAGTAATGTGTCCACACAGTGAATAGAAATAGCAACGAAGAAAAGATCCTGCCAAAAATAAGATGCTTAGGCCATATGAAGACATTGAGGGATATCTGTGATGTGGATGCTGCCAGCATTGCTTCTTTCTCTCTGCTTGGCATTTCTGAAAGCCATCTTACACTTCTGAAGCTCTCACAGGCTTTGCTGTGTAGCACAGGAGACTATTCTCCAGTAAATGAAACATCACTGAGCTCTGTCTTTTCCAAAATGCCTGGAAAGCTCAGTGAAACAAAAAACAGACCTAGGGTACTCCCACAACTGCCAAACAGCCAGTTCTATGGCTGACACAGATGCCTGAATAGCTTCTCTGAAATTAATGGGACAGGAGGGAAGGGGATACATGAGATAGAGTTAAGTGGATGCAGCAGGGATGAGAAATCAGGGCAGAATTATGATCTTAGCAAGGTCTTCCTGAAAGAAAGTCAGTGCTTTTGTCATGCCTGAGGCTGGGCACTTAAATCCCCACTCATTTGGCATCCATGCCCTAATTAAAAGTTATGACCAACTTGTGAATAACTGTAATGCTATACCAACAAATGGATGTGGCTGAGTGACTGAGAAATTTTGTGTGGAAGAGAACTCAGTAGAAGAGTTCCAAATAGAAATGTCCAGACAACTATCCATTTCTATTTGATTTCCTGTGGGTAAAGAAACATGTCACCACTAATCCAGGCCTTGGAAACATTATTTTAGAAGAATAAAACAACGTGTCCACAGGTGCAAGGCTCTTTTTGTCCTTGTGAGCTGAGGAAACTGCTGTGGGAAACACCTCCCACACTAATTTTACATCTGAGTGCTAGTCTCCCACAGAACTGAACAGTACCAAATTATGTACCCCAGATGGTTTTTGGTTTAATTAGCTGGCAAAGAACAGTAAAAATTCTGTGGGATTATGTGTTCATGATGAGCACAACGTTTTTGCTTGAATAGATTTTTGACAACTGATTAAATGCCGAAAGACCAAAAGTTCATTTGCAAAGTATTACATTTATTTAAAAAAAAAAATAAAAATCTTAGCCTGGAGCTTGTTATATGGTTCTGACTCCTACAGAGCTGTAAATGCTCACTGCTTGCATGTCTGCTACTGTATGTATTATTACTTACAGTAATGCTACTGACAACATTATTTAATATTCACATTTAAGTACTACTGCTAGCATACAATTTCTATTGCTAAGTACTGTATAAATGGATTGGAATGACCTGTCTTCCCTTGTGAATGGAGCATAGAAATGGGGAGTTGGGAGATAGTCTCTACTGATGAATTACCCACACAACATTTAGCATTTTACCACCTTTGTATAGCTAGATACATCATGGCTGATAATTTTTCAAGGAGTAGCTCATAAATATCTTGGAATAAAGTGAAGAAAGAGCATCTCAGGGTCTTTTGACCACTGTTTATTTCAGCAGAAATGTGTATTTGCAGCCCAGCAGTTGGAAAGAATTCCATCACATGAAAGCTGTTATTTTCAATATTGTTGGTGTACAACTTGTTACAGCATCAACTCCAGAAATATCTCTCATATAAATGCTCTCCACAGTACAGAGGAAATTAAATCAAGGCATTAGGAGTGACCATTCACATTTTTGCAAAGTAAAAAAAATTTTGCTTTTGCCTTTTAATAGGAAAATTCATGTTGTGATAAAAATTATATACACCTCATTTTCTATAACAGAAGAATATAGACATATACCGGAATGTAGCCTGACTACTGTGAAAACTAACCTGAAACATAAATGGTCCTTTTCTTTAGCTTTTCAAAAGCTCTTGGCCTTTTAAAGTAATATGTTTTACTCAAGTATGGTCAAAGAATGTCAAGCATGGTTTAGCATTTCTTTGGGATACAACAGTAATCTGAAGACAGGGAAAGAACAGCATGGAAGGTCATTCTCTCTCCTCTAGCCACAGAACATCAGTTCTAAACACTGCAATAGCAAACAAATGTCTAAGTCCTGACTGTGAACAAGTGATTTAACACTTCTTCCATTTCATCCTTTCAAACTCAGCAATCTCAGAAATTTTAAGGTTTCTTTTTTTCCTCAGGTGATCAACAAGCTTTCAGTTTTGGCCAAAAAGCTGTAGAACCATGAGAACAGGAGAGACACCATGAATTAAAACACCTCTTTGGTGAACTTCTGCACACCTGTGCGAAGAAAATTAGATTAATTTTCCTTCGTTCTAGCCTAGACGACACACATTAAAACAAGGGCATCTGCACACAGTAAGGTCTTCTTCCCAGTACTGGAAGTTTCTCTGCAAAACAACTTTCCAACCAGAATATAGAAAAGCAGGCACGCCCACACACATGCATGTTGGTCTTGTCACCACAGCCAGCAGCCCAGACAGCCACTAACCTCTCCAAGGTGCATAAGATATAATTTATCAACGTTTAAGCATTGATTTGAGACAGTCAAACTGATGCAGAAATCGTAAGTAGTGTATCTTGCTTCACAGTTTTTACTTTCCATTTTGCTAGAATGAAATTCTTTTCCTGGGACACTCATTCCTCCACATTGAACTGCAAGTCCTGAAGAAAGGAGAAAAGCCTGTTTCTGTGCAACCCCTCAGTGCATGACTCCTGACTCCATATATCCCTCAGGTCACTGCAAAATTATTGCATGGAATAAACGGCACTCTTCCAAATACCAGATCTGAAGAACTTTCCCTAAGACTGTGACACTTTGCAGTGAGGCATTCAGGGATACACAGTCAGCTGACCTAGAGATGAGCCAGTCAGCAATGCAAGTCCCTGGAGCACAAACAATGGAGTCCCTGTTGGTTAGCTAACTTTTAGAATCCTGTTTCAAAATAAAAATTACACATCTGCATTTCCACACATAATGACATCTCCCCCACAGTCACAACAAGACAAGATGAAGCATGTCTCAGCTAAAGAATACAGTGCACAAGCACAGAGAAGCAAGAAATTACACAATATATTGCTATCCTATTTTGATCAATTCTAAGTATTAATCACTAAACACTAATTAGGTGTCATTGAAGAGGTGTTCTGTAATGATGCTCATCAGCCCTTCAAAGTATTAAGGGACTCTGGAAAGAGGAAAGGAGGAATGTTAGATGTTGTTACTGATTTTTACTGCTTCTCTGTGGGTTAACTAATTATTTCTTTCATTACCCTACAAGCTATGGAGGAAAAAATAGCCATCACTTCCTGGGCAGAAGTCTGAAGGATCCCAGAAAAGAGTGTGCTGAACTTCGACCCAGCCCAAATATTTATATATTCAGGAAACATTAGTCTTCAGATGAACACTACAGGGTCTTCACAGATGCTTTCTTTGGCAGCAGTGTTGCATGCTGTAATTTCTCATTAGCAACAAAGTTCTCAACTACAGTCTAGCTCAAGAAACCTGTAAATAAATTTTACATTAGATGTTTTGTTCCTCAATTATTTTCACATATTCCTAATAAAGCTTCCTGCTGTAAGGAGTGTTGGACAGGAATATGTCCCAGAAAAGGGAATGTGCTATTACCTTATTTTCCATACAAAATGAATGACCATATCTAATTGTAGCTATCATGAGCAGTGATGGTTTAAAACAGAATATTATGTCACAAAATTTGAGTGATAGCTTGCTATTGTGAGACAGTTAAATACTCTTTGACAGTTCAGTGAGGTTGAAACTTTAGGTTTTCCTGCATTTGTCAAGAGGTTGCCCCTTATGCCACCCCGGACAGTCAAGTTAGCCTTAGTTGCTTTCCTGTTTCTTTTTCCACATCTTCTGGGGGGAAGAAAAAAAAAAAAAAAAAAAAAAAAAAAAAAAAAAAAA